>NC_092372.1:56392635-56738468 GCF_030028105.1 Mobula birostris
CTGCATTCTAAGTCTTCCTTTACCATAAGCTGTCTGATTAATTATGATTCATTACACAACACCCAATCCAGAATTTCCTTTCCCCAAGTGGGTTCAACTACAAGCTGCTCTAAAAGCCATCTCATAGGCATTCTATAAATTCCCTCTCTTCGGATCCAGCACCAAGCTGATTTTCCCAATCTACCTGAATTTTGAAATCCCACATCACTGTTGTAGTTTTGTCCTTTTTACATGCCACTTTTTAAAAAAATCTTCCACTATAATATGTATCACTTATCCTGGCTACTATTTGGAAGTATGTATATAACACCCATCAGGGTCTTTTTATCCTTGCAGTTCTTAACTCTACCCACAAGGATACTATATCTTCTGATCTTATGCCACCACTTTCTCAGGATTTGATTTCATTTCTTTACCAACAGAACCACCCCACCCTCTACCTCCCTGCCTGCTCTTTAGAATCAATGTGTATCCTTGGATGCTAAGCTCCCAACTATGATCTTCTTTCAGCTGCAGCTCGGTGATGATTCCAACGTCAAACCTTCCAATCTCACTGCACTGCAAGATCATCCACCTTGTTCTGTATACTGTGTGCATTTAACTATTAACACCTTCAGTCCTGTATTCATCACCCTCTTTTATTTTGCCCCATGTTACACTTCAACTCATCCCACTGACTGCAATTTTGCCCTGTCCTTCCTCACAGTCTCACTGCATATTGCATCAATGTATACCAACTGCCCCATTATCAACTCTATCATTCTGGTTCCCATCCCCCTGCCAAATTAGTTTAAACCCTCCCCAACAGCTCTCTGCTGGGGACGGCGTTGACAAGGAAGGTGATTGTGACTGATGTTTTGATCAAGAATGTGGGATAGGTTGAAGAGAAATCAGGAGCCTGAGAATATTGGCAGGTAAAGAAGTTATGGACTATATCACCAACAATGAAAAGTTAAAGAATAAGAATAGCTGGAGGAAAATTGGTGTCATAGATGCCTTGGCAGTGGTCAGGAAGGGTTCATGCCTTTTAATTAACTGTGAATTAGAGCTCAAACTTTCTTCAGTCTGTGTCACGCATATGCTTTGTATGCACGACATGACTGATATCAATCAAGTCTTTGATACCACAATGTATTCTCAGCAGTCCCTATGCTTCTGCGTAACAATTGCACAAAGGACCCAGATCAATATTCTCAGTAGGTGTCTTTTATAAAGCTACTGATATATTACAGTTATCAGAGACTATATCTTTTCCCTAACCCCCTCTCCCCACACCCATCACTTGCAAAAATGCTATTCCCTTCTCTCAGTGCATGTCTCCACCTGTTTTCATCCTGTTTTCAGGATGAGGTTTTCCATTCTAGAACATCTGAGATGTCCTCCTTTATCAGACAACTGGGTTTTCCTTCCACCACCATCAATGCTGCCCTCACCTGCAATTCTTCCATTTCCCACAATTCTTGCATTACCCCATTCTCCTACCATGATAACAGGGTTGGGGTTCCCCTTATCCTAACCTTCCAACCCACAAGCTTCAGTATCTAACACATCATTCTCCGTAACTTCCATCACTTCCTTCTGGATTCAACCACAAGGCCCATCTTTCCATCCCCACCCCTTGCCTCTCCGTTCTCTACATGAATCCCTGTCAACTCATTCCCTCCTCACTTTTTATCTCCCTCCTGACACATATCCCTGTAAGTGTTTGTTCTGCCTGCAGCAAAAGGCAGGATCTCCCAGTGGCTATCCATTTCAATTCATCTTCCAGTTCTCATTGTCATGTGACTGTTTATAGCCTCCTCTATTGCTGTAATGAGGCCAAACTCAAGATAGAGGAGCAACAACTTATTTTCTAACCCCTGGGTAGTCTCCGACCTGGTTCAGGAACATTAATTTCTCCAACTTTTGGTACTTTTTGAACCCTCCCTCCTTCTCTGTTTTTCCATTCCCCATTCTGTTTCCCCTCTCAGCCCTTTTCTTCCCCTCACCTGTCCATCACCTCCCTCTGGTTTCCCTGCCCCTTCCCTCTTTTCCATGGTGCACGGTTCTCTCTTATCAGATTCTTTCTTCTTCAGCCCTTTATCTCTCCATCTATCCCCTCCCATTTTATTACTTCATCGCTCCCCCACCCTCTACCCAGTTTCTTACTTCATCTTCCTCCCCACCCTCCTCCACCCACCCACCTAACCCAATCACCTGGTCTCACCTATCACCTATCAGCTTGTATTCTTTCCCCAACTCCAACCTGTCCAGTACTGATGAAGAGTCGTGGCCCAAAACGTCAACTGTTTATCCCCTCCATAGATGCTGCCTGACCTGTTGAGTTCCTCTAGCATCTTGTGTGTGTTACCCAGAAATATGCTACAGTTATACAATGTATCTGATCACAATTTGTGATCAGTTCTGATGAAGTTCATTCACACAGGCCATAAAAATGTTCTTTACTGAACAGAATTTCAAGACAGTAGAATTGCAATTAAAAAGACACCAAGACCGTTTTAGCTTTCCTCGTACATTTTTAATGTTGTTGTCCAATTAAAAGCTTCCAGTTATGCAAATAGTATTACACATAATTTGATGTTATATATTGTGTGATGGAACGCTGAAGGGAAAAAAAATCATTGTGTTTACAAAGCTTATGGCTTTTGTCTTCTTGTTATTTTGATTAGAAATCTTTTTAATATATTTAAAATTTTATTACTATAATGCAATTGAATATGTTTGGAGGGCTTTATCATTTATCTAGATTAAAATATCTTGAAATAATCTCACATTACTATTTTCCCAGCTATTGAAAATTAAACTTCATTGAATCAGAATGTATGATAAAACAGATACACAACATGAAATTTCCTTCAAATATTATTACAGGAGCTCAGCACGTCACTAGCTGTTTAGTAATAAGCTACAGAGGTGTGTTATAGACAGTTAGCGGATATAAAATTTATGAAGGTGTATAAATAACTCGGATGTGCATCAACAAACTGGGTCTATAACAATATCACAACACAGACAATAATGAAACAGCTGCTTTGATTTCACTGAATGGCTAACTTACCAGCACCTTGTCTCTCAGCTAGGCAAATTACAGTTTTCCAGACCCAGAACTAAATTTAATCATTTTAGATAATGATTTTGTTATTCCCATTTACACCCATTTTAGACGCATCTATCGTTTTTTTTCCTGCACTGGAGTTGATTTTGTAATCTAATCTCTCATCCTTTTAGTCATACACCATCTAATTTGTTCTTTACTCTATCTCCCCCTCTCTAGTTTTTGCCATAACTTAAAACTTGTAAAACATCATTACCCTGCCATTAACTCTGCTTCTCTTTCCATTTGACTGACCAGCTTTTAGTTGTTCCAGCATTTCTTTTTTATTTCGGAAACTGAAGTATGTTCTCTACCCCACAACAAACTGGGAGGATATAAATGGGCTACTATTTTACACCACTGTCAAAGACTACTTTCACACACAGTATTTCTTTGTAAGTCTTTTCCAAAATGCTGTGGTGTTAATTTAATCATGCATCATTGATCACACAAAACTTTGGTATCTTTAGATCTCCAGAAGTATTGTGCTAAATCCAATACTAAGCATTGTCACTTGTTTCCTATTGCTAAATATCAGCCCAGGAACACCAAATCTTATATTGCTCAAAATCTTACTTGCTGAAACTAATCAAGCCTCCAGTTCACAGAAAATTAGTACTCAGATATCTTTCTTTCTAATTATGCATGATCAGTTGCTGGAGGTAGGGCGATAGTGATTGAGTTGTGCTCATATGAGGGAGGATTTCATTAAGGTTAGAATTACAATTAGGCAGGGTGGTTGGGAGAACCTTGGCAAAGAGAACTTTACCAAGTCAAGGGCCAGTGATGCACAGATGCTTTCCAGCGTCGGATTCCGTATGCTAGGGCTAGCTTAGATTCCCTTTAAGATTTATCATTGACTTCTTCTGGATGAATGGATCCTGTCATTCACAGCAATAAGTTTTGCAGAAGTATCCAGAACCAGATCAAAGTCACACTCCATGGTGAACAAGCAGTCAGTTTTTTAAACTTTTGTTTTTTGAATAGAGAATATTAGGTATTGTGCTATATGATAGCATTTCTAAGTTGTATTTTTTTTGCATTAAAGCAGCTGAATTAGTTGTACAGGTCCACCCCAGTTTATGGCAGGGTTTGTACCAAGACAGTTCACAATTTGTACATGCAGCAAAGAACCAAGTTCCCAGACAGCAGAAGATACCTTTACAGTCAGCAAACCCTGCTGGTTTCCCAAATACTTGTTTGTATGTATGGGCTGTACATAAGTTCATGTAAAAGGGGAGGGACTGTATAATTAGCGGTTAAGAATTTCGGCACTCCTGAAAATGGTATGAAAAATCTATAAATTAAAACATATTTTTCTTTTTTCAAGGCACATGAGATCGGAAGGCATATGTTATGCTTTCTGGCCAGTGTTTTCCTTTTACCTCTTCTAATCCTGTGTTTAACATCTTGCCTCAGTTCACTGATATTAAAGTGTGATTAATATTAGAATGTGGTTTTCAGCAGTTATTCTACAACAACAGTATCTGCAGGGGTGAAATTTCCATCACAGTTCTCCTGATCAACCATCAAAATATTATGGGAATTTTACAGGTACTGTATGCTGACATAATTCATCTTTGAATCTGGATGAGTTTGGTGCAGTTGTTACCAAATTCATTAAAACCTGGGTGGGCGAGTGTGTGCCTACGAAAACTTGCATATATTCCCAGACCAAAAGCCTAGGATTTGAATTTGAATTTATTTAAATCTTACATCCGTCTCACAATGTGAAGGAGCAAAAATCTTTGTGTAATGACTCTGTCATAATGTACAGACATGTGAATTATTAAGTCTAATGGCTTGGAGAAAGAAGCTCTCCTGTAGCCTGTTGGTCCTGGCTTTAATGCTGCGGTACCATTTGCCAGATAGAAGGAGCTGAAACAGTTTATGGTTAGAGTGATTGGTGTCTCCAATAATCTTCCAGGCCTTCTTTCTGCACCTGCTGCTATAAATGTCTCAATGGAGGGTGGATTATATCCACAGATGTTCTTGGCTGTCCGTACCACTTTCTGCAGTGCCCAGCGATCTAGGTTGCTGCAGTTCCCGTACCAGGCGGTGATACAGCCAGTCAGGATGCTTTGAATGGTGCCCCTATAGAAGGTCTTGAGGATTTGGAGGCTCATGCTGAACTTCTTCAGTTGCTTGAAGTGGAAGAGATGCTGTTGTGTTTTTTTTTGCCACACAGCTGGCGTGTATAGTCCAGTTGATCTTCGGTGATGTGTATACCAAAAAAACTTGAAACTACTCATCTTCTCAACTGCAGTCCCATTGATGTTGACTGGTGTGAGCCTGTCTCCGTTCTACCTGTTATCCATGATCTGTGGCATTAAAGTCTGGTGACCCAGGTCTATACAAGAAAACCAGGTATGTCTTGCAGAGGGCAAGAATGAAGAGATAACTCTGAGTGAGGTTGGAGACGACATCAGATGCACATCAACTCTGGCAAGGTTTGCAAGATAATACTTCCTACAATGTGAAACCCGATAGCATGAATGGCAAAGATGCTTCACTACTAGGTGATCTCAATACCTTCAATGGCCGCTTTGAAGAGGGGAATATAACGACAGCTGTATTCTGCTGCACCCAGTAACTCTTTGATCTTTATCTTGGAAGCCAACGTTAGACTGTCTTTAAGGGGGGTGAACCCTTGCAAGGCAGCAAGCCACGATAAAATACCTAGTAAGGCTCTGAGAACTTGTGCCAACCAACTGGCAGGATTATTCAAGGAGATTTTCAACCACTCACTGCTACGGTCAGAAATTCCCACCTGCTTCAAAAAGGCAGCAATTATACCAGTGCCTAAGAAGAGTGATGTGAGCTGCCTTAGTAACTTTCACCCAGAGATACTCCCATCTATCCTTTGAGAGGATGATCGTGGTTAGAATGAACTCCTGCCTCAGCAAGGACCTGGACCTATTGCAATTTGCCTATCGCCACAATAGGATTACAGCAGACGTAATCTCAATGGCTTTTCACATGACCTTTGATCACCTGTCCAATACAAACACCTATGTCAGGATGCTATTCATTGACATTGATATTATAACTCAGTTTTTAACATCATCATTCCCATAATCCTGATCAATAAGCTACAGAACCTGGGCCTCCGTACCTCCCTCTACAATTGGATCCTCGATTTTCTAATTGGAAAGCCACAATCTATGCAGAGTGGTGATAATATCTCCTCCTTGCTGGCAATCACTACTGGTGCACCTCAGGGGTGTATGCTCAGCCCACTGATCAACTCCTTCTATAGCCATCACTGTGTGGCTAGGTATACCTCAAAAGCTATCTACAAACTTGCTGATTATACAAGCTTTGTTAGTAAAATCTCAGATTGAGATGGGATGGTGTACAGGAGTGAGATAAATCAGCTCGTTCAGTGGTGTAGTAGCAACAACCTTGCACTTAATGTCAGTAAAAGTTAAAAGTTTGAAGAGATTTGGTTTGTCAACTAAAACATTTGAAAACTTCTATAGATGCATTGTGGAGGGCATTCTAACAGGCTGCATGACTGTCTGGTTTGGGGGCAGAGGGCTACTGGATACGATCAAAAGAAGCTACAGAAGGTGTGAAGTAAGTCAGCTCCATCTTGGGCACTAGCCTCCGTAGTACTCAAGACATTATCCAGGCGATATCCATTATTAAGGACCCCCATCACCCAGGGCATGCCCTCTTCTCATTATTACCGTAAGGAAGGAAGTACAGAATCATGAAGGCACACAATCAGCAATTCAGGAACAGCTTCTTCCTGTCTGCCATATGATTCCTAAATGGAGATTGAACTCATGAGCACTACCTCACTTTTTTAATATATATTTTTCTGGTTTTGCACTATTTTTAATCTATTCAATATACATATATATGCTTACTGTAATTGATTACATTTTTTTCTTTCTATATTATCATGTATTGCATTGTACTGCTGCTGCTAAATTTTTAAAAAATCACGACACAGGCCGGTGATAATAAACCCTGATTCTGATTCTGATTCTGATATGTGGTCAAATGACCCTTTACAGAAATTATGGGCTCAGTGTGTTGTGATTTTGTGATTTTCTTTGACTTTTTTGGGGGGGAGTAATCTGAAGTAGAACAAGTTAAAAGGACTGTTAGGAAGTGAAGGAAACTTAAAATAAACATCTTCTTCTGCCCATTTGGTGTACTTTGAGACAAGGTTAATCAACACAACCACTTAGGAGAATTTTGTGAGATGTTTTAGAATGTGCAATCCCACCTTTGCCTTAAATACTGTTTTATCTTGTGGCTATGGATGTACTCCATTACATTTGCAATTTCCAAAATACTTTAATGACTATAAGGTTTTTTTGGAATGTGTTGGGTTTAGGTGAGGCATAATATAAATGTAGTCTTAATCATGTTAAATGTCTAAATGAAGTCCAATCATCTTGATGTGTTGCAAATAATGAGGAGTACATGCACAGAGATATGCTGCCAGCTACCTTATTGTGTTAGGTTACTGTACTTCTGTAAGTAAAATCTTGGTAGAAGCGAATGAGCTACATCAGCCATTATAAATGATTCATCAGCATACGTAATCAAAGAAAAAGCTATTACACTTTGTGAAGTTAGGTCATCTGCTAGCAGAAAATGTGAAATTGATCTCCTATGTAACTGCTGTTGTAAATTAATGGTTTTTGTGGTTTATAAATGAAACTAAAGCAGAAAAAAATTGGAAACGTTCAGCTAGTCAAACAGCATCAGTGAAGAGAGAAAGTTATCATTCAATAATTTTTCATAAGATTTCAGGTCAATGATGTTAAGTCAGTCAGAAGAAGTTTTCATCAGAATTGCATCTAACTGAAGGTTATGAATCTGAAGCACTTTGATGCAAGATCATTGACTTGAAATTTTCTGACAGAAGGCCAGCAACCTGAAATGTCAAGTTTATGTCTTCCTCTCTCCAACAGCATTGCTTCATCTATCATTTGTTAACAGCATAGTGCACTTATTTCATGTTCTCAGCATCAACGGTGTTTTGCTTTGTGTAAATGGATCTGTAAAATTGGAAGCAACACACACAAAATGCTGGAAGAACTCAGCAGGTCGGACAACATTGGTGAAAATCAATAAACAGTCGACATTTCAGGCCGAGACCTATCTTCAGGACTGAAGAAGAAGGGGGAAGACTGGAAAATAAAAAGGAGGACAGGTGAAGTGGGGGAAGGAAGGAGAATAGCTAGATAGGTGAACCTAGGGGGGTTGAAAAGATAAAAGGCTGGAGAAGAAATAATCTGATAGAGAAGAGAGTGGACCATTAGAGAGGGAATGGAGGAGGAGACCCAGGGGGATGTGATAGGCAGGTGAGAAGAGTTAAGAGGCTAGAGTAAGGAATAGAAGAAGAGGGGCAGGGGAGGGAATAATACCTTTACTGGAAGGAGAAATCAATATTCATGCCTTCAAATGGGAGACTCCCCAGATGGAATATAAGGTGTTGCTCCTCCACCCAGAGGGTGGCCTCATCTTGGCACAAAAGGAGGCCATGGAGCGATACATCAGAACAAGAATGGGAATCGGAATTAAAATGTTTGACCAACAGGAAGTTCTGCTTTTGGTGATGATGCAAAAGTGCCTGACAAAGCAGTTCCCCAATCTATGACAGATCTCACCAGTGTAGAGAAGGCTGCCTTTGTAAAATTGGGTTATCTTGGACATTTGTAAAGTGTGACTATTTACCATATATCTCTCCCTCCACCCCAACTTCCTGCATATGTCACATTGATGGTCATGCTGAGCTGACATTTTGCTGTGTTGGGAATTATCCCCGGAGAAGTGAAAATAACAGCTTTAGTCTTAAATAACTCATACAGCAACACGTGTAATTTGTAAGGAATTAGCTCATGGTTTTGTTTTGAGTGATGTACCATTTCACCTCCAGCCTACAAACTATATTTACAGTGCCAATATTATGCCAGACATTCATTTGGCAATCATTACTTAGTAGATAAGAACAACTTTGTCGGGGTTTAATACGTTGAAAAATATTTACTCTTTCCAAAGATTACAGTGCTATAATTTTACTCTCGTATTTCCTCAGTTTGATTTGCCAGGTGTATTTAGACCTAGAAATGTTATTGTGCAATGGAGTGCTTTGTAGTAGAGTGAATTGGAAATCTAATTACTAAACACATTTGAGCACCCTGTGCTTGCATAGTGCACTTATATAAATTGTAGTATGATGGTCCCTGTATTTGCATAGAAGTCACTGAACATGCTCATGAATGATATCATTCAACAGGCATTGTAGGATTAAAGGTCCTTGTTTTTTTTTTCCCCCAGACAAACTTCCTTACAAATGGTACATGCCTCAAATGCAGAATAGAAATTATCCACAGGATAAAGGTTTGCTTCTGCATTATACATTGGCTATCATTCTTCCTTAGGATAAATTCTAATTTTAACTTATTATCCTGTGCTACACTTGAACTTATACTCAGTGGCCATATTATTAGATAAAGGAGTGGAACCCATTGTGGTCTTCTGCTACTCTGGCCCATCCACTTCAAGGTTTGACATGTTGTGCATTTACAAATGCTCTTCTGCACATTATTGTTGTAATGTGTTTGAGTTACTCACTTTACCGTCAGCTTAAACCAGTCTGGCCATTGTCCTCTGATGTCTGATTGTTGGGGCCCTCGCAGAGATATTTAAAATTATCCTTCGCAGCAGGTTAGGTACAGGAGGATTGGAGGATTGCCAATGCTGTTCCGCTGTTCAAAAATGGCTCTGAAAATAAACCAGGAGATTATAGGCCAGAGTGCCTGACATCAGTAGTAGGAAAGTTTTTAGGAGGTATTATAAGGGACCAGATATATGAGTAATTGGTTAAACATGTACTGATTAGAAGTAGTCAACACAGCTTCATGCACAGTAAGTCATGTCTAACCAATCTTATAGAGTTTTCAAGGAAATTACCACGATAGTTAATGAAGGCAAGGCAATGGATGTTGTCTACATGGATTTTAGCAAGCATTTGACAAGGTCCTGCATGAGAGGTTGGTCAAGAAGGTTCAGTTACTTGGCGTTCAAGATGAAGTAGTAAATTGGATTAGACATTGGCTTTGTGAGAGAAGCCAGACAGTGGTAGCAGATGGTTACCTCTTTGACTGGAGGTCTGTGATTAGTGTTGTGCCACAGGGATCAGTGCTGTGTTCACTGTTGTTTCCCATCTATATCTATGAACTGAATAATAATGTGGTTAACTGGATCAGCAAATTTGAAGCTGATACCAAGATTGTGTGTGTAGTGGACAGCGAGGGAAACTATTAGAGCTTGCAGCAGAATCTGGACCAGCTTGAAAAATAGCAGATGGAATTTAATGCAGGCAAGTGCGAGGTATTGCACTTGTGTAGGACCAACCAGGGTAGGTCTAACACAGTGAAAGGTTGGGCATTGAGCAATGCTGTAGAACAAAGGGATACAGGAATACAGGTCCATAATTCATTGAAGGGGTCACAGGTAGAGAGAGCTGTAAAGAAAGCTTTTGGCACATTACCCTTCATAAATCAAACTATTGAATACAGGTGATGGGATGTTATGTTGAAGTTGTATAAGATTATGGTTAGACCTAATTTGGAATATTGTGTGTAGTTTGGTCACCTACCTACAGCAAAGATGTAAATAAGTTTAAAAGATTCAGAGAAAATTTACAAGTATTTTGACAGGACTGGAGGACCTGAGTCATAAAGAAAGATTAAGTAGGTTAGGACTTTATTCCTTGGAACGTAGAAGACTGAGGAGAGATTTGATAGACCTGATTATAATTATGAGGGGTATAGATAGAGTAAATGCAAGCAAGCTTTTTCCACTGAGGTTAGGTGGGACTACAACTAGAGGTCATGTGTTAATGGTGAAAGGTGAAATTCTTAACAGGAACAAGAGGAGAAACTTCTTCACTCAGAGGGTCGTTAGAGTGCGTAAAGAGCTGCAAGTGCAAGTGATGCATGTGAGCTTGATTTCCATGTATACGAGAAGTTTATAGGAACATGGGTAGTAGGGGTATGTAGGGCTATGGTCCCGGTGCAAGACAATGGAAATAGGCAGTTTAAATGGTTCAGGATGGACTAGATGGGGTGAAGGGCATGTTTCTGTTTTGTACTTTTCTATGACTCTTTAACTCTCTCATTAACAAGGCATTTTCTCCCTTTGTACTGCCACTCATTGTATGTTTTAAGTTTTTTTCCACCATTTTCTGAACCAGAAGGGTAACTTCAATGGCCCATCACTGAACTGCTCCCACAAGCTTCTCCCACTTTCAAGGACTCTTCGTCTCATGTTCCCAATATTTATTGGTTATTTATTATTATTGTTTTTATTTTTTCTCAGCTCAAGTTGGTAAAAGATATGGACATAGCCAAGCACACTCATTTCTCAATTGCTTGGAACTTTCTGACGATTCTAGTGGTGTTTAGTATTGTTCCTTTCTGAAGATTTACATAAGTATTTCTGTGTGGGCCTAATTGTTTAATGCTATTGTGCAGTGCCTTTGTGATGATACCAGTTGTAGATACTAAAGGGGCAATATATATCCTGTTCATGTTCCATAGTCCTTCAACTTCCTCTTTTAATTTAGCATATTTCTGGTATTTTTCACTTATTGATTTCTTTATGTTGTGTGGTGCTTGGAATGGCTATATCTGTTATGTAAGTTGTTCTTGTTTGTTTATCCTGTATTATTACATCCAGATGGTTATCATGGATTGACCTATTAGTAATAACTGATCGGTCATAACATAATTTGTGATTCTAAAACTGGATCAAGCTTGTATATATAGTAAGGTATAGTGTGTTTTATGAGTTTGTATATTAAAGCAAGATTTTGGTGAATGATGCTTGCCAGTTGGTTGTGCCTGTGTAAGTAATCAGATTGTGTTAAACTGCAGCAGAATCCTGTAATGTGTTGGATTTTTTTTGTTTATCTTAGCATTTTCTGCATTTATCATCTAGAATTTGTTGGTCTTTTGTGATATATTTTTGATTATTTTTTGTGTTAACCACCTGGTCCTGTGTTTCCACAAGGATCCCCACTATTTCTGGGAAGAGGTGTGAGTCAGGTACTTGACGCTTCCTTGTCGACAGCTATTCTGCTTAGATCATGGGGATGTCTTCCATGGAGGGTCATGCTCTTCCATTGGTTCACTTTTCCTTCTGTAGTGATAATTTCTTAATCTTTTTTGGGTTGTGCTTTCATTTCAGTTTAGTGGTGTGTACTTCTTATCAGAATTACATATGCTCTCATGGAGTGCTAACTCCTGTTGTTGTCGAGGAAAGTATATCAGACACAATAGACGTGCCCAACAGATTCACAGGTGAAGTGTTGCCTCACCTGGAAGGACTGTTTGTGGCCATGAACAGAGGTGAGGGAGGAGGTGAATGGGCAGGTGTAGCACCTTGGCCATTTGCAGGGATAAGTGCTGGGAGGCAGATTAGTGGGGAGGGATAAATGGACAAGGGAATCATGGACGGAGCGAACCTTGGGGAAAATGGAGAGAGGGTGGTGAGGTAGAGATATGTTTGGAGATGGCAGAAGTTGCAGAGGATAATGTATTAGATGTAGAAGCTGATGGGGTGGCAGGTAAGGACTACAGGAACTCGGTCACCGTTAAGGCAGCAGGAAGATGTGGTGAGCATTGATATATGGGAGATGGAGGAGATGTGGGTGAGGGTAGCATCAATAGTGGAGGAAGTGAAACCCTTTTCTTTGAAGAAGGAGGACATCTCTAATGTCCTGGAAAGGAAAGCCGCATATTGAGAACAGATGTGCTGGAGGTGAAGGAACTGAGGAAAGAGAATAATATTTTTAGAGGAGACAGGGTGAGAAGAGATATAGTCAAGATAACCATGGGAATTGGTAGGTTTATAAATGATGTTGATTGACAATTTGTTTCCAGAAATGGAAACAGAGAGATAGAGAAAGGAGAGGGAGGTGTCAGAAATGGACCAAGTAAATTTAAGGGTAGGTTGGATGTTAGTTGACTTAATTGTTCCTTAAATTTAAAAATACGAATGCTGTCTGTTAGATAATATTTGTAAAAACTAAGACACAATTCAACAGGATTTCGACCCACTGAGGTGATTTTCAGCCTGCCTCCCATGTGTGAAACTAATGTTGTGCACCAGTGTCACTACCAAAGAAACCATTTGATTCTCCCCTCTCACTGAAGTAAAGGAGGAAAGCAAAATGCAGCAGTACATGGCAATCTGAAGAAAGAATAGAAAATGCTGCAAATACTCAATGGGCCAGGTTTAACATAGGAGAAAGAAACAGAATTAATATTTCTAGTCAATTACTTTAATCAGAACCATAAAATATTAGAATTTAGTTCTAAATTGTAAAGAAAATGAAAGAGGGACAAAAGAGAAGAAATCAGAAAGTCCGTAATTGGACTATTACCAGAGGAAAATGAGAAACACAGATGCATTGTGCCAACTGAAAGACATGAGGAAGAGACAGAAATGAGATCGGAAATACCTAAGAGAAAGGAGGCAAAAAATAAGAATATCGAAAATGCAGGGCTGCAGACCAAGTGCCTGAAACAGGATTAGTGCAGGCGGCACGTAGTGGGACGAAGGGCTCATTTCCGTGCTTTATGGCTCTAGGCCAGTTTGAACTACAAGACAAATGGCTGGGTATTTTGAATTGTTGAATTCATCATTATGTCTTCAAAGCTGTCATTTGGAAGATTGTCTGCTCTTCCTGAGCTTACGTTGGGCTACTTTGTAAGTCAAGGATAGAGATCGCATGTGTGGGATGGAGAATTATTTTAACCTCTATCTAGAATTACCCTTGAAGAGAGATGTTCTGTATAACCATCAATTATAGGTGTACTTGACATTTATTTTCGAGGCAGTCAAATGCATTTGTTCCATGTTAGTGTTTCTGCTCCTGCTTCTCTTCTCCCTCATAGAGTGGGAGGATTTCCTTGTTCTAATCCTTCATGCCATGAGCCTCCACACTGAGGAAATCATTGTCCATAATTCTTGCCACATCTAACACAATTTATGACTGTACACATCTTCCTCTCTCCAGCATTTAAAAAATTCAAGAAGTACTGTAACCTCTGCTATATTTTGCAATTATTCTGCCATCTTTATCAGTGCATATTCTCATTTTCACAGCATCTTCCCATGGAACACCTGCCCTATTCTCCCTTCCCACCATTCAAGGACTTCGTTTTTACAGGTGAGGCACCAATTTACTGCATGTTTCTCAATTCAGTATATTGCATTCTTTGTTTTTGTTTCTGATTCAATCTCTCCAACATTAGGGAAATCAAATGCATTTCAGGGTCAGAATCAGGATGGGATTTATTATCTCTGATTTAAAGTATATGTCATGAAATCTGCAGCTTTGCAGCAGCAGCACATAGTAAAGACTTCAGATGACAATCTTTTAGAATTTTGCCATTTATCTCAGATTTCCAGTATCTGGGCTGTCTTTCCTTCCCTTCTTTTTGTACTGCAGATTTTCTACTTCTCCAGTCCTGCATGTGACACCTTCGCTTTGCCTGCATGACCATTGCTGCTATCATTCAGTGTCTCTTGGTCTCTCCCCTGCTGCAAAACTCCCCTTTTATTCTCTTCAAACCTCCCTTTCATAGTACTTATTTCAATTCTTACTTTCTTGTCTTCTCATATTCATTGACTCAAGTATTTGTTCCTGTTTTTATTTCTCCACAGAAGGTGCCTAACCCATTGAGTATAACTTGAATGTTCTGTTTTTACAATAAATGAAATGACCATCTAGTGATACCCATTGCTACTACGAGTCGACAATACATGTTCTATTTTTTCTGACCTATTCAAAAGTCTGACAATGGAGAAAGTCTGTTGAAAAAATATTAAGATGAAAAAATAATGTCAATCTTAGGTTGTAATGATACAGACACAGGCCATTGATAATAAAATAACATGCATTTAACCCTTCCCTCAAATTCACTAGGGGCAAAAATAAATACCCATTGCTTTTGTACCTCAAACAGTGTTTGTCTGGGGTCAAGGTACAAAACACGGTACCAACAGTGAAATGCATCATTTGCGCTAACAACCAACACAGCCAGGATGTGCTGGGGTTATCCTGTAAGTGTCGCCACACATTCTGGCATTAACATCGCGTGCCCACAATTTCAATACAACAACAACACAGACACTGCAAGTAGCAGTAACAAGACAGCAGTAACAAAGCAAGCCCCTTTCCATCTCCCCACCCCCTCACACTGCCAGTGTACCATCGCCAGGGCAGGCCACCTCCCAGCCTCCAGTCCTTAGCCCTGCAATCTCAAACACAAAACATTTTGACTCCAACCTCCATTCTCTATCCCAGATTCACCCTCCAGTCTTTAACCTTTCAGACTTTCTACTTTCAGACTCGCAGAGCTCTAGCCTTTGACCTTCGGCTTTACCCTCCAGACTTCACCGACTTCCAAATATTGACCCCAGGATCTGCTGATCATGAGTTTGACCTTTGAGCCTTGACCCTAAGATTTTCCAATCATGGGGTCACAGGCCCTCATGGCTCCTTCCCTTAAGGAACTTTGATTCAGGATTGGGCAACATAGGGATTGCTCGACTCCAGAGTGCGTGTCAACACAACCTGACCTTTGAACATGGAGTGTTTCAACCTGGGCTCAGAACACAGGCTCCTGCCTCTGACTCTGTATTCCTCCTCTGCCTTGTCCCTAAACCCTAACTTGATCCCTAACTCCCTGCACTGTTCCCCAAACCATTCCTAACTCAGTTTCCTGAAATGTTGACTTCATTTCTGTTTGTACAGATGTTGCTTGACCTGCCAATTATTTCTAGCAGATACTGCTTTTATTTTGAAATTCTAACATTGGCCGCATTTTGCTTTTATATTAGAAAAGAGCAAGTTAAGAAAATGTTCAGTTAATTCAGTTTATTCATGAAATGGTTGCTGTTCCTTGTGTAGCTGTTATTAAACGGCTGGAGGTTTCCCTCTCCATCCCAGAGACTAAATATAGTGACCTGTCAGTGCATCAGTCAGTATCTCTTAACTCATGTATAAGGTGTTCAATGCCTTACTCAACTAACCCAAACACCAGTGAACACATTTAAAAGAATACACCTATACGTTATAATTACTTATAAACGCCTGAAATAATGATGTAATCGACTCAGATGAATAAGCATCATTTTCCTGTCTATCGCAAATAAGAGCTTTTTAGCTAATGTAATACCAATAATTATTACTGCAAAATATTCTTACAGTAAAACAAACTGTATATGTTTGGTGTTATTTTTTTAAGGTCATTTACATCAGTTATTTGTCAATACAAGTTTGATAGTGAAGTTTACTTCTGTTTCTGTCCATTGTGTCTGTTTTTATGAAATGTTTAGCATGTTGACCTCCTGGAATTTACTGCACCTTCAGTATGATTGTCTCTGTTTTGTTAATCTACAGACGTAAAAAAAAATGATCCACTCATGCAAAGCATTTATCAGTATCCCAAGCAGTCAATGGCAACTCAAAACAGAATAAATGACTGAAGTTCTTTTCAAACTTCAAAGTCTAACTTCAGTTTCAAAGTCCATATTTATGATAGGGCCAAAGGGCACAATAAATATTGTTATTTTAAAAAAAAGCTGAAATTTGAAGTTAAACGGATGTTATCTGGATATTTCAGTAGTCTTTTTTCTTGCAGCTCTGCAGATCTCTTGTTCAAATAGCAACATTGATCTCAACCTTGAATGTACTTAGGGGTTGTGGTTTGTGTTTTTCTTTGATTCCAGTTGTTTACGAGGGACAACTTTACTAATGCTTAGCAAAATCAGTTAAGATCAATTATTGAAAACAGCTTTAGTCAAGATGTGCATCAACTTTCAGACTTTATAAATACATGAACAGAGAACGTTTCCAAGCAGTGATATCATGGAGAAGGAAATGCAGAATTAGAAAACAGCATACTCTCATTTTTATTCTCATTATGAGAATAATGAGACAGTTCAACAGTCATTTATCTTTAGCCTTCCAAGAGGAGTGTTTCTTTTATTACTATCCATGCTAGGAATGCATCACTATTTATTTAAAAAATATCTGCCAAATACTTGGAGTAAAACCAAGGGAGAGATTATGCTGTGGTGCTCCTTTGTGTAACAGTTTCAAAGGTTTGACTCTGTCTAATTCCCAATTGCATTACTGTTCAAATTTATGAATTATATCTATCCATTTTAGTAACAGCTTCTGCAGTACTGTCTGCACACTGCCTCAGAAGTTGAGAAAGTATTTTCTAATTTTATGTGTGATGCACTGTAGATTTATTCTAAAACCTGACAGGCTATTTTATTACAAAAGCTGCAACTGCAGAATTTATAGCAGGTCAGGATTTCCCTTAGTTGTTTCTTGGGCAAAATATTGTTTTCATATGGTATAGTTGCACATGATCTTTTTTTTGTTTCTTTCCTCATTTCCACCCACTTTTCTTACCACCATCAGGTCACTGACTAGTCCATTCTACAAATAAGTACAATTGGTAAGCAGTCTGTATGTACATTCTGAAAGATGCATGTAACAATTTCAAAGTAAAATGTAAATCCTGCACCATTGACATTTATTGCCCCATGGAGCTTTATCGGTATATGCTTCCCAAGTAGGCCTTTGGGGAGCTTTTTGTTGGTTAAACCTAAAATCTCAAGCATTAAGTATACTTAACAACGATATATCCACATCAGTCCAAGGCAGAGCATTTCAATCTTCTGAGTGAGCACACATTTACTTCTCTCAAATTCAGCCGCAATAAACTAATCCTATAATTATACTCGCAAACAACAGGAATTCTGCAGATGCTGGAAATTCAAGCAACACACATAAAAGTTGCTGGTGAACGCAGCAGGCCAGGCAGCATCTCTAGGAAGAGGTGCAGTCGACGTTTCAGGCCGAGACCCTTCTGCGTTCACCAGCAACTTTTATGTGTGTTCCTATAATTATACTCCTTATTTGTTGATTCTCCAGCAATGATAAATAACCTTTCAGTGTCTAACCTGTCAAGCCTTCCTAGATCTCAGAATTCTTTTGATATGTTATAAAGAGTTCTTTTTCTTCTAAGCTCCAATGAGTATTGGCCTATCATACTGAATCTCTGATCAAGGGATTACAATCTCATGCCCAGAAATCAATAGTGGCTATATCTCATTCTCATCTCTGATGGATTTCTCATTCATTCATTCAGCATCTAATGACAATTATCAGTTGATTTACATGACAGAAATTCATGCTGTCTGCATCTGGAGTGACATTCATATCTCTCTAATGATGTTAACATTTAGTAACTGAGGATCCATTTATTGTCTGTTGTGTCCATTTAGCATCAATCATTTGAATGCTGCTTTTTACTTAAAAAATCAAATTTGATGTTCTTACATCATGCTGGCTATGGATAATTTGGTTGATTTAAATGATCAAGAGGCCTCCAACAAATAGATCTATCACTAAATCCATTTGTCATCTCAGTAATGTACTCTCTTTGTATATTTTTTCCAACCAGAACCACTTCAGTATGACGTATAAACAGCTAATTTTGATGACTAATCTAAAGACTTGAGTGGACTTTTGTATTGTCAATGTGCAACAGTGGAGTTTTTTACATCATCAGCTCACCGTGCTGCGTGAATAATTTTTAATAATGTAGTACACATCTAGAAATTGAGCTGCCTCCATATCGATAGGACCTACCAGGCAAGCACAATGATGTCAAGAGCCATGCGATGCACACCTTAACATCACGTGTGCAAAAGACCTATGTGCATTTAAGGACCAGGAGTAGTATTGGCCAGCCACACCAAGGCAGGAGTAACCGGAGAGTTGAGACCAGCTTCGGTTTGGTTAAAGCGAACAAGTTTACCTGTTTTACTGCCTGAAGTCCAACATGTCTGCCATTTTGCAGGTAAATAAGTTATTTAATATTGCACTTACAATTTTTTTTATCATTCTTTATTACTCGTAGGTAGCATTCTTTGGGCACCTGATCATGTCGTACTACTCAACCAGCAGCTTTTCAACTCTAACTGCACATACACGTGCACAAATAGATGAAATCCATAGTAGTGTGTATAGGATATAATATATCCATGGTATACCATATATGTGCTATATAATATAGTATCAATATATTCTATACTTATGGCAATATATAGTAGTATAGTGCACACATAGATACAATCTATATGTAATCTCCCAGTGGCTTTCCGTCAAGATAGCGCTGAGCTGCAATGTCTATCAACGTCATGGCTCAGACGTAGTTGTTTTTTCAGGTTCGTAGGGATGGTTTCGGGACAGTGCGTGGAGTTGGGGGTCAAGTTAGGGTTTAGGGAGAGGGATGACGGGGAGGTAGAAATCAGGGGCAGAAAATGAAGAGACGAGGCAGGAGTGAGTGTTTGGGGAGTGAGTGCTCCGCAGTCGGCCTGATATCCCAAAGGTCAGATTGGCAGGCACTGAGGAGACCAGTGATCCCCAGGCTTTCGAGTCCCTGGTTGGAAGTCGTGAGGGCCAGTGACCCCATCTCCCCAGATCTGTGAGAGTCTGGAAGTCAAAGTCCAAAGGCAAGCCCATGACCAGTGAGTCCTTTGGTTGATACCCAGATGTTAGCGATGTCCAGAGGTAGAAGCCCAAAGGTTGAAGAATGAAATCAGTGAGTCCACAAGTACAGGCCCGGAGATCAAAGACCAAAGTTGGCAAGCCCAAAGGTCAAATCCCCTCATTTTGCTTATCCTTAGGTCAGAGACCTGATGACTGTAAGTCTGCAAGTCCAGGCCTGGGACTCATTGGAGGTCCATTACTATGACCAATACAGTTTGGTACTAGTGACATCACAGGAGTTGCCAGTCAGTGTTGAACTCAGCATAGGACTGCCTTACGGACTCCAGCTCTGGAATTTTTCTTGGGATTTACTCCGGAAGCCTTCCCCTTAAGTGGGTATAGCAACTAGACAGTGGAGGTTTGAGATCAGTTTCCTTTCTCTGGGTGAGCAGCCAACCATAGCTGAGGAACCCCATCTGCCCGAGGTGACTGGTCTTAAGGTGCCAGTAACCTACCTTTGCTCCTTCTCCTTTCAGTAGAAATGGTTCCATCAGGCTTAGTAGCTAAGCCCACCATGCGAATGCCAGGAGGCAGACTAGTTGTCAGAGGCTGTTTGAGATGTATGCCATTTGGAACATTTAATAGGTAGTGGGAGCTTACCCCTACTAGCACCCTTAGCTATAACAACCTTAAGGAATTTAATTTCTACTTACTTTTCACAAATAAAAGGAAAGACAAAAACAGCAAGTGTCTTCTCTACAGAACAGTACCTTAAAGAAGTATATGCCATTCTTAGGACTAGAAATTAAACTCATTAACACTTAAAAGACATTTAATGCAGCATTTCGAGGGACTGGAATCAAGAAATAGAGGAAATAAGTTTAAGGTAAGAGGGGAGAGATTTAAAAGGGACCTGAAGGGCAACTATTCCACACGTGTTCTATACACGTGGAATGGCGTAACAGTGTATATTGTTGAGGCAGGTACTTTAGCACATTTAAAAAAGACTATTAGACAAGTGTGTGGACAGGGAAGTTTTAAAAGTTTATGTGCCAAATATTGGAAAACAGGATTAGCTTGGATGGGGCATCCTGGCCAGCATGGGCCAATTGAGCCAAAAAGCCTGTTTCTGTGTGGTATAAATCTATAAATTCTATACAATAAAGGACGTCTTTGGTTTGCTAGGTAGAACTTGTCTCATGCTTTCATTTTAATTCTTGAGCTACAAATGTTATGGAGCGTATATGGTGGTGGTTCCGATAAGATGGCGACGCACTGGCACACAGTATCTGCTCTGGGTCCAATCACAGATACAATTGTTCATCGTTAATGTCTTTTTCACGATTGCAAGACACTGGTAGATATTGACAACATCAAATACAGAGGTCTGCCCATCAGCGAGTTGCTTAATAGTGATGGCATACTGCTGTTGTGTTGTCGCCTAGACTTGTTGCGTACCATTGTTGAGCCAAAGCAGTGCACAGTGATTGTCTTGGACATTTTTCTTGTGATCACAAGACCCTATTAGACATTGATAATGTAGAATACAGCAAGACTGATTCACTGTACATTGGCGAAACTGATGGTGGGGGACTGCATTGTCTTAGTTTAGGCAGGGGGTCGCCTGTTGCATTTTCCCCATGAACGAGGTGGTGCAGGAGAGAGCAGGGACCTCGGTGAGTGCACTGGAAGCTAAACTGAGTTGGGAGGCTGGCCTCTCTTATCAGTGATGCTCTCTAGTGTTCACTCAGTGCTACCTTCAGGTGTTCACTTGGTGGAAGAACAAGGTGGACCAAGACAACATCCCATGTACCATCAATCTACAGGCCATGCCACCCTGGGACCTGGACTATATATTTTATTGTTACTGTATGACTTTATGTTTTCTGCTCTCATAACCATACGTGCTGTGTGCAATGTGATGTTGATATTATGCTTTGCACCCTGGGCCCATAGGAACGCTGTTTCCATTTGTTACATTCACATGCAATTGAATGATAATTAAACTTGAACTTGAACTTGAGGGTAGGGTGTGAGATGAGGGAGAGATGCGTGGTTACCAGTATCACCTTTCATACCTATCAGATTGCTTTGTGACTCTGCTTATCATCTTCCAGTCTCTGTCCACATCTCTTCACCCCCACCCCATCACTCCAACTACCTTTCATTTCCTTGTTTACTCACCTGCCTCTGTCTGCCAGCTCCACCCCTATCCTCTCCCTCTGTCTTCTTCTGCCCAGCATCATTTGCCCCTCCAATTCATTTATCACCTACCACCTCTTCTCTCCCCTGCACCTCTCCTCTTTATACCAGCTACGTTCTCTCTCCATTTTCAGTCTTGATGCAAGATCTCAACCTGAAGCGTCAACAGCTCCCTCCCCCCACAGATGCTGCTTGACTTGTCGAGTTCTCCGCAGTCCTATTTTGCTCCAGATTCCAGCATCTGCAGTGTCCTGTGTTTCCCACTGAATTATTTAGATAGCTTTTACAAAGAGCTGGGACATGGCTTGATATGAGCAATTCTGAAACAGGGCTTCTTGGAAGTCGTTTCTTCGCAATTTCTTCACTGTCATACTTGCCGATTGAAGCAATTGTACATGGTAAAAAGGCAAGGTCTCTCAAGGAACTGCGTGTATTTATAACCTCTTAGTTGCTCCATAATCTTTCAGTGATGTTGCTTTTAAATAATGTGCAGAGGACAGACTCTATTAAAATCACACTCTTTCTTGTGTTTTGTAATGTTACTCTTTTATAGTGATTTAGATTAACACCTTAAGCGTTACTAATGTTCTTATTTCAGAGACAGTGCAACATGTCTTTTCACAAGATCAGTTCTAATGACTTCAATATGCATACCCCAGACATAGTTACCATCTACTTCTGACTTAAGCTGTCAACAATAATGAAATTTATTAACCAGAGAGGATGTGTGGTTGACCTTTCTAATAGAATATTTGACATTCACTTGTAAATGTCATATACTATTATGTTTATGATTTGGAAGCCCTTCAAGAATTACTTCTCGCTTGTACGCTATATTAAATATAAAAGTCTTGAAAGTTAATTAACAAAGGTAACATTTGGAAAACTGCCAGTTATTATGTCATTCTCGGAAGTTAAAAAATCACTTGAATGTGCAATATAACAGTCCCAAATAGTAACATTGAAATAGTTCCTGAACAGGAGAAACAGACCAAATGATAACAGCCAATATACCAGTTACCAGCCATGTACTCTAATGTCATTCTCATTTAGTATTTGTCAGAGTGAGATTGTTGATTTTACGTTGATGCAGAACTGAAAGAACTAAAACACAAGAAATATGAGATTGAAATGATATTGTGAATTGATACACAATGTTAATCACCATTCAGTATTGGTGGAAGTTTACCCTTGACACAGTTCACGTCTCCCTTTGAGATGCTGATTGACTTACATTGTAGTGGAAATGTAAAGTATTCCAGGGAAAAAAATCTATTCATTTGGCCCAGTAGTCTATTGCCATTGAGAGTACTTTTTTGGGTTGGATTCAAGATTGTTCTCAATTCCTATTTCCTGCCTGAGAAACTAATTCACTTAGGGGTTTTGTATGTGGTTCTAGCAGTGCACTGGTGATGAAAGAAAATGTTACTGCGGAGCCAGTAGATTCATCTTCTTTGGCTTCTCAAGTCTTGAGCAGTCATTCCAGGTTTCATTCTTCCTTTGCCAAATAGTTTTTTTTTTCTGAACTGCAAATCAATTGTGCTGCTGGCCGACTCAGCTTCATGTATTACATAATGAAAACAGTTTAAAAAAAGGCCACACAAACAAGAAAGTAATGTGCTTTACAAGACTGGGGAATACAGTCTGGGTAATCTTGATTGGCCCTGAATGCAATAGACCTCAAACACACACCAAGGCAGCACTTGAAGCATAAATTTTGGGCAAGGTGCCAAACTGAGTGTTACTGGACACGTTTAAAATTCCTGTCTCAGAGGGGACCTGTTTCTGCAATAAAATATGCAGCCTGTAGAATTTGTAGGTCTGTGTATATCATACCTGCCTGTTGCTCATCTGTCTACCAGCTCTAGGGTATACTTTTGACTACTTATTGAGCAGCAGCCATAAACACAGTTTCAATCCAGGCTCTGCCACTATCTCAGTCATACTGTTGCTGATGAATGTCTTTTCAAAATTTATATCGTAAAACAATGGTTGGCACCACTTGTTTCTTGTACCATCAAATAGCTGTATAATGTACAGCCTCACTTCGTATACCAATTAATAAATGTTACAAGGACCACCCCTTAATATGGAAAATAACTATGATTCTAGCTCCTTATTTATCAGACAGTTTGAATTGTCCGAATGAAGACTCTTAGCATGAAGTGTCACTTGTTTATTCTTCTCCAAGGATGGCACCTGATCTGCTTTGTTCCTCCAGCACTTTGTGTGTGTTTTCATAATAATGTATCCTGTTTGGGAACCTTTTTTAGTCATATGCCCTAAGGTTATAGCTTGATTTAACTCCATCCCTTCAATTTATTATTCTGCCGTTAACCTTCGGAAGTCTCTTTTAGTTGGAATCTTTTAAAATGCTTTTGAAACAACTTTATGACCATGTGTTTGAAATCATGCTTTTCATTAACTTGGTTTCTTGTCCAATCGGTAAGCAGCTGAGGATGGCACAGAGATGCCATCGGTACAACAGCTGCCTCACATTGCCAGAGGCCCGGTTTCATTTCTAACTTCAGGTGCTGCCCGTGTGGAGTTTTCCTGTGACTGCATAGGTTTCCTCCAGGTACTCCAGTTTCCTCTCACGTCAACAAATGTGCAGGTTGATAAGTTAATTGGCTACCGTAAATGACCCCTTAGTGCGTAAGCAAGTGGTAGAACCTGGGGGGAATTGATAGAAATATACAAACGTAAAAAGAATGAAGAAAAATGGGATTTATGTAGAATTAGTGTAAATGGATGGTGGATATTCCCATGCCGGATATCTCTGTGACTCTATGACACCTTAGTTAATTAAGTGTTGTGAAGTTGTTAGCATAGAAATTCATTTACAGTTGATACCTCTAAACGTGCTAAGGTAGTGTCATCATACTTCACACAAGCTTCAAAATTCATTCCATTGACATAAGTGGAATGAATCTTAGTCGGGAAAGGTAATGTGTTGAATCACCCGCATAGCATGCTTAGCATTGTGGACCAGGGTTAACATTCTAGGCAGTCCAATTTACTTGAACAGTTTAAAACAAGTCAAAAGCAAAGGCAGCTTCTATTTGTATAGCACCTTTAATGCGGTAATATTATGCCCAGACACACTGTCAGCCTGGAAAAAAACTGACACTGAGTCACATAATAAAATATTAATAAAGATGTCCAGGAGCACAGTCCAACAAAGGTTTCTGAGACTTCATAACAGAAAGCAGAACCACCCATCCTATAATGATTAGATTCAGCAGAGCACAAAAGCCAAGAATTTCCAAAGCAAAAGGAACTCTTTTGGGCTGGAGAAAGTAAAAGAATCAAGGAATCAAGAGAGATTGAAATTGGGTTATTGCTTTACATTATAGGTCAATAAGCAGACGGGGTTGTGTGATCTGAGATTGGTGTGAATTAGGACATGGGCATTAGAGGTTTGAATGACCTCAGGCATTCAGTGATTAAGCTGAAGCAGACTAGCCAGGAGTGCATGGGAACAGCCAATTGCTGCTATGGTAAAGGTGAAAACTTGGACTTTGTTTCAAGTCCAGGACAAAAGCATTTTGGATTAAGTTGCACTGCATTGCACAGTTCTGTTTTTTTAATATAAAGTAATATAGGATCTGACTCACCATGAATAACCATGATGAACTATCAGGGCTGCAGGTTAGGCCACAAACGCAAGATCTGGGCAGGGTTGAGATAGACGGAACATGAACAAGGCCAGCATTGAGTATATCACACTCAGAAAAAGGTTGGACTTGCTAAAGCTTGCATCCCCACTTCACAATGCAACCATATTTCCTTTGCATTTCTTTCCACAGGGGACAGCAGCATCACATGCCCTCGGTTCAGCTTCCTCCTCTCATTTTGGGTGTTTTGGTAGCCTAACAGCGCAATGCTATTACAGCTTGAGGTGTTAGAGTTCAGAATTCAAATCTGGCATCCTTTGCAAGAAATTTGTATGTCATTCCCGTAAGCATGTGGTTTTCCCCTGGGTGCTCTACTTTCCTCCCACAGTCCAAAGACATACAGGTTAGTAGGTTAATTGGTCCTGTGATTAGGCTGGGATTAAATAGGTGGATTGCTGGCTGGTGCGGCTTGTTGGGTTGGTAGGGTCTGTTCTAACTCCATCTCTTAATAGAATAAAATAAAATTAGAATTAAACCTTTCAGAACTGATTTACTAATTAAATCTGGTGCCTTATGATATGGGTGACTTGGGTTTCATTTAATGCTGAAAACATTGTATGATCAATAGTTACAACCTGAATGGAAGAATAAGTAAAGACACTGAGTGGCTATAGTAAAAGATGCTGCGAGTTTGCAGTAAAAGACATCTGTCATTGCAAAATAATCGATTTAAGTCATAAAGCAATGTTAAAATTGAAGATAAAGAAATGAAATATAATAATTTGGTAAGTGATTAAGAAGATAATTTATACCTTAGCCTAGAAAAGAAATAGTTCCATTTTTCATTAAAAAAAAAGAAAGGGCTACAGTATACAAAGCGATTATGATTGCATGATAGAAAAAAGAAATCAATCAGAAATTAGATGAAAGGGAATTGACTAGAGGCTAGACATTGAGCCAAATATGAAATATATCATCAGAAAAGAGACATTAGGAATCACAAAGCAATAGTGTGATACATCAAGAGAGTTTGTTCAAACGATTTTGATCACAGGAGTAAGAATGCAAAGAAAGCAGGTGTTAAAGCAAAAGGAATTAATAACACTTTGACAGGTCGCCACACTTAACTTTCAAGACATTGGAAGGTTGGCAGCACTCTAATTAAATGCGGGAAATAGATCAAAAACTGTGCATACCGCAAAGTTATAGATCCAAAGAATATTTCAGCCAAAGTCATTGGCATTGCTAAGTGGTAGAACACATTCTAAACACATATACAGCTTTGAGGAATTAGGTCAGTTAGAGGTAGGAATCAGGCAGATGGAAGAAGTTAGCCATTTTGTCTCTGTTAGAGTCTGATTTGCTTGAATCAATAGACAATAGACAATAGGTGCAGGAGTAGGCCATTCGGCCCTTTGAGCCAGCACCACCATTCACTGTGATCTTGGCTGATCATCCACAATCAGTTCCTGCCTTATCCCCATAACCTTTGATTCCGCTATCTTTAAGAGCTCTATCCATCTCTTTCTTAAAAGCATCCAGAGACTTGGCCTCCACAGCCTTCTGGGGCCGAGCATTCCATATATCCACCACTCTCTGGGTGAAAAAATTTTTCCTCAACTCCGTTCTAAATGGCCTACCCCTTATTCTTAAACTGTGGCCTCTGGTTCTGGACTCACCCATCAGCGGGAATGTCCTTCCTGCCTCTAGCCTGTCCAATCCCTTAATAATATATGTTTCAATAAGATCCCCTCTCAGCCTTCTAAATTCCAGAGTATACAAGCCCAATCATGAGTCTGCTTTAACATGAGTACAATACAATTGACAAGATAAGACATAGACTGTTGATAAAACTTCATCTTGTGAAATGGTTTTCATCGGATATCATTTGAAGATCTATCAACTCCCCACAATCCACTGCCTTTCAACAGAGCAGCGATGACTAAATTTATGACCGCTGAATGAGGATGGCATTTATGTAGGTTCCTTCTGGATTCTGGATGTAGTCTAATACTGAATGCACATATGAAGTTTTGGCTATTAGTAAATCAGGCCTTGGGGAGAAAAGAACTTATTTTGGCCAAATCACTATCATATGCTTTCTGCAACAATTACCCCACAGATGTTATATTGGTGTAAAGCTAAAATTACTGTGTAGTGAAATTTTACAGTATACGAGGGGTGATTGATAAGTTTATGGCCTAAGGTAGAAGGAGTCAATTTTAGAAAACCTAGCACATTTATTTTTCAACATAGTCCCCTCCTACATGTACACACTTAGTCCAGCGGTCGTGGAGCATACGGATCCCTTTGTAGAAGTGGTCCACAACAGGGATGATTGATAAGTTTGTGGCCTAAGGTAGAAGGAGATGAGTAT
The DNA here is from genome assembly GCF_030028105.1 of Mobula birostris. NCBI lineage: Eukaryota > Metazoa > Chordata > Chondrichthyes > Myliobatiformes > Myliobatidae > Mobula > Mobula birostris. The sequence continues at coordinate 56,420,481 of NC_092372.1, forward strand.
TAACTTCAAACATTCTGCATTATCATTCAAAGAGTTGAACTGCACGTGCATGTAACAAGAGCGTCTTGGACCTCCAGGTAGTCCACAGCAGGGGTGAATGGTAAGTTCATGGCCTTAGGTAGAAGGAGATGAGTTATACAGCTCTTGTTACGTGCATGTGCCGCCGTTCAACTCTTTGAGTGAAAATGCAGAAAGTTTGAAGTTAATAACTCATCTCTTTCTACCTTAGGCTACGAACTTATCAATCACCCTTGCTGTAGACCATTTTCTGGAGGTCGAAGATGCCGACTTCTACAAAGAAGGGATCCGTATGCTCCATGACTGCTGGACTAAGTGTGTAAATGTAGGAAAAATAACTGTGCTAGGTTTTCTAAAATTGACTTCTTCTACATTAGGCCACAAACTTATTAATCATCCCTCGTATGTTGTGCTTGTGCGAAATAGCAATAGTAGCATGAAGAAAGACATGCACTGGAGCCAAATACATATTTGAAATGGATATACTCTGGCTCTGGGCCCGTGCTTGCTGGAGTTTAGAAGAGTGAGGGGAATCTGATTGAAATCAATCAAATATTTATAGACCAAGAAAGAAGGGATATGGAGAGGATGTTTCCTATAGTGGAGGAGTCTAGGACCAGAGGGCACAGCCTCAGAACAGAAGGACATGCATTTAGAGCAGAGATGAGGAGCAATTTCTTCAGCCAGAGGATGGTGAATCTGTGGAATGCATTGCCACAGACGGTTGTGGAGGCCAAGTCATTGAGTATGTTTAAAGCGGGGGTTGATATATTCTTATTTAGAAATGGTATCAAAGGCGATGTGGAGAAGACAGGAGAATGCGTTCAAAGGAATAATAGATCAGGCATAGTGGAATGGCAGAGCAGGCTCAATGGGCCAATAGCCTCATTCTGCTCCTAAGTCTTATCGTCTTATACTGGGACTGAACAGACATCAACTAGGCCAGTGGTTCCCAATCTTCCTTATGTTATTAAGCATGGTGTCTGTGAACCCTGAGGTGGGAACCACTGAAATAGGCAAAACTCAAAATATGAAATAAAAACAGATAGTGTTGGACAACTTGGCAGGTCAAGCAGCATCTATCAAGAGAGTAAAAGGGCTAATGTTTCATATTAATAATCTTTCTTGAAGCTGGTTCTGATTCCAATATTTTCCATTTTTGTTCTACAGAGGAGGTTTTGTTCAGGTCTGATCTTGGTATTATTGCTCTATTCTTGCATTGTTTTCAACCACCTTCTGCTTGGAAACTCCTTGTTACCACTCCTTGGCTACCTTCCATTCTCCGTGACTTCTCATATTATCCTGCTTCCATCAGTTAATTATTTTCTCAACAGAAGGCGACTGACTACTAGGTGGTGACATTACAGTGATACGGTTGATAACTGACTATGCTTCCAACTTTTCATCTCTGTTATTTTTTTTTCTCTCCATTAACTTGCAGAGGGAAAACATTTAGGGCAGGTGATAAAACAGACTGATACAAACCAAATCAGTATGAATTTTAACTGAACCCGTTGACTCGAATTTAACTCCTAAAAAAGTAATTTGTTAATATCTCAAACAAGAGAAAATCTGCAGATTGTGAACAACACAACTCGGTATTTGTTAATATCCCTTTGCTGTTGCATAGATAAACATTTTACTTAGAAAATAAGAAGTGAAGCAATTAGCAGTTGTTAGCATTTTGATCTTGATAGAAGTAGCATTGCATAGAAACAACAGAATATTCTAGACTGTTGGGAGAGAGGATAGCACCATAAGCAACCAACTTACTTAATAATTTTGGATCACGAGCTTACAATAGTTTAAGTTGTTTTTAATATAGACTTCAGTAAAAATAGTAAACCAGAATTTAAGTATGCTTTATTTTTAATGGATAGGAAAGGTTTTGATAAATGTGAGTAAAGTGCAGGTAAATGTGAGCAGCTCAGCAAGGCATCTTTGACGTGGGCCTATTTCTGTGCTGCTTTGATTAAAATCAAGCATTGTATTTGTAATGATGATATTATTATTTACTTAGCAACATGAAAAGAAATTACTTTAGAACAGGAAAGAAGCTCTGACCTTAAATCAGTGCAGTATTAAAATTAATGCACAGAATCTATGGTGGTTGTATTACTGTTTCTATGAATGCACACGTGTTAGATAACATGAATACAAAGTAACCTGGCATCCAGTGTGGTCTCCCCTGCATTTTATCCTGGATATTTTATCACACTCGTATTATTTGTTACTGTTATTTTCTTATTTTTGTCCTACTAAGGACCCAGTATCCAAAATATTTCAATAATTACAGAGTTAATTTTTCTGAGACATAGTGATTTAAAAGAAAAAACTCATTCTGCTAGTGACCTTGTAAAAGTTTTGTATCCTGAGGTGTAGCAAGTGTTTCATAATATGACTAGAATGAGCATTAATTTATTATTATGCTTCTTCTCACAGCTGTATAGCCTTCAGATATGCAATAAATCCTTCATAGGACCTTGCTTCCATAAAAAGAACATCTATAAAGCCAACATTTTCCATATGCAGTGCTGCATGACTGAATGGTGACCCACTGGCCTATTTAAAACAAAGTGTTTTTTTAAGCCCAAAAAAATCAGCCACAAGTGTGCCAGACTTCTATTACAATTGAGATGACATGAGGAATTTAGATGTTTAAAGTTGCTATTTGAGAAGGATTTGGGATATGTCTTGTATTGCTATGTGCACACTGATAGTATGACACTCAAGATTTCTGAATCTAATTAAGTGACTGAAATTAAAAGTCGAACATTTGCTATAAATGTTTGACCATGTGTCAATCAGTGTGATTGTTCATCACGGGGAAGAGAAGTTTAAGGAGAGAATTAATAGAGCATTAAACTTTTTGAAGTATTTTGACATCTAAAGAATACAGACTCAAGATTCAGAAGATGAACAATTTATTTCAGCAAACAATATTGTTAGAATTGGATGTCTACTTCTTCAAAGAGTAATTTAACAATAAAGTTGAAAAGCAAATGGATATAAATTTGAAGACATTGGAAAGCAACATTTTATGGTGCCAGTGGATATTATTATCAAAGAGCTAGTTCATTGTTGATGGAGACACATACACACCATTTTCTCCCTTCAGCTGAGTGTGTTTGTGACACCAGGAAGATACCCAGTGGAAGTATTCACATTAGGAAGTGTTTAAATTTAGTTAGCAAGGAATGTTGATTTGATGGAAGTGCTGTTTTTGGAGCTCAATACTAATAACCTCACACATCAGAATAAGCATATTGCAGCAGCAAGGATACCCCATTAGCACAATTCATGGGAATTATCAACTACTTGAGTGTTAATTACTGATTTTTTTCTGCAATGTGTTGCTTCTTTGATACGATCATTTCTCACTTGGTATTTTTAAAATGGTTAAGTCTTGGGGAATGGCGATATGGTAGTGAGGATGGATGTTCTGTCTTAAGTGCTTTTGCACAAACCAGTTTTGCACAAATTATTATATAGGCATATTCGTAGTGATTCTGCTTGGAATGGATAAAACTGGTAGAATTAACAAAGGGCATTTAGTACATTGTAAACTGCTGAAAGAAGGAGGGAGGAGTGGGGAATAAAGCTTCTCAGATGGGAAGCCCAATTCTCTTTGGATGTTGAGGGAACAATTTTCCTAATGCAGGAGGCAGTGAGTGAACTGTCTGTTACTCAGTAAGGATCTATCCTCTGCAATCCACCTTTTGATCTTGGAGTCCGCACAACCTTATGGGCTGAGGGACTTGTACTGTGCTGTACTGTACTGTTTAATGTTCTATGGTCTTGCTACAAATCAACCACAGTGCAGGAGAAGGACCACATTGCCAGTGACTATCAAAACTTTGTATTGGTGTTTATTCATTTAGTTGCCTCCATGCAGCAGTGGGAGACATTTCAAACGTAACTATGCCATGGTACTATGCATTGTAAAAAGATTACTCAGTTGGTATTTGCTTATTTTAAGAGAGCTCCCTGCATTTTATTCACATTTGACAGAGGGCAGCAGACCTGAGGGATCCCGGCTCTGCTATTATGTAAGACATGTTGATTTATGGGCTCTGTTGTCAGCTCTGTCCACAATAGGAATGAAAACTATTCTGTTCCCTCCATGTCCAGTTTGTTTCTGACCACAGGCAGGGAGTTAAGTCAAGTTAATGCTTGGTTGTGTCCAGAAAGCTTTCATTCTAAGACAGAGCCTTATGCCTGCTGCTTTTGAAACGACACACGAGATTAAGGAGTGACCACTGGATTATCTCTGATGATACAACGGCTGACTTTGAACAAACCAAGTTCATGCATAAAATAAAACTGGTGCTGCTGCTTAGAATATAAAGGAGCTGACAGACTGCTTGCTGCCTTGCTCTGGTTTGGAAGTGCCACGCTGTGCTCCAAAAAGCAACTGTCAGGACTTGTGCTGACTTGATGCACATCGGATCATGCCATCATCCTGGGACCTGGTACTCACCTTCAGGCATTGCAAAGAGCAGCTGGAGGAGAAAACACAGCTGGATGAGGAGGGAACGAAGAGCAACCTCTTCTATCCAGCTTATTTTGCTTAAAGTTCAAAGTTCAAAGTAAATCTTATTATAAGACCACATACATGTCACCACTACAACCCTGAGATTTTTCTGCGGACATACGTAGCAAATCTATGGAACAGTATCTATAAACTGTAAACATCAGGAACTATAAACTGCAAACAAACTGTGCAAATGCAGATATAAATAAATAGCAATAAATAATGAGCTTGAATGAATGTAGCTATCCCCTTTTGTTCAAGAGACTGATGGTTGAGGGGTAGTAACTGTTCTTGAACTTGGTGGTATGAGTCCTGAGGCATTTATACCTTCTACCTGATGGCAGCAGCAAGAAAAGAGCATGGCCTGGGTGGTGAGGATCTTTCATGATGGATGCTGCTTTTCTACAGCAACGTTTCATGTAGATGTGCTCAATGGTTGGGAGGGTTTTACCCATGATGTACTGGGCCAAACCTGCTGCCTTTTGTCGGATTTTCTGCTCAAAGGCATTGGTGTTCCCACACACTAATGCAAATAGTCAGCACACTTTCTAACACATCCACAGAAGTTTGCCAAGATTTTTGATGACACGCCAAACCTCTACATACTCCTGAGGAACAAGAGGCGCTGTTGTGCTTACTTCACAATTATATTTGTATGATGTGTCCAGGACAAGTCCTCTGAGATGGTGACACCCAGAAATCTAAAGTTTCTGACCCTCTTCATCTCTGTCTCTGATAATTACTGGATCGAGGACCTTTGCTTTCCTTCTCCTGAAGTCTATAATCAGTTCCTTGATCTTACTGATATTGAGTGAGAGGTTGTTGTTATTATAGCACTCAGCCAAGTTATTAATCTCCCTCCTGCATGCTGATTCATCACCCCTTTTGATACAGCCCACAGCATCAGCAAACTTATATATGGTGTTGGAGCTATACTTAGCCACACAGTCATAGGTGTAAAGTGAGTAGAACAGGGGACATCCCCACAGTGCTCCTGTGCTGATGGAGATTATAGAGGAGATGCTTTTGCCAATTCGAACTGACTAGGCTCTACAAATGAGGAAATCCAGGATCCAATTGCAGAAGAGGGTATTGAGGCCCAGGTCTTGGAGATTAGCTTTGAGGGGATGATAGTGTTAAATGCCAAGCTGTAATTAATAGCATATCCTGATGTAAGCATCTTTGCTGTGAGTTTAGTAAACTCAATTGCAATTCCCAAATTCACCAACAATCCCAAATCCTACCTTCTGTCTGCAGCTGGTAGTAACAATGTTGGCTTGGCCATAACTGGAGAATGAAGGAGAGCACAAAGTGGAAATGTCAAACCAATGTATACCAAAAAAAGAAAGATTCAAATATCAAATCATCAAAACGTCTTATCCTCTGTAAGTTCAGCGAGTTTCATGCCCGCCATGACGCTGAGCTTTTCTTCCGCTGCCTCCATCTCCGGGCCTACTTTTTTGGCAAGGACTCTCCACTCCACACCAATGACCCCTTCTCCCATCATCAATCCCACTCCTCTTCCTGGACTCCCCGCCCTGGTCTTCTGCCTGCTCTGGATATTTTTATTGCCAACTGCTGACAGGACTCGACTTCAAAACTCCTCTCTCCAATTCCAACTTCACCCCTTCCAAATGTTCTGCTCTCCACTCCCTACGCACTAATCCTAACTTCACCTTCAAACCCACAGATAAACGGGGTGCTGAGGTAGTCTGGAGGACTGACCTCTAGCTTGCTGAGGCCCAGCAACAACTCTCAGACACCTCCTTTTACTTACCCTTCAAAAAGAATCCCACTAAGAAGCACCAGGCCATTGTCTCCCATACCATCACTGACCTTATTAGCTCTGAGGATCTCCCATCCACTGCCACAAATCTCACTTCTCACACCCTGAACCTCTCGTTTCTACCTTCTACCCAAGATGCATAAACCCACTTGTCCAGGTAGACCCATTATTTCAGCTTTTTCCTGCCCAACTGAACTCATATCTATATACTTCAACTCCTAGTTTTATCCCTCCTAGTTCAGTCCCTTCCTACCTACATCTGTGACACTCCACACGGTCTGGATCTTTTCAATGATTTCAAGTTCCCTGGCCCCCATCATTTTATTTTCACTATCAATGTGCAGTCCCCTTACACCTCCATCCCCTACCAGGAAAGCCTCAAAGTTCTCAGTTTCTTTCTGGACACTCCCAAACCAGTTCCCTTCCACTATCACCTCTCCTCTGTCTAGCAGAACTTGTCCTTACTCTTAATGATTTCTCCTTTGGCTCCTCCCTCATTACCATTCAGGGCCCCAAACAATCCTTCCAGGTGAGGTGACACTGTTGTCTGTTGGGATCAAATACTGTGTCTAGTGATTCCAGTGTGGCATCCTGTATATCGGTGAGACCTGACGTAAATTGGGAGACCGCTTTGTTGGGCTCTTATTCTCCGTCTACTAAAAGAAGCAGGATCTCCAAATGACCACCCATTTTAATTCCACTTCCATTTACCATTCTGATACGTCAATCCATGGCCTCCTCCACTGCCGTGATGAGGCCACACTTAGGTTAGAGGAACAACACCTTTTATTCCCTTTAGGTACCCTCCAACCTAATGGCATGAAAATCAATTTCTTGAACTTTTGGTAATGCCCCCCCCCCATTCATTATTCCCCATCCCCTTTTCTCTCTCTCACCTTAACTCCTTGCCTGCCCATCACCTCCCTCTGGTGCTCCTCTGATCTTTTCTTCCTTCTATGCTCTTCTGTCCTCTTCTATTGGATTCCCCCTCCTGTATCTCTTTCACCAATCAACTTCCCCAGCTCTTTACTTCATCCCTCCCCATCCTGGTTTCACCTATCACCTTGTGTTTCTCTCTTCCCTCCAGTTTCATGTAGCACCATGGTCCTGAAGGAACGTTGTTTCATTTTTACTGTGTACTGTACCAGCAGTTTATTGTTGAAATGACAATAAAAAGCAACTTGACTTGACTTGAGAAGAGGGAATCTGATAGGAGAGGAGAGTGAACCATAGGAGAAAGGGAAGGAAGAGGGGTCTCAAAGGGAGATGATAGGCAGATGAGAAGTGGTAAAGAGAACAGAGTGGGGAATAGAAGAATAGAGGAGGGGAAAATTTTTTTACTGCAAGGAGAAATTGATGTTCATGCCTTCAGATTTGAGGCTTCCCAGACGGAATATAAAGTACGCTCCTGCACCCTGAGGGTGACCTCATCATGGCATAAGAGGAGGCCAAGGACTGACATGTCAGAACACGAATGGGAAATGGAATTAAAATGTTTAGTCATGGGAAAGTTCTGCTTTTCGCAGATGGAGGAGAGGTGCTCAACGAAGAGGTCCTCCAATTTTACAGCTGGTCTCACCAGACACAATAGACGACCCCAGCAAGTTCCTTACCTTACCTGGAAGGACTGTTTGGGGCCCTTACTAGAGGTGAGAGAAGAGCTGAATGGACATTTGTAGTGGCTAGGCCGCTTGAGGGGGAAAGTCCCTAGAGGGAGATTAGTGGGGAGGGATGAATGTACAAGGGAATCACAGGCGAAACAATCCTAGTTGAAAGCATAGAGGGGCAGGGAGGTAAAGGTATGTTTGGTGGTCCCTTTGCATATGGTGGAAGTTGCTGAGATTGATGTGTTTGATGTGGAGGTTTATGGAGTGGTAGGCAAGGACAAGAGGAACTCTATCACTGTTAAGGAGGTGGGAAGATGAGGTGAGTGCAGATGTTTGGGAGATGGAGGAGATGTGAGTGAGGGCAGCATCAGTGGTGGAGGAAAGGAAACCTCATCTTTGAAGAGGAAGGACATCTCTGATATCCTGGAAAGGAAAACCACATCCTGGGAACAAATGCAGCGGAGATGAAGGAACTGAAAAAAGGGAATAGCACTCTTACAGGAGGTAGGGTGGGAAGAGGTATTGTCAAGATACTGTAGGAATTGGTATGTTTATGAAAGATGTCAGTCAACAGTTTGTCTCCAGAGATGGAGACAGAGACATCAAAAAAGGGGAGGGGGTGCCAGAAATGTGCATTAAGGGCAGGGTGGAAATCAAAGACAAAGATGATGAAATTGACAAGCTCAGCATGGGTGCATGAAGCAGCACCAATGCAGTCATCAATGTAGCGATGGAAAAGTTGAGGAGTTTAACCAGGCAAGGTTTGGAACATGGACTGCTCTATGCAGTCAATAAAAAAGACAGGAATGGCTGGGCCCACAGCAACCTCTCTAGTCTGGAGAGAGTGGGAGGAGAGAAAAGGCAAATTGCTGAGGGCAAGGACCAGTTCTGCCAGACTGGTAGGGTCATTTATTGAGAAAGAAAGAGAGAGTTTTAAGGCTTTATTGATGGGGGATACAAGTATATAGAGATCGGTCACTGCCAACCCAAAAACTGCTGTATGTTTGAGGAATGGCTGCTATTATTTCAGTGAAGAGACTGCAGAGGGCTGTGGAGCACGTTCCTTCTCAGCTCAGAACATTTCCCAGTGTGAGTACGAGGAGAAGGAAAGAGCAGGTTGTGCTTATTTAGTTTACTTCACAAGACTAGTCATCCAGAGGTTAGTGATCCAATTGTGAGATTGAATTACAGTATCTGAGAAGTTTAACTAAATCATTTTGATTAAAAATAAAAACTCATGTCAGCAATACTGACCATCAGAACAATGGATTACCCACACCTGATTAATTTGGTTTCTTCTGGAAAAGAAATCTGCTGTCCTTTCCTGGCCTGGTTTGCATGTTTTTTTCCGGTTTCATACCAAACAAGTTAACTGCTAACAGATCTCTCATTAAGCTAGTTGTATCAAAACTGCTGCTTTGAAATGTAGTAAGAATAACATTTTTGATGAGTTTTTATTGTCACTACACAATCCTTTGATAAGGTTCCATGCCTTTGGTAAAGATCCATGTGGTAAGCTGCTCTGGAAGGTAGTGTGCATGGAATCCAAAGAGACTTGGCCTTCTGGGTACAGAATTGGCTTGATGGAAGTAAAGGGTAAAGATGGATGGTTATCAGACTTGAAACCATGACTAGAGATGTACATCAGGGGTCGGTGCTGGGCCATTGTTGTTTGTAATTTATATCGACGACTTGTTTGAGAATGTGTGATGCATAGTTAGTAAGTTTGCATGTGACACTAGCATAGGTGGTATCGCAGACAGTGACAGCTTATCAAGATTAAATTGGGACTTTGATCATCTGTGAAAGTAAGCAGATGAATAGCAAATGGAGCTAAATTTAGATAAATGTGTATTGTTGCACTTTGGGAATCAAAACAGGGTAGGCCTTTCAAACTTCAAAGATCAAAGTTTAAAATAAAATTTATTATCAGAGTACATACATGTCACCACGTAAAACGCTGAGATTCTTTTTCTGTCGGCATACTGAGCAAATCTATAGAACAGTATCTGTAAACTGTAAACATCAGGAACTATAAATTGTGCAAATGCAGATATAAATAAATAGCAATAAATAATGAGCATTAAATAACAATATAACAGAGTCCTTATAAGTAGCTATCCCCTTTTGTTCAGAGCTTGAATTTTGAGGGGTAGTGACTGTTCGTGCACCTGATAGTGTGAGTCCTGAGGCACCTGTACTTTTTACTTGATGCCAGCAGTGAGAAAAGAGCATGGCCTGGGTGGTGAGGATCTCTGATGGATGTTGCTTTTCTACGGCAATGTTTCATGTAGATATGCTCAATGGTTGGGATGGTTTTACCTGTGATGTTCTGGGCTGAATCCAATAACTTTTGTCGGATTTTCCGCTCAGTGGCATTGGTGTTCCTATTAAAGCACACCTGTATTCAAAGAATGTATAAACTACACACCTTGAACATTTTCTGCTTACTGGTAGCCACAAGGCAAGAAATCCAAATAACACAATAAAAACGACCAAAAACCACAGTGCAGAGAAAGAGAAAAAAATTGCTTCAGGAAAGATGTTATAAATAACATTTTTAGTTGAATCTCTAAAATTATAATTTACCAGAAAGCTGTCGCACATCTCCGGTGTCACCATCTTAAACCAAAAGTTTCTTTTCATTACTAGGCAGTAGTGCAGCCAGTCAGCACACTTTCCACCACGCATCTATAGAAGTTTGCCAAGGTTTTCAATGACATGCCGAATCTCCCCAGACTCCAGAGGAAGTAGAGGCACTATAGTTCTTTCTTCACGACTACATTTATGTGATAGGTCCAGGACACATCCTCTGAGAGAGTGATATCTAGGAATTTAAAGTTACTGATCCTCTCCGTCTCTGATCTTCTGGTGACTAATGGCTTATGGACCTCTGGTTTCCCTCTCCTGTAGTCACAATCAGTTCCTTGGTCTTATTGACATTGAGTGAGAGGTTGTTGTTATTGCACCACTCAGCCAAGTTTTCGATCTCAAAGAAACTAGAAAACCTACAGCACAATACAGGCCCTTCGGCCCACAATGCTGTGCCAAACATGTCCTTATTTTTAGAAATTACCTCGGGTTACCCATAGCCGTCTATTTTTCTAAGCTCCATTTACCTACCCAGGAGACTCTTCAAAGACCCTATTGTATCTGCCTCCATCACTGTCGCCAGCAGCCCATTCCACACACTCCCCACTCTTGGTATAAAAAACCTACCCCTGACATGTCCTCTGTATCTCTTCCAAGCACCTTAAAACTGTGCCCTCTCATGTTAGCCATTGCAGCCCTGAGAAAAAGCCTCTGACTATCCACATGATCAATGCCTCTCATCATCTTAGACACCTCTATCAGGTCACCTCTCATCCTCCGTTGCTCCGAGGAGAAAAGGCCAAGTTCACTCAACGTATTCTCATAAGGCATGCTCCCCAATCCAGGCAACATCCTTGTAAATCTCCTCTGCACCCTTTCTATGGTTTCCACATCCTTCCTGTAGTGAGGCGACCAGAACTGAGCACAGTACTCCAAGTAGAGTCTGACCAGGTAACTATATAGCCGCAACATTACCTCTCGGCACCTAAACTCAATCCCACGGTATGCCTTTTTAAGCACAGAGTCAATCTGCGTAGCACTTTTGAGTGTCTTATGGACTCGCATCCCAAGATCCCTCTGATCCTCCACACTGCCAAGAGTCTTACCATTAATACAATCTTCTGCCATCATATTTGACCTACCAAAATTAACCACCTCACACTTATTTGGGTTGAACTTCATCTGCCACTTCTTAGCCCAGATTTGCATCCTATCAATGTCCCGCTGTAACCTTTGACAGCCCTCCACACGATCCGCAACACCTCCAACCTTTGTGTCATCAGCAAATTTCCTAACCCATTCCTCCACTTCCTCATCCAGGTTATTTTAAAAAATCACAAAGAGTAGGGGGTCCCAGAACAGATCCCTGAGGCACACCACTGGTCACCTACCTCCATGCAGAATATGATCCATCTACAAACACTCTTTGCCTTCTGTGGACAAGCCAATTCTGGATTCACAAAGCAATGTACCCTTGGATCCCATGCCTCCTTACTTTCTCAATAAACCTTACATGGGGTACCTGATCAAGTGCCTCGCTGAAATCCATATACACTGCATCTATGGCTCTACCCTCATCAACGTACTTAGTCACATCCTCAAAAAATTCTATCAGGCTCATAAGGCACAACCTGCCTTTGAAAAAGCCATGCTGACTATTCCAAATCATATTATGCCTCTTCAAATGTTCATAAATCCTGCCTCTCAGGATCTTCTCCATCAACTTACCAACCACTGAAGTAAGACTCACTGGTCTATAATTTTCTGGGCTATCTCTACTCCCTTTCTTGAATAAGGAAACAACATCCGCAACCCTCCAATCCTCCGGAACCTCTCCCGTGCCCATTGATGATGCAAAGATCATCGCCAGAGGCTCAGCAATCTCCTCCCTCGCCTCCCACAGTAGCCTGGGGTACATCTCCTCCGGTCCCAGTGACTTATCCAACTTGATGCTTTCCAAAAGTTCCAGCACATCCTCTTTCTTAATATCTATATGTTCAAGCTTTCCAGTCCACTGTAAGTCATCACTACAATCACCAAGATCCTTTTCCATAGTGAATACTGAAGCAAAGTATTCATTAAGTACCTCTGCTTTCTCCTCTTGTTCCACACACACTTTTTCACGGTCACACTTGATTAGTCCTATTCTCTCACGTCTTATCCTCTTGCTCTTCACATGCTTGTAGAATACTTTGGGGTTTTCCTTAATCCTGTCCACCAAGGCCTTCTCATGGCCCCTTCTGACTATCCTAATTTCATTCTTAAGCTCCTTCTTGCTAGCCTTATAATCTTCTAGATCTCTATCATGACCTAGTTTTTTGAAACTTTCATTAGCTTTCCTTTTCTTCTTGACTAGATTTACAACAGCCTTTGTACACCACTGTTCCTGTATCCTACCATCCTTTCCCTGTCTCATTGGAACGTACCTATGCAGAACACCACGCAAATATCCCCTGAACATTTGCCACATTTCTACCCTACATTTCCCTGAGAACATCTGTGCCCCAAGTTCCTGACTGATAGCCTCATATTTCCCCTTGCTCCAATGAAATGCTTTCCTAACTTGTCTGTTCCTATCCCTCTCCAATGCTATGGTAAAGGAGATAGAATTGTGATCACTATCTCCAAAATGCTCTCCCACCGAGAGATCTGACAACTGACCAGGTTCATTTCCCAATACCAAATCAAGTACAGCCTCTCCTCTTGTTGGATTATCTACATATTTTGTCCTGAAGCCTTCCTGAACACACCTAACAAGCTCCACCCCATCTAAACCCCTTGCTCTAGGGAGATGCCAAATCAATATTTGGAAAATTAAAATCTCCCACCACAGCAACCCTGTTATTATTACACCTCTTGTATGATGAATGGTAGGTCACTGGGGGAGGGTTGCTTTTAGTCTGCTGGGCTTCATCAGTCAGAGCACTGAGTCTAGAATTTTTTATGTTATTTTGCATTTGCACAAGATGTTGCTGAAGCTACATTGGAGTATAGTGTTCAGTTTTGGTCACCCTGCTACAGAAAAGATGCCAGTAAGATAGAAAGAGTGCAGAAAAGATCTTCAATGATGTTGTCAGGACTCAAATTGTACTACTGCCGCAAAGACAACAAATTACACAACATAGGCTGGTGATGTTAAACCTGATTCCGATTCTGATTCTGAAGCAATGGGTTATAGGGAGCGATTGAGCAGATTTGGAGAATAAGAGACAGAGGTGTGATATTTTTGAGATGCTAATAATAATGTGGTCAAATACACAGGATGAATAGTTCAGAATATTTTGGAGGGAACCGGTCAAATATGATTGGCATAGATGAGATGGGCCAAAGGGCCTGTTTTTGTGTTGTTTGACTGTGATTTTAAAACCCTACCATTCATTCCTTGTGAATGATTACAAACACAGTTCACGGGCCAGTTTACTTTGCAAAGTTCACATAAATATTTGAAACTGAGTGTGTGATTGGGGTAAACTGTCCCAAAGAGTGATGTAGTTGCTTTCATGTTTTCATACCTAATATCGAACGTGCCAAACTATCTATCACAATCTCAAGGTGCATTCCACAAAATCTGCAAGATGGATCCACTACAGATATTGGCTCTCTGCACAAGGAATGGCTTTGGGAATGAACGTTGTTGTTCAGCTAAGAATTATCTTTATATCGGGTCAAACATGGGTTAGAAGAAGGTTGTGTAATCCTGGAAGAAGCACTGAAATTTGCAATGGCATTGAACTTCCTCTGAAATGAAGCTTCAACTTCATGAGTGAATATACACAAAGCATGGATCAATTTGATGTAACCCCAACAACCTACCTATTGTAATTGTAACTGTGCATGAGAGCATTAGTAGGACTGATCAGTCACATCACAGTTAGCAATTTCTTTAAACACAAAATGCTCTGCATCACTTTGTGTGACATTGTCATTGTGCAGAGATTCAAAACAAACCGACCCCCATCACAAAACCAGGTATCCATGAGGGCCTCTGGCCCCTCAGCAGCAGCAGTGTTCCACCATAACCTATCTAACTGACTGACATATCACCATTCTGTTATTACTCGTATGTTTCAGTGATCACTCTTCAAAAAGTACTTCGTTGGATGGAACCTACTTTTGGGTGTTTTAAAAGGAAATGCTGTGTGAATTACAAATCTTTCCTTTGTCTTCAGCCACAACCCCTGTCTTTCACATTTAAAGATTGCATTAACTACTAGGAGCTCTCCCTGCTGGATGCCACAGGGAAAGTCGCTGTAAGGGTCCTGTTCAACCACTGCCGAAGAGTTGCTCTCTAATTACCATGTGAAAATTGTTCAACCAGAGGCGCAGTGGGCATGACTTTCACCACGTAACTTTCAAAGAAAAACATGGGGATCAGCAACAGCTTCTATACCTAGCTATCACTGATGCAAGAAGTCATTAAATCTGTCAATCTAGAGCAGGGGTTCCCAATCTGGGGCCAACAGACTGCTCGGTTAAAAGTAAGGGTCCATGGAATAAAAAGAGTTGGGGAGCCCTGATATGGAGACACTGTAGCAAACCCTTCTGAAATTTGGCTGCCCTTAGAAATTCATATCCACGCCATGTCTTCTAAATAACATGCAAGTCATGAAGTTAACTAATGTGTCCACTAATAGTGCTATGAAATAGAGATGAGTAAGGCCGCCATGCTTGCCACCACAATAATATATTCCATATCTACCAAACTGATCTGAAGGCCTTAAATGACAGTTCCATGAAACTAAGTCTTCTAACAAACTGACACCACAGCAGAACATTGTGCACCAATGATAAAGCTCTCTGGAAAACTTTGTTCACATAACATATCCTCTCAATTTCTCCTCTCAACAAGGCCAGTCATCAGTTATGAAATTCACCACCACCTCCAGTGTGCCAACATTGATCCTGGCTGCATAGGAAAAAGATAAAGACCTCAATCCCAGTTCAAAACTCATAGTCCATCAATCACCAGTGAATACTGGCTTGTAGTCAGAGATCTGAACTACCTACAGCACACACTTCTAAAACTGGAGGGTTGTAACTGATATATAATATTTGACCAGTTCTCAAAATCCAGAGTAAGGATATTGAACAAATATCTGACCTCCCCAGGCCAACACCCCCAGCATTGAAACTCTAATTACACCAACCATTTCCAATGGGCTGGCCGCATTATTTGTGTGCCAATATCAGACAAATGAAACAATCACATCCAGCCTCTGACATGACAAGAGGATATCAGAAGGCTTGAGGAAACAGCTCCAAGGATATAATCAAAGTCTCCTCCCATCAGAATCCTTCACCTTCAACCACTTTTGATGGGAAAGAACTCTCTCTGGATGGCATTAAAAATCTCACCTATCTTCGTCAGGAACATCCAACTAAAATGGTGGAAGGAGCACACCACCTCTCAAGCTGCACACCAATCTCTGGTACCCCCTGGTCCACCTGTGGCCAAGCTAGTGGGTTCATCAGCCACCTTGATGAAAATAGAACTAGGATGGAAACAAGTGATCCTCCAACAAAAGAGAATGCCAAGAAGGAAGAGGAAAAATGCATCTTTTGCATTCGAGGTGCAGGCTGACTTTAACGGAAGTGAACTCCTCACAGTATTGGATCTCTTGCTGAGATATGTGATTGCTCAACAGGTGGTACTCGTTACATGCCACAATTAAATTATTCATTGAATCAACAGATCTGCATCATGAGCCCCATGTTTCTTTTCAGGAATGATCAAATCTGGCTCCATAAATTTATTACTCTCAGGCCCAGCCTCATGTGGTTGATGAGGATTATTTGGACAACAAAGTTGCATATATCATCATAGGCTGTAACTCAGCATTCAATACTATCATCCCCTCAAAACTAATTAATGAGCTTCAAGACCTAGGCCTTAATACCTCCCTGTGCAACTGGGCCCTCAATTTCCTCACTTGCAGATCCCAGTCAGTTTGTATTGACTATAACATCTCCTCCACAATCTCCATAAGCACAGGTGTACTACAAGACTGTGTGCTTAACCCTCTGCTTTACATGCTCTGTGAGGCTAACTACAGGTCCAATGCCATATTTACTTTGTAAGTTTGTTGATGACACCACTGTCACTGGCTGAATCAAAGCTGAATCAGCATATAAGAGGAAGATTAAAAATCTGGCTGAGTGGTGTCACAACAACCTCTCGTTCAATGTCAGCAAGACCAAGAAGCTGGTTGTTGACTTCCGGAGGAGGAAACCGGAGGTCCATAAGCCAGTCTTCATCAGGGGATCAGAAGTCAACAGCTTTAAATTCCTTGGTATTATCATTTCAGAGGATCTCTACTGAGTCCAGCAAATAAATGCCATTACAAAGAAAGCACGGCAGTGCCTTTACTTCCTTAGAAGTTTGCCTCTGTTACATATCCTCTGTAAGTGTAAGCTATTGACAGCCAGGAAGATATTCAGCTCTTCAGTCCATCACTTTAGTCCAATCAAGTTTAATCTTTATATCAAAGATATTTACCTGCCCTTGCTTCTTTGTATTCACCTCAACAAATATATATATATATATATATACACACACACACACACACACACACATATTGATTTGGGATTTGACTCAGCATATGTGGGTGGTTCATTAGATGTGCTTTTCGTACACAAGCCTTGCCATACTAGAGCCCATCATTAGTGGCTTCAGGCGAAGTACAAATTTCCACAAGCTTTTGTCTGGAAAAAATCTGATTTCTCTGCTAATCTATTTAGTTTTAATTTTAGGATCAAATCCCCGGTCCTTTATTTGTGACCAAGGATCAAACAGGATTTCTTCTGTTCCAATCCTGTGGAATCTTAATCACTTTTAAGACCTTTATTGTAGTACAACCTAAACCTCAGGAAATTCACACCAAGTTTATTCAACCTGTCATTTGCATTTAATTTAAGCTCTTGCATAATGCTGGTGAATCATGTTCGCATTTAAATACTTTCGTCACAATGCTATAGAATTAAAGCTGAAGATTTGTTTTGCACTGCGGTGTAAAGACTATTTCAACTGGATATACATATTTCAACTGCAAAAGCTGACCTCCAGCCTTCTCCTTAACTCCTGGTTATGATCTGTGATGTTTGTACAAATCAGGTTCAGCCTGGAGCTCTGCATATAAAAAAAATGATATTAATAAACAAATTCTCAACCAATTTTTAGAGAGTAAACACCTTTGGTAGATAATCCTGTCACATTGTGCCAGGTTTATCAGCTCTACTTAATTTAACTTTTGGAAAAGAAAATCATTGACCAACTGCTTGGATTATGAAGTCTGCAAGTTTGCTTTTAGGTATTTATAGATCTGACAAATGCAATGTTAGCATTCATTTTGAGAGGACTAAAATATAAAAGCAAGGATGTAATGTTGAAGCTTTATAAAACATTGGTATAGCCTCATTTGGAGCATTATGAGCAGTTTTAGGCCCCTTATCTAAGAAAGGGTGTGCTGACATTGGAGAGGGTTCAGAGGAGGTTTGCGAGAATGATTCCGGGGATGAAAAGGTTACCATGAGGACCAGTTGATGGCCTGTACTCACTGGAATTCAGAAGAATGGGGGTGGGGGGGGGAGTGGGATCTCATTTAAATCTATAAAATGTTGAATGGCCTCATTAGTGTGGATGTGGGGTGGATGCTTCCTATGGTGGGGCAGTTTAGGACTAGAGGGCACAGTTTCAGAATAGAGGGACATCCATTTAGAATGTAGATGAGGAGGAACTTCTATAGCCAGGTAGTGGTGAATTTGTAGAATTCATTGCCACAGGTGGCTGTGGAAGCCAAGTCATTGGGTATTTTTAAGGCAAAGGTTGATTACTCAGGGCATGAAGGGATACAGGTTGAAGGTAGGAGATTGGGGCTAAGAGGGAAATGAATCAATCATGATGAAATGGTGGAGCAGATTCGATAGGCTAAATGGCCTAATTCTACTATATCTTATGGTTTTATAGCCATCAATGTCTAATGCATATCTGGACACCTTTCTTATGATTAAATCCCACATGTCTATAGTGTGCAGATAACAGGGGCCACACATGGAGAAATAGTGCTTCAGAGTGCATATGAAGCATGATTCAACATTACTTGATTGAGCTGGGTGAAGTCCATCATGTTTGGTGAGAATTCACTCCAGACAGGTCTTGTTTAATTTAAACATTTACTGCTTGCAGTGGTTTTCCTTTGGGATCCCTATCCAAGTCCTCTTCCTAATGGTCATAACTATCATGCAGCCAACCCTATCAAACCGATCCTAGTCTCCACTGCCATCCACTACCAACTATGAACACTCCCCCCTCCCCACCTTTACAATGTTTCATCACCTTCTGGCAGCCAAATGCACATCTTCATCTCTTCAAGCCAGAACCTCATGTCTCAGTACCCTATCTTCAAAACCAATATATTGATAGAGAATATCAGTAGACCTTTCAGTGAATTAACAATGTAAGGCTAATTAGGTGGCACACAGTGTCTTTACTCTCTGTATCATTACTTTAGTCTTTGTGAACTGTAGAATTTTTTAGTTGCGGACCAAAACAAAAAAGAACGTGTTAGCTTGAATGAGCACATCTATAACCCACCAAAGAATCTCAAGCTCATGTACTTTCAATCAGAGAATAACTTGCTCCCCAGAGAGCATGTCAAAGTATGTCCCTTGAGAATGCTTATTTAAAGCTTCACTTAGTTGCAGGAAAAGGTCATATTTCTCCTTCATGAATAAGGAAATTGCTTCAGAGATGCAGGATCAAAGCAGCCTATTGTGATCTCAAACTTGAAACTTGCCAGTGAAGTATAGCCAATGGAAGAAAGAAATACATGAGTTGGCAGGCTTTTGAATATAAAATCCCTTCATTTCCCCAGTTTGAGACAGCAAATTTAAAGGTGTGAATGTCATGGGAAACAGACTGTATTCTAATTCTGAAGTGGCCAAAATGGGAATGTGCAACACATAATTAATTAAAGTGCTAACACTTCTCCAGTTTTGGATGACTTGGAAAAAGATTTATTGGTTCTTTATTGTGGAGGCCATAGATAATGCAGAGTTTGATAGGTTTCTGGATTAGTAAGGACATCAAAAGTTATGGAAAGAAGGTTAATAAGTCAGTCATGTTGGAATAGGAGAACAAAGTCAAGGGACCAATTGGCCTAATTCTGCTCTTAAGTCTCATGGTATTAGTTTACCAAGATGATACCATGATTAGGATCATTGGAGATACAGGAGCCTGCAAATGCTGGAATCGGGAGTAACAACTAACTACTGGAAGAATTCAATGAGTTGAGCAGCAACTGTGGAGGGAGAGGAATTGTTGACATTTCAGGATGAAACCCTACATCAGGACGATCTGAAACACCGACATTTCCTCTCCTTCTATTGTTGCTGCTCAACCCACTGAGTGTTTCCAGCGGGTTGTTTATTGAAGCATATTTTGTCTCTTTGATCAACCAAGGCTAAGAAGAGATTTAATATACTTTTTCCCAAATTCTGAAGCGGTTTGAAAACAAAACATTATTTTCAATAGTCCACGGTTCAATAAGCAAAGGATGTAAACTCAAGAGATAATGTTACAAACAACAATGGTAGTTTGAATGTTATTTCCACGCACAAGATTATTGTACTAAGGAATGAGTGTTACGGTTAGGTTGATGAAGGAATATAAAGTAGAATAAGATAAGCACTCTTGATAGGAAAAAATACAGCAAATATAAAAAAAACATTTAAGAGAATTTGACTAACATGGGGGAGCTCAGAATAGCTTTAAAGTTACCAGTACAGATTAGGAACCTGCACTCAAGTGGTGACACATATGAGGAATATATTCCCACTTAACTATCGTTTGTACTGTGCTCTGTGAATTAAATGTTAAATATTATAGTTGTGAAGCCTTTCAGAAAAAATAAGGAAACTGGACAAAGATGGCCTAACTATATTATCACATGTTTGTTAGTAATAGATTATAATTAAAGGGGAGCCCTAAGGGAAGGAAGAAATACGTCAGACAAGAGACTCTACATGCAGATTTAAGTAGAAAACAGGAAATTATTGTTAAGAAATGAAAAATAATAGGAACCTTAAAACTGAGAACAGTGAAGTGGACAGCATGTATTCATTCATAGATTAACAAATGATATAGCAAAAGTAAAGCAAGTCAAGAAAGTAGAAGTCAGAGACAGGCCATTGAGAATCAAAGTTAAATGTTTTTTCATGTTAGGGTCATCTAAGTATGGAACGGTCTCCCACAACAGATAATATATTAGCTCAATTCATGATTTTAAGTTGTACATTGAGAGATTCTTGCTAAACAAGCATACTAGGGATCTGGTATGAAAGTGAGAGAATATAAAACAAGCATGATTACTGTGATCCGTATATCAGGCTTAAAGGGCTGAATGGGTTATTTCTTCTTCCAGTCTATAATGATATTGATGCAGTCATTTCTGGGTGGTGACAATAAAACATCACCTGTGCATAGATGTGCCTGACCTACTGAGTTCCTCCAGCATTTTGTGCATGTTACCTATAGCATTAGCTATTTTACATAGTCTCGTAACAGAAACAAAAGTCACAGAAGTTATACCTCACATCTTAAATGAAATTGCTCTATTACACATATGTACATTTTAAATTATATTTGCCACACAAATTTCAATCTTATAAACCTCAAAGGAGGCTTTTCACAATATGTTATTGACAATCAACCTCTTTTAAAGTGTCAGTTAAAAGCAGGAAGATTCAAGCCTTCGTTCTGCAGATTATTGTTGAAATTTTTTTTAGATATTTTTGTTACTTTTTTAGCTGTTTTCCTTTCTTCGTCTCTCCTTATTACTCATTTTGTACTTGTTTTGAAATTGAATTTGCTCACTTTAGTTTTTTTATTTTTATCTCTCAGTTCTTCAATTTCAGTTGGTAAGGAAATGAACTGTGTATTCCATTTTTCAAGGTCCCTGGTTCCCAATTGTCTTTCTCACATTTTCCAGCAAAATTTTAGACAAAGCTTTTAAAAATTTGAAAACCTTATGTACAAACTGTATCAGAAGAGGCCCTGCTCCAGCAAAAGGCCCATATTAATCAGCATTCATCACAATAAGAGAGAAGTGTTTTGAAAATTGCACAGTGTTATTGTTGTTTGAATTACTTACATCTGCTAGTTGCAATTATAGTTCCATTGCAGTACCGGCTATGAATGACTTCTTTATTGAAATTAACCAAATTAAAGTAACAAATGTTCTAAATTATTATGAGAATCAACTAGTTTTCAATTCAAATGAAAAGAAGGAAAACAAAGGCAGACCAGGGGTATGTCCCATTAAGCACAGAAATGGCTTTCCAAAGTATTTAGGTTTATTCAGAATGCAGATTTGGTTTTAAAGTTGGGAAATGTGCAATAGTAAAGATCATTTTTGGCAGACTGCTCATTCTGCATTTCTATATGTTGGCAGAATCCGGAAACATCACTTATTCTCCTTGTTCCTCCCATGTGGCATTTTTCCTTTGTATTTTCCAAATATTAAAAGGAATTCAATTCAGTCATGATTTATTTTGAGAATGAAAATGTCCAGTCTCAAACAGGTCATAAAAGTGCAGAGTCATCACTAAGGCTTTAATTATTGAACATGTCTAATTGCTTATTAATTGAAACAGCTGCTTGGAAAGTCTAAGAGCCACCAGTTTGGTCATAAGTATGAATATAATACCAGTGACTTGAAAATGTTCTCTGAATTGACATGATTGAGGGAGTGTTGCACGACTGACCTTCCATGATGTACTTAAAAGATTCTATGCTGTTGTTTTTAAGATTAACCTCACAATCAACATCAAACCAATTAAGGTTTCTAGTTATTTGCTTCATTCTTGTTTGTGGGATCTTTCCTATAAATTGTCTATAGGTTTCTTGACCTTACAAACACAAACACACATTAAAAATATATTTAATACATTGTGAACTCTTTTGGAGTGCTCTTTTAAAGTGAAAGCTGCAATTTCTCTACAAACCCTCTGAAAGTATTTTTGCTACGATTAGTAAGTATTTGCGGACCCAGCCAAAGGAAAAAAGAGTTGCTAGGGTATTCTATACCAAAGTGAACTCTGTTGTTTATCAAAAGGACAAGGCAAGAGAGCCTGAAGGTGGATTTATTAAATTTAGATGAAGTTTGGGTTTTTATAAAGTAATGTGGATTGGCATGACTTTGAGCTAAACTCCATACCCTTTAGTTACAAAGCTGACCCCTTGAAACTTCCCATACTGCCTAATGATATTGAAGGTGTCCCAACAATGAAGTATCTTTGAGCGGAGTTATATTTAGAATTTAAACAGAATATTTTTGCAATGTATTTCCTCTTAGTTTATGATGCTCAATTAAAATACAGTTCTAGTGTGAAAAATTCAAAAGAAAACATACACCAGGGCCAATAAAAAAAAACTTGCCCAAGCCAACAAATTGTACTTCATGCAAAACTGCTCAGAATAGAAAAGTACCTCAGGCAAGCCGTTTTGATCATGGTATCAATAGTACAGTATGTCGCTGCTTCTCACTGAGGGGCTAATTATCACATCAAAAATATAAGAAAAATGCAATGAGAAGCAAAATAAAAATAACCCAATAGCAAACATGTTTTACAAAGTTTATTCTGTGTATGAAACAAACTAAAAATAAATCGATAATTCTAATTGAAGAAAACCAGTAGTGGTAAAAGCCCAGAAAAACAGTTGGAATAAAAGGAGGTGCAGCAGTCAGCAACGCAATGAAAATAGTAAGAGGAAGCAACAAATGAATGACAGGAAAATAAAGACTTACACAGTTACTGTTTTTCAAACAGATTGCTTATCATATAGAAATAATCTAAGAATTGTGTATATGGACTTACAAAATTCACCTGATGAAATGCCAAATAATAGATGGCAAAAAAAAACAAATCTCATAAGATTTTGGGTAGAATTGAAACATGAATGTATAGTTGGCTAAGGAACAAAATCATTGATAAGCTCAGAACATGTAGTTTGTTTTGAAAGTATTTGTTCTACCCTGGCCCCTAGCATTCCGTTAAATCCATTCGATATATGTTGATGAGTTAGATTTGGGTTCAAAGACAATTTAATTTCAAAGACAAAAGTAACTTTAAAGTCTTCAGGAAGTAAACAAAACTGAAATGTTTTAACTATGAGGAGGATTATAGTAGAGTTGAGGAGCGCTGAGAAAGGCTGATGAAGTTCTGGGCACCATGCTTAGTAAAGATGTAAAAACTGTAAAAAATAGGTGCAGAAGAGATTCAATATATTTTTTTAACAAGAATGTAGCACTTTGATCATGTGTTGAGATGCGTTAGGAAACAGGTATTGTTCAACTTTGCTTTTGTTATGTCAGGAAGTCTAAGCAGAGAATTAATTAAGATGTTTAAGATGATGGAGGTGTTGGAAAGAGTAAATAAAAAGAAATCAATTCCAATGATAGGAGGTATGGTGACCAGGGTTTACAGATTAGAAAAACAGCCAGAGGTCAGAAGAGGAAAATATTTTGCTCTGTTCTAGAGAGCACTGCTTATGGTGAAATATGTTCAATAATTTTCAGAAGAAAAGACAGAAATATTTGAAAAGAAAAAATATGCCTAGGAAAAGACACAAGATCAAGACAAATTGGATAGCTTTACAACAAGCGATTAGGTGCAATGGGATCATCTGGATCATCTGCACAGTGTTTTACACTCCTCATTTCCTAACTCACTCTGTGATTTGACTGGAGAAAATACTGTTAGTTGAGCCATACAATGTGAGCAGCAATTTTACAGCAGCTTTAATATTTTTTCTGCTTCAATACATCAGTTTAAGGTGAGTGGGTGATCATTTAGGGGAGATGTAATTTTTTTTTACACAGAGAGTTGTACATGCCCTTTTGTACCATGGTGTGAGAGAGATGCCCATGATGGAGTGGTGGCAGTATATTGTTTAACAATTATTGTATTTTGCTAACCGTCCTACCATCATCATGTATGACAAGTTGGAAGGCTTTGCCTCTATCCTCATATCATGAGACAGGGCATTTTATCGTGGTGTTTAATCCAAGTTCCAATAATGTAGCAGGGAGCCTAACTCAAATATTCATCAAGCTGGTCTGCTAGGCTGACCAGGGTTTGAGCAATTGGTTATGAAATGGGAGCTGTTGGATTATACAGGCTGGGAGGAACAAGATGGCTCCCTTCATGGCTCCTCCAGCAAACCTTTTGTTGTGACTCTGCTCAATCCGATAAGTCAATACATTCTGACAATGATCTCTGCCAGACTTTTGTTTAAGTTCCATGATCTTTGTTAAGCTTTTTTCTCCCTGGTGATTTTGATCATTTTGACACCTTTTCTTGCACTGTAATCTTTAATCTGATATTTTACAATTTTTGACTATCTTTTTTTTGTTCTCTGGTCTTTGTTAATCACCTCTGTTGCTCCACTCCTTCACTCCGTGCCCTCAGATCTAGTTTTATGGTCCACAGTAACTGTAAATTAACTCCACCATCCCCAACAATTCAAATGGAGGAGAAAAGCTTTTAAAACTGACACAAGGTCCTTTTGTAGGTTTCACATTTCTCTGAGCACATCCACTTCTTTTTGCTATGAGGCTGTTAACGATGAAGCAGTTCTGTTTGTCCATGAAATGTTCACCCCAATTTATATAAATACTTAGTTTACTACTAATGAAAGAGATTCATTTGAAATGTCAGAGCAAGCATAGAGGGATGTGGAATATGCACGCACGTTGCTGAAGGCAACTCCTTCTTGATCCAATTGGGTGGCAAATTGATAGAGGTGGTGTGACGTCTTCCAGCATTTTCCTTGTTCTGCTGTAGAACAAGTGGATTCTGCCTAGAAAATATCAATCAATAGTTCAGTTGAGGGTCATCCACTGTAACAATAGAACGAAACTCTAATCAACCAGAGCTAAGTCAGAGTAATTGGTTAAAATTTCACATTGGCCTAGAGTTTGCTGAGTGATACCTGCCTTTAATAATTTGGGTTCCAATCAGGTAGATTGGTTTGTCATGATTGCTGATGAGCTTTTTCTGTGTACTTGTAATGATCCAGATGTGTAGAGAGTTTTTGCATCATGCTCTTGACTTGTGACTTAAGAGATTTTAAAAGGATTTTGTGGGCAATCAGAAAATGTATCCTTCATTGCAGGACACCAAGCCTCTGATCTTCTCACATATTCTAAGTATTTATATTCTGTTTCCAATCAATAGTGATTCCCAGGATGGTGATTATGGGGGAGGGGGAAATAACTTTGTTAATGCTATTGAATGTTAAGGGTAGGTGGTTTGTCCTTCATGCAACGGAATACCGATGCTTGGCACGTACTGAGGGTATTTATAACTTATTGTCTTGTGTTGAAATATTGTCCAGTTCTTGCTGCATGCATGCACTCCTTCATTTGTTAGCATTTGGAAGTAGAATTGAACATTGTGCAGCCATCGGTGAACGTTTCAATTTCTGAATAGATGACGGACACAGCTGAAGGTCGTTGGTCAGGTCCAGTCTGCATTGGCTGTCGTTTGTTCACCTTTGTGTTGAGTTTGTGTAGGCTGTGATTGAGCTCAGTTTGGGCTCACATGAGACCTGGATGGGTCAGGTTTTGATAAGCATTGATTAGTTCAGACTCTTTTCAGGTTCAGATAGACCATGGGTGGACTGGGCTTGGGACAATTTTACTTTAACTTCTGAGTAGACCTCTATTTACAGCATCATGTCGTAAGTTGGGATGTTGCTGGTAGTTCCTTATAAAATTGTTGGCAACTTCCAGCAGCTTCCTGAATCACTAAGTCTTCAAGGGAGTTTCATCATGGTACTATAATAAGATCCAGCTGAACTGCTGGAAGCCATCATGTGGTTCTTTGATTTCACTTCTACTTTTTAGATAATACCTTTATCATTACCGAAAACTTCCTCCGCTTAGTCTATTCTTAGCTGTTATGGTTTGTGACCCTATCATTATTCTAAAAGTTGTTTTTATCAGCCATGTTTATAGTTGAGGATGAGTTGGCAACCTATCATTGACTAATAGTCACTTAAATAAAGTAAAAAGATAGGCACACCGTGAGATTTCAGGAGTCAGTCTTCTGCTAATTTTCATTAGACTATCAGAAAGCCATCACGGGATGACAGGATAGATCCAAAGTATTGATGGCAGTTATACAATTTAATGCCATAAGTCAAAACATGTGGCTATAAATATTTCCTGCTTAACAACTGTATGTAAATGTTATTACAGATGTCTATCAGGTAGAAAACTCACACATCTTAATAACCTGTTAGCTTATAAATCAAAGTTTGAAATGTGAGTTGAAAAATATTCTGTTGATTTATTAACTTTTTCAACCTAAATTCCATGAAACCAGATTTTACTCTGTTGCTCAAATTTATCCATTTCCCAAATTGCTCTAATACGGGAGTTCTCTGTATCCGGGACTATTACAGCTTTCTGTCACTGTTTTAAGAATAACTTCAGATATTAATAGAAGAGAGTTGCATGTACGGTATGTTCTTTTAGTTCCTGGACTTTAAGGGGGAATCATTTTAATCAATTGAGTGGAATATATTGTGACACAGGGCCTACACTTAAAACACTGGTGTTTGACATGCAACAAACTAAACTGGTAAGTTTGATTAGAGGTTTATTTAAACCTGGAAAGATTCAAGATCATACCCATAGGATATCACTGATAATGTTAAATGAATGCTTTTGAGGTACAATAACATTTTGCTCCTGAGAATATTTTTGAACACAAAACACATTGTGCAACTGTTCATCTATTTGAGCTAATTTGAAATGAAGAGTTTTCTTTCTACATCTGTCTACAAAAGACAGAAAAAGCAACTCAATGCAGTGAAAGAGCAAAGCAAGTTCTTTTCCACAGCAGTTAGAATTGTGTATTACAAGTGTTTTATTCACTTTACACCTACGATTGTGTTGCTTAGTTTCAATGTCATATTTAAGTTTGTTGTTCTTGGCTGAATCAAAGATGGTGACAAATTGGCAATAGGAGGGAGTTTGATGATCTGGTTGAATGGTGCTACAACTACAATACCTCACTCAACATTTGCAAAAACAAAAAGTCGATTATTGACTACAGGAGAAAGAAGCCAGAGGTCTGAACTGATTCTACAATCTACAAATTTACTTTCAAGGACTCTTTGCAACTTGTGTTTTCAGTATTTGTTTTGCACAATTTCAACAAAATTCAAGGTTCAAAGTAAAATTTATTATGAAATTACAGATATGTCATGATACATGTAAAACCCAGAAATTCATTTACTCATGGGCATTCCCAGAAAATACAAGGAACACAACACAATGAGAGACCGCACCCAACAGGAAAGGACAAACAACTAATGTGCAAAAGACAATAAACTGGAAATACAAAAAGAGGAAATAAATAATAATAATAATAATAATTATAAGAAGAAGAAGAAGAAGAAAAAGAAATAAATAAGCAATAACTATTAAGAATATGAGTTGAAGTGTCCTTGAAAGTGAGTTAATTGGTTGTGGGGTAGTTCAGTGATGGGGTAAGTAAAGTTGGCCCAAGACCTTGATGGTTAAGGGGTAATAACTGTTCCTGAACCTGGTGGTGTAGGTTCTGAGGCTCCTGTACCTTCTTCTTGATGTCAGCAGTGAGAAGAGAGCATGGCCTGCATGGTGGATGTCCTTGATGATGGATGCTTCTATCCTGGAACAGTACTCCATGTAGATGTGCTTACTGGTAGGAAGGACTTTACTCATGATGGACGGAGTTGTATCCATTACTATTTCTACATTTCTATTCAGCGGCATTGGTGGTTCCATACCAGGCCATGATGCGATCAATCAATATACTCTTCAGTGCACATATATAGATATTTTATCAAAATTTTAGATAACATGTTGATTCTTCGCAAAATTCTAAGCAGGTAGAGGTGCTGCCATGCTTCCTTTGTAATACCACTTATGTGCTGAACGCCAAACAGGTCCTCTGAAATGTTACTATCAAGGAAGTTGAAATTGCTGACCCTCTCCACCTTTGACATCCTGATGAGGATTGGCTCTTAGACCTTTGGTTTTCTCCTCCTGGTCAGTAATCAGCTCCATGGTCTTTCTGTCATTGAGTAAGAGAACATTGTTGTGGCACCACTCTGCCAGATTTTCAATCTGTCTTCTATAAGCTGATTTGTCACCACCTTTGATTCAGCCAGTGACAGTGTTGTTCTTGGCATTGGAGGTGTTCTTAGCCTCATAGTTGTAAGTATAAAGCGAGTAGAGTAAGGGGCTAAGCACACAGCCTTGTGGTGTATCTGTGCTGATGGAAATTGTGGAGGAGATGTTGTTGCGAATCTGACTAGGGTCTGCAAGTGCGGAAATCGAAGATACAATTGCACAAAGAGGTACTGAGGCCTTGGTTTTGAAGCTTATTGACCATTTTGAGGGGATGAAGGTATTGAATGCTGAACCGTAGCCAATGAAGAGCATCCTGATGTGTACATCTTTATTGTCCAGATGTTCCAGGATTGAATGAAGAGTGAAATGAAATGGCATCTCTTGCTGATCTGTTATGCCTGTAAGCAAGACAGTTTACAGGCAGGAGTTTATATGTTTCATCACCAATATCTCAAATCACATCAACACAGGAGATATAAGTGCTTCTGGACAATAGCCATTGAGCAAGGTTAACATATTCTTCTTAGGCACTGGATTTATTGAAGCCTACTTGAAGCAGGTGGGTACCTCATGCTGCTGAAGTGAGAGGTTAAAGATATCGGTGAACAATTCAGCCAGTTGAACAGCACAGATCTTTCATACTTGGCCAGGTACCCCCTAGGTTCACCCTTTTGAAGGATGCTCTCACATCGGCCTCAGAGACTGAAATCACAGGGTTACTGGGGTCTGTGGGAAGTTGTGAAGATACCTCCATGTTTTAATTGTCAAAATATATGTCTTCTTTTGCACATTGATTGTTTATCAGTCTTTGTTTAGACATAATTTTTCATAAATTCTATTGTATATCTTTATTTTCCAATAAATTCCCGCAAGAAAATGAATCTTAAGGCAGTATATGGTAATATAACGTCAAATGTTACCTTTATTTGTTACACATATATCAAAACATACAGTGAAATGGATCATTTGCATCCAATCAAATCAGTGAAGATTATGCTGGGTAAATGTCACCATGCTTCCAGTGCTAATATAGTATGCTCACAACTATTCCTAACCATATGCCTTTGGAACGTGGGAGAAAACCAGAGCACCAGGAGAAGAATCCCGGAGGTCAAAGGGAGAAGGTACAAACTCTTTGCAGGCAGCAATAGGAATTGTCCCCTATTTTTGGTTGCTGACTAGCCTTGTGAAGTAATGCACTAACAGATACACTAGTATGACACCCTATATAAATACTTTGATAGGAAATTTACTTACTTACTTACTTAGTTAAAGGTGGTCTTATTCAAACTGCAGTTTGAGAGGGAATAGCTAAAGTCAGATGCATCAGTATTACAGTAGAGTAAAGGGAATCATAAAAGCACGTGAGAGGAGCATGAGAAAGTTTATTGGAAGGGGTCACTAGCAAGGATGTTAGCAGAACAGCAATGGCTGCAGTTTCTGGGAGATATTCCGAAGATTCAGAACAGACAGAAAGAAGAAGAAGAAGTAGTACTCTAAAGATAAGATGACACAACTGTGGCTGACAAGTGAAGTCAAAAGCAAAATAAAAGCAAAAGAGAGGGCATATAATATTGCAAAGATTAGTTGGAAATTAGAGGAATTGGAAGCTTTTAAAAACCACCAGAAAGCTACTAAAAAGCCATAAGGAGAGAAAAGACAAAATCTGAAGGTCTAGCCAGTATCAAAGAGGATAGCAAAAGTTCTTTCAGATTCATAGACTCTCTTTCAGTAAAAAAGAGGTGAAAGTGTATAGGCTGGAAAATGATGCTGGAGAAGTAGTAATGGGACAAACTGAATAAGTAGTTTGAATCAGTCTTCACTGTGGAAGACACTAGCAGTATGTTGGAAGTTTGAGAGTGTCAGAGGACGGAAGTGAGTGCAGTTGCTATTTTAAGGAGAATTTACTTGAGAAGCTGAAAGGTCTGAAGGTAGGTAAGTCACCTGGACCAGATGGACTACACCCCAGGGTTATGAAGGAGGTAGCTGAGGAAATTGTAGAAGCAGTGATAGCGATCTTTTCAGAATCATGAGATTCTGGAATGATTCCAGAGAACTGGAAAATGAACTGGAAAAAGTGTCAATGCACTCTTTACAAAGGAAAGGAAGAAGAAAAAAGGAAATCATAGGCCAGTTAGCCTGATTTCAGTAACTGTGAAATGTTGGAGTCCATTATTCAGGTTGAGGATTCAGGGTACAGTATTTGTAGGCACATGATATAATAGGCCAAAGTCAGCATGGATTCCTTGAGGGAAAATCTTGCCTGACAAATCTGTTGGAGTTCTGTGAGGAAATAACAGGCAAAGTAAACAAAGGAGAGTCAGTGGCTGTTCTTTACTTGGATTTTCCAAAAATTTTTAACATTCTGCCACATATGAGGCTGCTTAACAAAGTAGTAAGCCATTATATTACAGGAAAGATGCTAGCATGGATTGAAGATTGGCTGACTAACAGGAGAGAAAGAGTGGGAATAAAGAGGGCTTGTTCTGGTTGGCTGCCAGTGAGTAATGGTGTCTGTGTTGGGAGCAGTTCTTTTCACATTATATGTTAATGATCTGGATGATGGATTTATTGGCTTTGTGGATAACTTTCCAGATGATAGGAAGATGGGTGGAGGGGCAAGTAGTTTTGAGGAATTAAGGAGTCTGCAGAAGGACTTAGACAGATTAGGAGAATGACAAAGTGTCAGATGGAATATAGTGTAGGGAAGTGTATGATCATGCACTTTGGTAGAAGGAATAAAGGGATAGACTTTTTAAAATGGAAAATAACTACAAAAAATCAGAGGTGCACTTCCCTCATTTTTCGCAGAAACTTCAGCCATTGCTGCTTTGCTGCCCTTCCTGCTAGGGTCCATTTCCAGTCAACCTTGGCCAGTTCCCCTCTCATGCCATTGTAATTTCCTTCATTCCACTGAAATACTGACACATTGGAATTTAGTCTCTCTTCAAATTCCAAAGTGAACTCAATCATATTGTGATCACTGTTCCCCAAGGGTTCCTTAACCTTAAGCTCTCTTTACACCTCTAGATCATCGCACAACACCCAGTCTAGCACAGCCAATCCCCTAGTGAGCTCAACAACAAGCTGTTCTAAAAAGCCATCCCTTAGACATTCTAAAAATTCTCTCTCTTGAGGTCCAGTGCTGGCCTGGTTTTCCCAATCCACTTTCATGTTAAAATCCCCAACGATTATCATGACATTGCCCTTCTGACACGCCTTTTCTATCTCCTGATGTAATTTGTAATCCACATCCCGGCTGTCTATAAATCTTTTGAAAATGATAACTCAAAATCCTCTTATGAAAAGGGGTGTAACTAGGCAGTGTTTTCACCTTGACAATTCAGAATCTTAAATTTCTAAGTTTGGGATTGAAATAGTTGGCAGATATTTTAATAAATTCATAATATCTTTGGACATAACATGCATGATTCTTTTATTAGCAAGCATACATTATTTTTTTAACAGTAAGTTGATAATGTATCATTAAACAGCAGTAGAAAAAGCACTCTATAGATCTAAAGAAAATTTGAGGCAATTGTACTTCAACATAAATCTGATCATGAAATATTTGAATATGCATGTCATTTCAGGTTCTTGTGCTGCAGTGCCCTCTAGCTGTGCAAAAATAATAATAACTACAATTAGATGTATTTTCCCCAAAGGAAGAATTGCAGATGTTCTGTAATTGTACTCTTTATAATAATATTGAAATGTCACCATCACAGTAGTGAAGAGAACATTAAGAACAAAAGAAATAGAGGTAGCAGAGGCCCATCTGACCACTTGTTCTTCCTCTGTGACTCAGTAAGACTATGGCCGATCTAATTTGGTGACATACTATCCACCTTCCTGTATTCTGTAATATAATTTGTTGTCCAAAAATCTGTCAATGTTATTGAGTATTTTTAGTATCCACAAGGTTCTGGTTTAGGAAATTCCAAAACTCTGTAGACCCAAATAGCAACCTCTTCTCTCCAATTTATAGATTCTGCAGATGGGTGGAAGAACCTCACAGCATCCACTCCATGATCTCCTAACAGAATAATGTCTGTCACATTGAAATCACCTCTCAGTCTACTGAATTCCAGTTAGCCTAACACACACTTACACTATTTGTCCTGACAGAATAAACCCCTTATTTCAAAAAGCAGTTTGCTGACTCTGCACTGAACAGACTTCAAGGGAAGTATATACTTAACTAGTTATGCGATTTAAAACAATGTTCTCTGTGCTCCAGATCCAAGTGAAGTTGCAACAAGTCTTCTTACTCTTGCACTCCAACCCACCTGCAAACACAGCCTGCTGCTCTTGCATGATTCTTTTCTGCATTTCATGAACTGACACTTCAAGATTGATCTGAACATCATTTCTCACTATTTAAAATATATTCTGTTTTTCCTGTTCTTTCTACCAAAGTAAATAAATTTACATATTTTACATCTCCATCTGCCACCTTGTTAACCATTGACTTAACCTGTTTGGAATTCAGTGCTGGAAGCACAATCTCAAAATGGATTGACACCATATAAAGAGATTTGGTGAACAGCAAATGCTGTTTGTAAAATGGATCGGAAAGATCATGAGATACATCCAAATAACGTAAATATAGCAAAACTATCCCTGTGAGGAGATGATTGATCATGCCTGAATAATCAAGGAGAAGTTTGGGAGGAGAGCAGCTGTGCTGGGGAGAAGATTAGAGCTATAGGAATGTGTGATGGCCGTGAGATTATCTGGAGCATGAGGACTAGGATCATGAGCATAGAAACAGGTCTTCCAGCCCATTTAGTTCATACCACCTCATGTTATGCTTAGTCCCATGTACCTCAAATTCAAATTCAAGTTCTAGTTTCTGATCATTAATCAGTGTGTGTATAAATCAATGTTCCTCCACACCAAGGTGCACAGCATGATGTGTATAACACACTCAGCACATAAAGTAAAATTACACAAATAAATTAAGAATTAAAAATTAATCTGGTGCATATTTGTCACAAGTTGAAAAGTTATTAATGTAATGGTGCTGATGTTTCATACTTCAAACAAGAGAAAATCTGCAGATGCTAGAAATCCAAGCAACACACACAATGCTGGAGGAACTCAACAGATCAGGCAGCATCTATGGAAAAAGTACAGTTGACGTTTCAGGCCGAAATCCTTTGGCAGGACCTGGCCTGGCCTGCTGAGTTCCTCCAGCATTTTGTGTGTGACGCTTCATACCTTTAGGGACCTGGGTTGTGGCAGGGAGTTCAGTACTCTCATGGCCTGGGAGAAGAAGCTGTTTCCCATCCTGACCATCTGTGTCCAAATGCTACGGTACCTCCTGCCTGATGGGAGGGACCATTGATAGCACTGAACAGCAAATTTCCTCAAGAGCGTTGTTTCCTCAGAATTTTTTGTGGCTATGATAGACCACTTGAAGGTGAACATAAATATAATTTCAGACTACTTGTATCATGTAAGAATTTGGACAAACAAGGAATTAACATTTATTGAATATAATGCATATAATTGTATAATGGTGCTGATGCTTTGCAATAGTTCAACTAAGCTAAAAATATTTTGTTGATGATTTTCATTTGTACTCGGTTTCTGAGGCTTCTTACATATGTGACCAACAATAATCAGCCAGCATTAATGGATTCCAGTTACCCTGATGCTGTTTCTCCATGACCTTAAAGTCCTGGTGTAACCTTTCACCATGCTCATCACTGACGGTGCCAAGATTTGCAGTGAAGAAGTCTAAATGCGAATGCAGAAAATAAATCTTTAGTGACATGTTGCAGTTCATGGCTTTGTATGCTTGAAGCATATTGTCAACCATCTGCATGTAATTTGATGCTCTGTAGTTGCCAAGAAGATTTTCAACAACATCTTTGAATGCCTCCTATGTGATTTTCTCCGGTCCCACTCGAAGTTCTTCACATTGCCTGTCAGCAATGACCTGTTTCATTTGCAGACCAACAAAAATGCCTTCCTTAATCTTGTCATCAGTTATTTTGGAAAACATCTGACTCTAATATTGAAATCCTTCACCTTCCTTGTTCATCGCTTTCACAAATTTTTTCCCAGTTTTATGTGTAGAGGAGGCAAAAGGAATCTTTGTTGTGTCTGCAAGTGGCTTATGTGCTATACTTTTCTGCCCTGGAACTAACTGCTTATGGCCAATCCTTTTTAATGCAATAACATCCTTTAGCACGGCTGTCCCATTTGCAAATGAAACAACAGTATTTGGTGTATCTGAGCTACAATCCTAGTAGCAGCGCTGCTACTTTCAGATCACCACAGAAGTTCCAGTTGTAGTTGCTGTACTATATGTGTTTCTACAAAACATCCAAGTTTTGGTAGTTTTCTTTCATGTTTACTGCCTAGCCGATTGGTATTGAAGGGTAGACTTTGCCTTTGTATAGAGGCACAGCTTTCAGGCTTAACACTAAAGAATCAGTAAAAAAAAAGACACCATTGTTGTGGGTCATGCTGGCAATCCAATGCATGCCCTGGCATTCTTGGACAAGATATATAAAACTTTTCTGTTTACATTGTGGGCAATATTTTAATTGACAAATTATGAATTGAAATAATAAATATAGTCAATTCCAAAAAAAATTGCATAATAGGGAAATTTCATGGTGATTTTCATGATCAGCAGTCCAAAATCCATTAAGACATGCCAAAAATTATTCAGGAAGCAAAATTTTGCTGTCCTGTGTAATGCTAAGGGAACTGCATATGTATGCATCTCAGATGGGTGAAAGAGAGACCTCGATGATCCTTCCAATAGTCCTCACAATCTTCAGTATGATCTTGCAGTCAGATGCCCTGCAATTCCCGTACCAGACAGCGATGCAGCTCTCAATGTTACTCCTGTAAAAATGGGAGAGAATGGGGCAATGGTGGGGAGAGGGGATGGTATGGAACCTCACTCCTCTCCGTTTCCTCAGGAAGTGGAGATGCTGCTGTGCTTTCTTGAGTAAAGAGGTGGTGTTGAGGGACCAGGTGAGATTGACTTTATATGCATTCCCAGAAACTTGGTGCTCCTAACTCTCTCCATTGATGAGCCATTTCCTTGTACTGAGGAATGATCAGCTTGCACCTTCCTGAAGTCCACAATCATCTTAATATTCTCCACATTGAGACTGAAGTTATTCTGCTTGCACTATTCTACCAGCTGCTGTCTGTATGCCATCTCATTATCATTGTTGATGAAGCCAGCCACTGTTGTATCATCTGCAAACTCGATAATATGATCAGAACTGAACCTAGCAGTATGGCCGTGCTTTAGCAGTGTGAACAGCAGCACACTAAGAATGCAGCCCTTGGGGGTGGGGGGGTTGGTTGCTGGTGTCCAGCAGGATGGAGCTAGGGATGTTGCAGTCAACATGGACTGACTGTGGTCTTCCTGACAGGATCCAATTACAGAGAGAGCTGCTGAGACCCAGTGAGCACTGTTTGCCCACCAGCTTGTGAGGGATCATCGTATTTAATGCCAAGCTGAAGTAGATAAACCACATCCTGGCATACGAGGCAGCATTTTCCAGATGGGACAGGAAAGAGTGGAGGATAGAGGCCATGGCATCATCATTGTGATAAGCGAACTGAAAAGTGTTTAATATACAGGAAGCTGGGATTTAATGAGATCCACAACCAGATGCTGAAAGCTCATAATTATTGCTGAGGTCAGTACCTGCTGTTATGTACCCCGTAACTGGGTTGCCAAACCAGCAGAAATGGATCACTCAGTTGGAGTCTGGATTACTAGAACTAAGAAAGTTTTATTAAAGAAACAAGCAACACAGTAATCGAAAGGATAATAAATGCAACAGTTCAGCAATGATAACCACACATGTGCACAGAATTAAGATAACAGCATCAATCAAGCTCTATCGTTGTCTAGGGATAAATGACCAATTTCAAAGTGACACCAAGTTCAGTCCAATTTAGTAGTGCAGTTCGCAGTAATCGTTGCCACGGCGATGGACAACGTGGGGGGGGAGAGAGAGAGAACGGGAACGACTGATTATTCAGACACGGCTTCCACTCACAGACCGGCGATATTGCTCACAAGCAGCTTTCGGGCGGGTCCTTGGTGATGTCACCTGAGGTCACCGACTGTGACCCCTCCTCCAGATGCGGTCGATCCTCTGCAGTGAACCCGGCACCCAAGCAAGGGCAGACACACACCGGGTTCCCGCTGATCATACCTTTCCACCCTGTGCGTTGTCCGGTACTTCCCACCGACTCGTGAGAGGCGCACCGCTTCCAGGGTCTCGTTACCTCGGGTGTCGTGTGTCCTGCCTTAGCGAACCTGTCCCTTTTTATCCCCCTGCTGGGGTATCGCCTGTCCATCACTTCAAACAGTTCAGGGTTCAAAGGGGGAGCCGCTCCAGACAGCTCTCTCTCTCCCGTCCCTTCATTACACATCTCCAGATGCTGTTTCATTGTGTTCCTTATCTCTCTCTTGAAGACAGGTGGCAGCCCAACTGCTGATCACACAGGACAGCTAACATCTTATCTATGTGTATTCTCGTCACACTGCCCCCCTTTAAGGATTTTTACCGGGAGGTAAAAATTACAAACATGAATATATTATTTGATACACGCACAAATATACATCTTTATCAGCTATTTGGCTAACACAGCGAGTTTGAAGTTGTCAGCACCTTGACAGACAGTCATCATATTTTCTGTTCCTTTTACATGTGTTATTAATAATCCCTTAGACCAGGCTCCAACTCAGCAAACTTCATAGTGGCCAAAAACACTGATGAATTTCGATCAATGTAACCTCTCATTTGGTTTTGTCCCGGACCACAATAACAAGTGTCGTCCCATTCCGACTCAGTTTTCTCTCGCAAGGGCTTAGTAGGAGGGGGAGGGGTAGTGACTGCAGAGTTATTGTAAAACTTCCTACAGTACCCCACCATCTCCAAGAGCCTTCTGAGGGCCCTCTTGTTTGTCGGGGTTGGGAGGTCAGCGATAGCCTGCACTGTAGCTTGCATCGCTGCCAGCTGCCCCTGTGTCACCACAATTCCCAGGTAAGTGACTCTCGTGTGGCCGAATTTATTTTTTTCAAGGTTCACTATCAAGCTGGCTTCAGACAGCCGTATTAAATTGCCAATACACACCTCTGTGTTCATCAGCCCTTTAGTCACTGAATTACTCATTATATATGGCTGTTGTTTGCTAGGCTGCCTTATTGTAACAGACATCACCCAACGTCCCAGTTCTTTGCATCGCCTCGGGACAATCAAGCACACGGGTGCGAGTCGTTTAATTACTTCTGCTAAAGATTCGCTTTGTTCGGGGATTAAGGGAGAGACCTTATCAGTAGACCTGGCCAAAACAATAGCCTTCTCCCATCTGATCGATCCCATACTAATCTTTTCAAAATGTTTTTTTCCTCTTATCAGGGGGCCCCTAGCTTCATTGATTTCCACGCTAACACCGACTAGGTTTGTTAGCATATCAAAAGCCTGTGACCGTCTCAGTTCGCGTCGGTCATGATCAATAACATCCTTCCCCCTGGGCAGCCGGTAAACCTCTTTCATGATTCCACCAACTGTTTCCTCCAGCACTGCAAAATGTCCACTGGGGGACATGTTAAAAACCTCATCCCCATAACGCTTTTGCACCACCCCCCACTCCTCATCTACGGGTACTGTACTTGGTCTCCCTTTCTTCCTTAGCACTTCCTCCTCTGCACAATAGCCTACTAGTTCCCTTGTTAAAGCTGTGTCAGAGAGAGCTGTCTCTGCCAAAACCATCAGCCCCTCGTCTCGCTCCTGCGTCGGCACAAGTTCTTTCCTGGCTACTGCTACGTCTGTCCCAGCTCCCTCGCTGCCTCTTGTCTCACTACACTCTTTCTTTCCATTTTCTACCCTCTTCTCGCACAAGGTTGGCAGAAACGTGTCAGCTAAATTTACTACCGTGCTCCCGTGATGAACCTGTGAGTCCATGGGCGGGGCCTCACTGCTGGCAGGCTGACCTGTCAATCTCACGACTGGGAACACGATTCCCCCGGCGATGTCATTACCGAGCAAGACTTCCACGCCTTTCATCGGTAATTCGGACCTCACCCCGATCGTGACTAGTCCAGAGACCAGGTGCTTTGTAAGTGTATCTGGTGCAAAGGGACTGACTCTGTCCCTTCCCCAACACCTTTGACCTCTACCTCCCCAGTCTGGGTCTCTGAGCTAAACTCTAATACACTCTTCAATATTAGTGACTGACACGCTCCCGTGTCTCTCCAGATCCGCACTGGAACTGGTTTTAACCCCTCCTTAACTGACACCAATCCGGCCGAGATAAACCTCTCGCGCCCTTCCTGAACTTTTTCAGACCTGTCCTTCCCTAGCGGTTCGCTTAACAGCTCGATACAGCCATTCAAAATCGCTGTTTTTCCTTTTCCCGTCTCCTTCTTTGGGGCAAAGCACCTGGATGCAAAGTGTCCGACTTTCCCGCAATTATAACAGACGATCCCAGGAGACTTCCTACCAGACTGCTCCCGGTCTACCTTATCCTTCTCACTAGTCCCCGGCTTACTTTCTGACTTTTCCGGCGGACTCTCCCCGCCGTCCTGACTACCCTTCTGGTAGCCTTTACTCGGGGCAAACTTCATTTTATGCGTCAACGCATACTCATCCGCTAACTTAGCAGTTGCGGCTAACGTGGCTGCCTCTTTCTCATCGAGGTAGGGTCTCATACCCTCAGGGACACAACCTTTAAACTGCTCAATCAAGATCAGCTGTAGCAGTCTGTCATAATCCCCCTCTACCCCCTTCGAGGTGCACCAACGCTCACAATATGTCTGCATCTCACGGGCAAACTCCAAATACGTGCGGTCCCACTGCTTCCTCACATTCCGGAACCTCTGCCGGTATGCCTCCGGGACCAACTCATAAATCCTGAGGATGGGCTCTTTCACCACCTCATACCTCTGGGCATCTTCCGCGGACAAAGCGGAGTAAGCTTCTTGGGCTTTCCCTTTCAGTACACTCTGAAGTAAGACAACCCACTTATCCCTCTGCCAGTCCTGACTTATAGCCACTTTTTCAAAGTGGAGAAAGTACCGATCCACGTCGGTATCGTCAAATGGGGGAACCAGCCTAACCTCCTGGGTCGCCCGGAACCCTCTACCTTGGTTCGGCACGAGCCCCTGCTCTGCCCTTAACCTTAACTTCTCAAATTCGAATTCCCTTTCCCTCTGTTTCTCCTCTCTCTCCAACTGTCTGTCCCTCTCTTTCTCCTCTCTCTCCAACTGTCTGTCCGTCTCTTTCTCTTCTCTCTCCAACTGTCTTTCTCTCTCTTGTCTTTCTACCTCTCTCTCCTTCTCTTCTCGCTCCAACTGTCGTACCCGGAACTCGTGCTCGAGTCTCAGTTTTTCAAGCTGCACCTGTACCGCGTCTCCAGCAGGTTTTTCAATAGACACCACCCCCAGCTCACCTTGGGGAAATACACCCTTAGATACATAGTGCTCTACAATAGCTCTGTGTATCTCCTCTCTCCTCATTGTCGACTTCACCTTAGCAAGATTCAACCGTTTGGCCACAGCTACCAATTCCGATTTCCTGGCATCCTCTAATGCCTCCAAGGTCGGCGCCTTTATAAATTCCTCAGCCTCCATTTCTGCTGTTTGTCTTTTCTTTCTTTCGGGAATTTTAACCCAACCAATTTACTCCGTCCCAAATTTAGCGTTCAAAATCGCAGACGAGAACCCCACTTATGTTACGTACCCCGTAACTGGGTTGCCAAACCAGCAGAAATGGATCACTCAGTTGGAGTCTGGATTGCTAGAACTAAGAAAGTTTTATTAAAGAAACAAGCAACACAGTAATCGAAAGGATAATAAATGCAACAGTTCAGCAATGATAACCACACATGTGCACAGAATTAAGATAACAGCATCAATCAAGCTCTATCGTTGTCTAGGGATAAATGACCAATTTCAAAGTGACACAAAGTTCAGTCCAATTTAGTAGTGCAGTTCGCAGTAATCGTTGCCATGGTGATGGACAACATGGGGGGGAGAGAGAGAGAGAGAACGGGAACGACTGATCATTCAGACACGGCTTCCACTCACAGACCGGCGATATGGCTCACAAGCAGCTTTCGGGCGGGTCCTTGGTGATGTCACCTGAGGTCACCAACTGTGACCCCTCCTCCAGATGCGGTCGATCCTCTGCAGTGAACTCGGCACCCAAGCAAGGGCGGACACACACCGGGTTCCCGCTGATCGTACCTTTCCACCCTGTGCGTTGTCCGGTACTTCCCACCGACTCGTGAGAGGCACACCGCTTCCAGGGTCTCGTTACCTCGGGTGTCGTGTGTCCTGCCTTAGCGAACCGGTCCCTTTTTATCCCCCTCCTGGGGTATCGCCTGTCCATCACTTCAAACAGTTCAGGGTTCAAAGGGGGAGCCGCTCCAGACAGCTCTCTCTCCCGTCCCTTCATTACACATCTCCAGATGCTGTTTCATTGTGTTCCTTATCTCTCTCTTGAAGACAGGTGGCAGACCAACTGCTGATCACACAGGACAGTTAACATCTTATCTATGTGTATTCTCGTCACACTGCATATACTTTATACTTTATTGTTGCCAAACAATTAGTACTAGAATGTACAACCATCACAGCGATATTTGAATCTGCGCTTCCCACTCCCTGGATTACAAATATTAAGTATTAAGAATATTAAAAATAGTTAAAATTAGTAAATATTAAAAAATTAAATTATAAATCATAAATAGAAAATAGAAAAATGGGAAGTAAGATAGTGCAAAAATCTAAGAGGCAGGTCCGGATATTTGGAGGGTACGGCCCAGGTCCGGGTCAGGATCCATTCAGCAGTCTTATCACAGTTGGAAAGAAGCTGTTCCCAAATCTGGCCGTACGAGTCTTCCAGCTCCTGAACCTTCTCCCGGAGGGAAGAGGGACAAAAAGTCTGTTGGCTGGGTGGGTCATGTCCTTGCTTATCCTGGCAGCACTTCTCCGACAGCGTGCAGTGTAAAGTGATTCAACGGACGGAAGATTGGTTTGTGTGATGTGCTGCGCCATGTTCACGATCTTCTGCAGCTTCTTTCGGTCTTGGACAGAACAACTTCCATACCAGGTTGTGATGCACCCTAGAAGAATGCTTTCTACGGTGCAGCTATAAAAATTAGTGAGCGTTTTAGGGGACAGGCCAAATTTCTTTAGTTTTCTCAAGAAGTAAAGGCGCTGGTGGGCCTTCTTGGCAGTGGACTCTGCTTGGTAGGACCAAGTCAGATCATTTGTGATATTGACCCCGAGGAACTTAAAAGTTTTTGACCTGTTCCACTTGCGCACCACTGATGTAAATTGGGTCGTGCGGTCCACTACTCCTTCTGAAGTCAACAACCAATTCCTTCATCTTGCTGACGTTGAGGGATAGGTTATTGTCTTCGCACCATGCCACCAGGTTCTTAATTTCCTCTCTGTACTCAAACTCATCATTACCCGAGATACAGCCTACAATGGTTGTGTCATCAGCAAACTTATATATTGAGTTTGATGTAAACTTGGCTACACAATCATGGATGTATAGTGAGTACAGCAGGGGGCTGAGTACACAGCCTTCTGGGGCACCGGTGCTCAGAGTGATTGTAGAGGAATGTTGCTGATAGCTCCCCAGACCTCTCTCCTCCATGTACCTATCCAAACTTCCCTTAAGTGTTACAATTGAACCCACTTCTATCATTTCAATTGGTAGCTTGTTCCACACTCACAACCTCAGAGTGAAAAAATCCCCCTCAGATTCCCCTTAAATAATTCATTTTTTACCCTTAACTTGTGACTTTTAATTTTAGTCTCACCAGACTTGAGGGAAGAAAAACCTGCATGCATTCATCCTATCTATGCCCCTCATAAGTTTTTACGCTTCATTAAGATCCCTCCTCATTCTTTTGCACGCAAGGTAATTTTATATGAAATTTATGTGAAGAATATGAATTATTGAAAAGTGAACTCTACACTCAGTGACAACTTCATTGCATATATATATTCAGCCAATTATGAAGCAACAACTCAATGCATAAAAGCATGCAGACATGATCAAGAGATTCAGTTGCTGTTTAAACTAAATATCAGAATGGGGAAGGAATGTGATCTGAGTGACTTTGACCTTGGAATGATTGTTGGTGCCACTTGGGGTGATTTAAGTATCTCAGAAACTGATGAAGTCCAGAACAAGGGGTCACAGTTTTAGGATAAGGGGGAAGCCTTTTAGGACCGAGATGAGGAAAAACTTCTTCACACAGAGAGTAGTGAATCTGTGGAATTCTCTGCCACAGGAAACAGTTGAGGCCAGTTTATTGGCTACATTTAATAGGGATTTAGATATGGCCGTTGTGGCTAAAGGGATCAGGGGGTATGGAGGGAAGGCAGGTACAGGGTTCTGAGTTGGATGATCAGCCATGATCATACTGAATGGCGGTGCAGGCTCGAAGGGCCGAATGGCCTACTCCTGCACCTATTTTCTATGTTTCTATCTCTTGGAATTTTTGTGCAAAACAGTTTCCAGCATTTACAGAGAATGACACGAGAAACAAAAAAAATCATCCAGTGAGCATCAGTTCTGTGGGTGAAAATGCCTTGT
The DNA here is from genome assembly GCF_030028105.1 of Mobula birostris. Lineage (NCBI taxonomy): Eukaryota > Metazoa > Chordata > Chondrichthyes > Myliobatiformes > Myliobatidae > Mobula > Mobula birostris. Next base: position 56,463,812 of record NC_092372.1, read on the forward strand.
TAATGAGAGAGGTTAGAGGAGAATGACCACAGTGGTTCGAGCTGACAGGAAGGTGACAGTAATTCAGATAAACATGTGTTAGAACAGTGGTTTGCAGGAAAGCATCTCTGAATACAGAACACATCAAATCTTGAAGGGTGAGCTACAGCAGCAGTAGAATATGAATATACACCCAATGACCAATTTATTTGGTACAGGAGGTACTGAAAGTGGCCACTGAATCTGTATGTGCAGCTTTGCATCCAGTAAAAGAAAGGACATTAAAACAATAAAGTGTATACAGTATTAATTTACTAGTTTAGGATTAAAAGATGAAGAACATAATTATGTGAAAAGAGAAACTGCAATAATGTTCATTAAAGAGGGAAAGAGGAGATCTGTGCTTTTAGCTCTGGATCTTTAGGCAATATATTTGGAATGAGGCATGAGAGTATATCTTGGACAGATCTGACCTTGCTTTAACATTTGCTAGGTAACTGCACCATGTCATATTTTTCATTCTCAGGACAAAGTTCACATTCAAGTTGCTTCTAAATTTGGGTGTTTCACCTGCAGTGAGCCACAGATGAATCAGACTGATCTTTATTCTATTAATTCCAGGTCCAAAAAACTCTCTATTGTGTTTTAGATGGATCTGAGAAGACTATTATAGTTATGGTACAATATGAGGAAGATCAATGATTTTTTTTCTGGTGTGCAGGCAAACAATACTATTTCAGCTGAACACTTTAACTAACGTTTCTTTCATTCATTCTCGATCAGTTCTGGATACCATGAATATGATGGTTCTCTTTGTCTCAACTGTACTTAAATTAATTCATGGCACATTGCTGTGAGATTTTTAAATGACACGATGAGGGTTTTTTTCATTCCCTTCTGCAATATTGCAGTAAGCTAAAGGGAAATAATTGTTGCCAAACACTGGTGTTATGGTAACACGTTCGTACCTTATATTCAATTTCACACTTACATAATGGATGCAGTGAACCGTCTCAATTGGAAGAGATTTATTTTAGTATTAAAATTTTTACAATCTATGCTCTATAATTAATATATCCTTCTGTTAGCTCTACTATCACCATCATCTTTATTAACTTTGTGGAAACAAGAATATTTCGCAACTATGCAACATTTTTTCAGTTGTAATTGAATTTCAGCAGAAGTTGTGATTCTCTGTAATTAATAGAGTTAATAGCCAAAGACAATTTCATTACAATATTCTCTGAGCTCCAGCACAGTCAAATCTAATAAAGAAGTTAATCATGAAGACAGAAACTTACGGTGGTTCAGCAGGACAGTTGCGTTCACTGCACTGAAACAGTTTTGGCTTCTCATTGACTGCCTCTATTTTTATAATTTACACAAATCAAGACAAGAAATAAGTCATGCCTTGACACTACTTCAAGGTCAGATGGTAAATTCTAATCACCAAACATATTGCTGTTGGCCCATATCACTGCACATGCCTTAATGATTGTTTCCACTTGCTGGAGGGGAAAGGATTCCAGAGTGCTTTGATATAACATTTCCGGCAGCCAAAAATGTTGTAAGCAATTCATACTAGCTTGAGCACATGAGGTCCATTGATACTACAAGTCTTTGCAAAACATGATATAGAAACAAAAATAAATAAATACATAAGCACTTGGGAATTTGTTATCTAGTTGAGATCAGGTATTGTGGTGTGTTTACTTTGACAGCTGGTGCCAATTAATGCCATATTAGAGCAGGGTTTCGTGAGGTGGGGAATGATGAGAGTGGATGGAAGGTAAAATTGGATAACAAGCAGCTTCCATATGGTTATTGCCACTGCTCAGGGGAAAGCTACTTATTCAATTATGTGCAAGCTTTGAATTTATTCAGTGAGACATAAATCAACAGAGTGTTCCTTGGAAGTGGTCTGGCTTCAGAATTATTTTCAAAAGGGAGAATTCTTCCCCAATGTATTGTTTGCTATTTGCTCATCTGCTTTTCATTTAATGTCTCCCTGTTTCAGTATTAGGCTTTTCATTCATCTTTCTGTTGAATAACCTTCTTACATATTTTCATCTGTATGAATTCAAGGACAGATGTGACCTAGAATTCAAGCAGCATGGGGCTGTTTCTTTCAGTGCTACAGATATGGAAAATGATTGTTTCTGGAGTAGAATATGATTGCAATAATTTCTGTATTGAATCTCTGAAATTTTAGGCATGCATATTATAATGTTTGTCTTTCATGCAGATAGAATTTCCAATGCAATACAGAATTTCCAATGCAGTACATCTTTAAAAGTTTAGCAGAAGTAAGCTTAATGTGATTGAAAGTGGACCTCCCTGAGCAAGTTTCAAGTGAGTTATGGGAATCCAACCTGGGTAGATCCCTTTTAGTTTAATAATTTACCATCTTTCCTCACAATACCAGACAGACTCCACTCTCATTTTACTGATCCTCACTCGCGCCAGCCCAAAGGTGAGAATCTTTGGTCGCAAATCCTACCCACTGATCACTCAATGCTTCTTCCCCATGGTTTACTGCTTTTCATCAAGTTCCACTCCATGGTCCATTTTCTCCTCCCAGGTCCGAAAGCAAACCACCCTCCACAATCTCTGGTCTCAGTCAAAATTCTGACCCCCAAATGCCAACTAATTTCACATCTCAAATTGCCATGCTCAATCAGACATCTGACATTCTTTAAATTTTGATTTTTTTTCTACACCTTCTCATCCCAGGCCCCGAATAGACTCCAAATTTATAACCCCAGATCATGAGTGCACTACTGTGAAACCTCCACCATTCCTTATGGGCTCCATGAAGTTTCTGAACCCTAGCAGCCAAACCCTGACCCCAGAAAACACTGCAATTTGCAAGGTCCACAACGATAGAGCGAATGTTGCAAAGTGTCTATTAGTACCTCCCCTTGCACTTTCACTCCCCATTTTGACAGATTTTCTGGACTATTGGATATTACTCCTAATATGACAACAACATACTTTTTCTTTAGTTGTTATACAGGAGTATAATAATTTTTCCATTGTACCAAGTTAGCTTAAAGGGAGTGCTGGAAACAAAACCATTTGAATATAAAGGGAGCACAGAGTATCGTTTCCTAGTGAGATTTAAAGGAGTTCAGGAACTGCAGCCCTGGTGAGCTTAAAGACCGCTGCTAGTAGGATTCTTCCTAGTGTCTTAAAAGGAGTAAGGGAAGCAAGGTCTCAGCGTCTTTAAAGGGAGCAAGGAAACAAAATCAAGTGAGCCAAACGCTGTACCACTGAGATTTCTGAGAAGGGATTTTTGGGTTCTCTGCTCCTGCTTCAACAAGCTCCATAGGTAGATCATTATTTTTCTAACTTTACCTACTTCTCTAGGCTGTTGTTTACCAATTCTTAGATCATTTCCAAGTTTTCCTTCTATCAGTGATGTATGATTTGCTGTACTCCCAGCATTAGTGGCTGAGGTCTGGATTGCTTGGAAGTGTATTTGACTGTCTGTATGTGCAGGGTAGGTGGTTAAGCTGAAAAAAAAGACGATAGTGCAGGACTTGGATTTCTGCCACTTCATGCTCGGACAAACAGAGGGAATGTCACTACATTCAGATGTGACCCAAGGGCACAGAGAGAGAGAGTGAAACAGGCCGATAGTTCACGGACTTTAATGCAAACTAGATTTTAAGGGGAAGGAAATCAATAAACGATAGGCCAAACAGGGCCATTAGCTAAAAACTCTCAAATGGAAAACTGGTTGCCAACACCACGGCTGAAAGGGAATATCTAAATATAAAATGAAAACCAATAGTCTTCAGCGTCAGTCGACTTGACAGTCCACTTTCTCAGGCAAGGCCGAATGCAAGCAGGCAGCGTAAAATTGCTGTGCTTTGCTCAAGTCTTGACAAGCGCTACAATGAAAAGAAGGGAGTCAAATACTGTCATAATAAAATAATAATTGGCTGACATGCGCATATTCACGAGCACAATTGCTGAATCTGCTGTGCACTTAAATTAATCAATATACAGGTGCCCCCAGGGCTGTGAAATAAGCCCCTTCCTTGACTCTCTGTATACCCATGACTGTGTTGCCACCCGCAGCACCAATCTGCTAATTAAATTTGCTGATGACACTACACTTATTGGCCTAATCTCAAATAATAATGAGGCAGCCTACAGAGAAGAAGTCACACCACCCTGACACAGTGGTGTCAAAAAAACAACCTCTCCTTCAATGTCGCAAAAACAAAGAAGCTGGTTGTGGACTACAGGAGGAATGCAGACAGGACAACTGCTATTGAAATCAATGGATCTGGGGTTGAGAGGGTCAACAGCTTTAAGTTCCTCAGCATAAGCATCACCGAGGATCTCACGTGGTCTGTTCATACCGGCTGTGTGGTGAAAAAGGCACAGCAATGCCTCTCTGCCCTCAGACAGTTGAAGAAATTTGGTATGGACCTCCAAATCCTGAGAACTTCCTACAGGCGCGCAATTGAGAGCGTCCTGACTGGCTGCATCACTGCCTGGTATGGGAACTGTACTTTCCTCAATCACAGGACTCTGCAGACAGTCGTGCAGACAGCCCAGCACATCTGTGGATGTGAACTTCCAACTATTCAGGACATTTACAAAGAGAGATGTGTAAAAAGGGCCCAAATGATCATTGAGGATCCGAGACACCCCAACCACAAAACTGCTCCAGCTGCTACCATCAGGGAAACGGTACTGCAGTGTAAAAGCCAGGACCAACAGGTTCTGGGACAGCTTCTTCCACCAGACCACCAGACTGATTAACTCATGCTGACACAACTGTTTTTCTATGTTATGACTGTCATGTTGTACATACTATTTATTATAAATTACTAGAAATTGCACGTTACCCATTTAGACGGAGACGTAATGTAAAGATTTTTGCTCCTCGTATATGAAGATGTAAGTAATAAAGTCAACTCAATTCAATTTAATGCTTAATTATTTGCCACACCCTTCCAAAGGTTATTTTTAATTGTTAACCTAGTTATCAGGAACCACTTTACCACAAGTGACCATCTATGTCCAGTAAGTCCTGTGACATTGCATTATCAGAATCAGGTTTATTATCACTGGTATTTGTTATGAAATTCGGTAACTTAGCAGCAGCAGTTCAATGCAATACATAATCTAGAAGAGAAAATAAATAAATAAACAAATAAATCAATCAATTACAGTATATGTATATTCAATAGACTAAAATGGTGCAAAAACACAAATAATATATATTAAAAAAGTGAGGTGGTGTTCACAGGTTCAATGTCCATTTAGGAATTGGATGGCAGAGGGGAGAAACTGCTGCTGAATCACTGAGTGTGTGCCTTCAGGTTTCTGTACTTCCTACCTGATGGTAACAGTGAGAAAAGAGCATGCCCAGGGTGCTGGTGGTCCTTAATAATGGACGCTGCCTTTCTGAGACAGCACCCCTTGAAGATGTCCTGTGCACTTTGTAGGCTAGTACCCAAGATGGAGCTAACTAAATTTACAACCCCCTTCAGCTTCTTTCGGTCCAGTGCAGTAGTTCTCCTATACCAGAGGTCAGAATGCTCTCCATGGTACAACTGTAGAAATTTTTGAGTGTTGTTGTTGAAAAATCAAATCTCTTCAAACTCCTAATGAAGTTTAGTTGCTGTTTTGTCTTCTTTATAGCTGCATCAATATGTTGAGATCAGGTTAGGTCCTCAGAGATCTTACCATCTAGGAATTTGAAACTGTTCACTCTCTCCAGGTCTCATCCCTCTTTGAAGATTGGTATGTGTTCCTTCATCTTACCCTTCTTGGAGTCCACAATCAGCTCTTTTGTCTTACTGATGTTGAGTGTAAGATTGTTGTTGTGACATCACTCCACCAGTTGGTATATCTCGCTCCTGTATGCCCTCTCACCTCAATATGAGATTCTACCGACAATAGTTGTGTCATCAGTAAAGTTATAGATGGTCTTTGAGCTATTTTTAGCCACACAATCATGGGTATAGAGAGGTTAGAGCAGTGGGCTAAGCACACGCACCTGAGGTGCACCAGTGTTGATTGTCAGCGAGGAGGAGATATTATCACCAATCCACACAGATTCTGGTCTTCCAGTTAGGAAGATGAGGACCAATTGCAGAGGGAGGTACACAGGCCCGGGTTCTGTAACTTCTCCATGTAACCATATAACATATAACCATATAACAATTACAGCATGGAAACAAGCCATCTCGACCCTTCTAGTCTGTGCCAAACTCTTACTCTCACCTAGTACCACCGACCTGCACTCAGCCCATAACCCTCCATTCCTTTCCTGTCCATATAGCTATCCAAATTAACTTTAAATGACAACATCGAACCTGCCTCAACCACTTCTGCTGGAAGCTCATTCCACACAGCTACCACTCTCTGAGTAAAGAAGTTCCCCCTCATGTTACCCCCAAACTTTTGCCCTTTAACTCTCAACTCATATCCTCTTGTTTGAATCTCCCCAACTCTCAATGGAAAAAGCCTATCCACGTCAACTCTATCTATCCCCCTCATAATTTTAAATACCTCTATCAAGTCCCCCCTCAACCTCCAAAGAATAAAGACTCAGCTTGTTCAACCTTTCTCTGTAACTCAATCAGGATTGTGGGAACGATGGTATTAAATGCTGAGCTATAGTCGATGAACAGCTTCCTGACATAGGTGTTTGTGTTGTCCAGGTGGTCTAAGGCCATGTGAAGAGCCATTGAGATTGTGTCTGCCGTTGACCTAATGTACCTGGTTTTCTGGTACAGACCTGGGTCACCAGAGTTGAATGCTACAGATCTGGCCTTCAGCAGATGACATATCTCCTGGTTCATCCATTGAAATTGTTTTATCATTTTTCTATCTGCTCTTCTGATTTGGCTCTCTTAGCCTAGCAACTTTAAAGTAACAGGTCAAGTGAGTACTTCCTACATCTCCCAATCTGTATTACTCTGCTTGAGTATCCCTTTATGCTGACCTAGTCCCATGATTACAGACACAAGGGTTTCATCCCGTAACCTCTGATGAAGAAAGGTTATCTTGAAGACTACGTTCCATTGGATGGTTTGTTCCTTACTTGGACTCTGAGTTGACAAGCTCAGCAACACAAATTAGATCAAACTTCAAAGAGGGATGAAATGTAGTTTTGTCCTACTATAAATTTTTACATATTAGGAAGGAAATTATTCATGTTATACAGTGTGCCACAGGTTATATTACATGTCAGTGCATACTAAAAGGTCCTTCCTCCCAGAAGAGCAGCTGAGTCCAAGGATCTGCTAAATTTTTTCTGGAAGTTTTATTATCCTTTGAAGCAACTTAATCTGTATAAAATGCGGAACACTTTTTTAAAAAAGTGGATCATTTGCTATATTATTGACCTATTGCGTAAAAGAGTAAAAAAATTATACTGAATATTTATCAGACACTGAATAGGCCTCAAATAGAGGACAATGAAACATGACAAATAAGCTCTTCTCGGAGTTCCTGCCGGGTACAAATATCAATTATAACCAACATTTCAATGACAAACTCTCCATCTTCTTCCGGGATGATGCCTGGGCAAGTCTAGTCCAGTCATATTTATACCTCTGTATTCCATCTCTCCTGATTGGTTAGTCCTCATTCAATCGGTTTTTTGCTCTTACACCTTGTTTACAGTTGAATTCCAGTTCTTACTTAGAGCAAGACTCTTGTTTATTTTCCTAAAATTCTTTTCCTCTAGTTTTATTTCAATAGCTTCCTTTAGCAGGTGGTTGCAAAAGCCACTGGTGCAGTACAGTAGTTTTGTGCCATTGAAGTCATTGTGAATGCAGGTTCCGCCACCGCCAGTTTCTCTGAGTAACCCAAATGGATACACTTCCAGTGCTCTTTGATGCGGGTTTCCACCATTCATCCTGTCTGGCTAATATACACCACTCCACATTCACAGGGAATCCTGTAAACGCCAGTCTATGTGTGTTCCTGTTCATCTTTGACCCACATAAGCTGTGACTTGAGCTTCTTTGCAGGTTAGTGGAGGGTATTAATCTGGTATTTCTCCAGGATCCTGGCAATCCTCCCAGCATTAGGTTCTACTCATCAACAGTTCCTTTCCTCCCCCATTTGCCACACTGAGTTCCTCCAGCAGATTGTTTGTTGCTATGGCAGACTATTCCAAATAACTTGATACTTCGGACTTATGCACTTTGAGAAACTCAGGTTTTGGGAAGTTGCAAGTGGTATTTGTTTGGATGGTAGAATGTTGAAGGATTTCACTGGAGTAGCTACATATATGGTTCAAGGAATAAAGGTTAAGAGGAATTTAGCAAGGTGTTCAAAACACAGCATGGTTTTGATTCAGTAAGTCAGGAGAAAAATAATCCCACTGAAGGTATGTCAGTAATCACAGGACACAGATTTAAGGAAAATAGCAGCAGAAACAGAAATAATTTGAGGAAACATCTCTCTACATGTATGACTATTATGATGAGAATTGTACTGCCTGAAAGGCTGGCAAAAGCAAATTCAAATAGCAATTAGATACCTGCCGGAAGGAATGAAGAGCATGTCATAGGGAAAGTGTGGAATTGTGAGATTAAATTGATGATTGTAACAATGAGCTGGCTGGAATAAGATGAGATGGCTTGTGTTGTTCTGTGCTGCATAATTCAATGCTACTGTGTCTTAGTTTTAGTGACACAACATGATAGAGGCAAGTCAAGTTAAAGATTACTCCTGCTAAAATACTGTACTTTCAACTGCTGGTTCGCTCACATGTCAATAACACTTTGGAACTGTCTTCACCAATTGTATGCTATTTCAAGATTAAGATCAAGATCAAGATTCAAGTTCATTTGTCACGTGCACATTGAAACATACAGTGAAATAGGCTGTTTGCATTAACCAGCCCCTAAGTGTCACCACATATTCTGGCGCCAACATAACATGTTCACAATGCTCGGCAAAACTACATGAAACACAGCAAAACAGGACACAGCAGGCACAGTACAACGACGACAGAATAAGCCCCCATTCGGCCCTCTCACACAGAGTGCTCTCCCCCAAGACAGTCCGTATTATTTAGCCTCCAGGCGGCTCAGGTTCAGACTTGGATTTAGATATGGACAGGCAGATATTGGGTCCTTGACTACACCAGTGGACTCACAGACTCCATTAGCAGCAAAAGAATTTGTAATGGGTCAGCTATAATGAAACATAGGAGCAGAATTAGACCACTCGCCCTATTAAGTCTGCTCTGCCATTCAATCATGGGTGATTTTTTTTTCCTTCTCAATCATATTCTCCAGCTTTCTCCCCATAACCTTTGATACCCTTACTAATCAAGAACACATCAACCTCGTCTTTAAATGTGCCAAGTGGCATGGCCTCCACAGCTATCTGTGGCAATGAATTCCACAGATTTACCACCCTCTAGCTAAAGAAATTCATCCTCATCTCTGTGGATTGGGATAAGTTGTTTTCTGGCAAGGATGTGTTCAGTATGTGGAAGGCATTCAAAGGCGAAATTTTGAGAGTGCAAGGTTTGCAGGTTCCTGCCAGGATTAAAGGCAAAGTTAACAGGCACAGAGAATCTTGGTTTTCAAGGGATATTGGCGATCTGTTTAAGAAAAAGAGAGAGGTGTATAGCAGGTGTAGGCAACAAGGAACAAATGAGGTACTTGAAGAGTATAGAACATGTAAGAAAATACTGAAGAAGAAAATCAGGAAGGCAAAAAGAAGACATGAGGTTGCTTTGGCAGACAATGTGAAGGTAAACTCGAAGGGTTTCTACAAGTATATTAAGAGTAAAAGGATAGTAAGGGACAAAATTGGTCCCTTAGAAGATCAAAGTGGTCATCTATGTGTGGAGCCTCATGAGATGGGGGAGATCTTAGACAGTTTCTTTGCATCAGTATTTACTCAGGAAACTGGCATAGCATAAATGGAAGGAAGGGAAACAAGCAGCAGTGTCATGGGACATATAGAGATTAAAGAGGAGGAAGTGCTTGCTGCCTTACAGCAAATAAAGGTAGATAAATCCCTCGGGACTGACATGATATTTCCTCGGACCTTGAGAGAGACAAGTGAAGAAATTGTAGGGGCCCTGGCAGAAATCTTTAAAATGTCCTTAGCCACGGGTATCGTGCTGGAGGACTGGAGGGTAGCTCATGTTGTTCCGTTGTTTAAAAAAGGCTCCAAAAGTAAACCAGGTAATTACAGGCCAGTGAGCCTGACATCAGTAGTAGGTAAATTATTGGAAGATGTTCTGAGAGATCGGATATACAAATATTTGGACAGCCAAGAGCTGATTAAGAATAATCAGCATGGCTTTGTGTGTGGTAGATTGTGTTTAACGAATCTTGTAGAGTTTTTCGTGAAGGTTAACAAGAAAGAAGACGAAGGAAAGGCTTTGGATGTTGTCTACATCGACTTTAGTAAGGCCTTTGACAAATTCCCACATGGGAGGTTAGTTCAGAAGGTTCAGACACTAGGAGACACATGGAGAGGTTGTAAACTGGATTCAAATCTGGCTATGCGGCAGGAGATAGAGAGTGGTAGTGGATGATTGCTTCTCAGACTGGAGGCCTGTGACTAGTGGATCTGTGCTGGGACCATTGCTGTTTGTTGTCTATATCAATGATCTAGATGATAATGTGGTAAATTGGATCAGCAAGTTTGCTGATGACACTAAGATTGGAGGCATTGTGGACAGTGAGGAAAGCTTTCAAAGCTTGCAGACGGATCTGGACCAACTGGAAAATGGCAGATGGAATTTAATGCAGACAAGTGTGAGGTGCTGCATTTTGGAAGGACGAATCAAGGTAGGACATACACAGTAAGTGGTAGGGCACTGAGGAGTGCGGAGGAACAAAGAGATCTGGGAGTTCAGATACATAATGCCCTGAAAGTGGCGTCACAGGTAGACAGGGTTGTAAAGAAGGCTTTTGGCATCCTGGCATTCATAAATCAAAGTATTGAGTATAGGAGTTGGGATGTTATGGGGAGGTTGTATAAGACATTGGTGAGGCCAAATTTGGAGTATTGTGTACAGTTCTAGTCACCTAACTATAGGAAGGTAATCAGTAAAATTGAAAGAGTGCAGAGAAGATATACTAGGATGTTGCCGTGTCTTCAGGAGTTGAGTTACAGGGAAAGATTGAACAGGTTAGGACTTTATTTCTTGGAGCGTAAAAGAATGAGGGGAGATTTGATAGAAGTTTACAAAATTATGAGGGTATAGACAGAGTAAATGTGAGTAGGCTCTTTTCACTTAGATTAGGAGAGGTAAATATGAGAGGTAAATATGAGAGGACATGGCTTTAGGATGAAAGGGGAAAGATTTAGGGGGAACATTAGGGGGAACTTCACTCAGAGAGTGGTGGGAGTGTGGAACGAACTGCCATCTGACGTGGTAAATGCGGGCTCACTCTTAAGTTTTAAGAATAAATTGGATAGGTAGATGGATGGGAGAGGTCTGGAGGGTTATGGACTGGATGCAGGTCAATGGGACTAGTGGAATAATGTTTCAGCACAGACTAGAAGGGCTGAGTGGCCTGTTTTCTGTGCTGTAGTGTCCTATGGTTCCATGGTTCTAATAGAATGCCCTTCCATTCTGAGGGTCTGCCTTGTGGTCCTACACTTGCCATTGTTGGAAACATTGTTTTCACATCCACTCTATCGAGGCCTTTTATTATTTGGTAGTTTTCAATGACATCTACCTTTATTCTTCTAAAGTCCAGTGAGTACAGGCCCAGAGCAATTAAAACACTCCTCATATTTTGGCCCTTTTATTCTCAGAATCATTACCATAAAGCTTTCTGGACACTCCAATCCTGGCACATCCTTTCTTAGAAATGGGGTCCAAAACTGCTCATAATATATCAAAGTGCCATCTGATCAATGCTTTATTGCACCTCAGTATTACGCCTCAGAATGAATTCTAACATTGCTTTTGCCTTCCTTACTACAACCTCAAATTTAAGTTAACCTTTAGGCAATCCTGCATTAGGATTCGCAATTCTCTTTGCACCTCCAATTTCTGAGTTTGCTCCCCTTTGTTGGATTCTAATGTTTTAATCCAAGGTTCTTTCAGAAGTCAGAAAAGAGGCACAGAACTTGCTTTTTCATGGTTGTTTAATTACGTGTTGATAGAACAAAGGAAAATTGAAATGGACAGTGATAGAGGTTTGTTAAGAAAAGGGAGATAGAAGCAACAAGATGGTGCTGGCCTAGTGATCGGCTCTTTTATACTACATAAGCAAGAAATATTCCATTCCAATTTGTAGATAAGAGTTAACCATTGAGACAGCTCTTATTTGAATAACGCAGTGCAAAGCACATTTAATTTTATTATCAAAGAACGTGTAAATTATACACCTTGAAATTTGTCTGGTTATTGGCAGCCACAAAGCAAAAAATAACCCAATTTTTTAAAAAAAAACACCAGAAACCACTGCACAGGGAAAGAGAGAGAAGGTAAAAAAAAACAACATTGAAAACAATAGAAGCAAGCTAACAGCATCCCAAACTGGACTGAGTCCCAAGCTTCCAGAAGTTTCCAGAAATATACCAATGGGATCAGTAGGCAACAATTGAACAATTGCATATATATATACTGTGGCCACTAGGAAACATCATAAACTGTTACATGTATGTAAGTACTACTTAAAATACAAATAGACAATTCATTGTTAAACTACAAAGAAAATAACAAACACTCAGATCCAACATATTTTGGAAAAATAGTCTATCTTTTGCTGTATTCATTTTATAGATTTATAGAATAGGACAGCTCATGACAGGCCCTTCGGCCCACAATGTTGTGCCGACCCTCAAACCCTGCGTCCCATATAACCCTCCACCTTAGATTCCTCCATATACCTGTCTAGTAGTCTCTTAAACTTCACTAGTGTATCTGCCTCCACCACTGACTCAGGCAGTGCATTCCACGCACCAACCACTCTCTGAGTAAAAAACCTTCCTCTAATATCCTCCTTGAACTTCCCACCCCTTACCTTAAAGACATGTCCTCTTGTATTGAGCACTGGTGCCCTGGGGAAGAGGCACTGGCTATCCACTCTATCTATTCCTGTTATTATCTTGTACACCTCTATCATGTCTCCTCTCATCCTCCTTCTCTCCAAAGAGTAAAGCCCTAGCTCCCTTAATCTCTGATCATAATGCATACTCTCTAAACCAGGCAGCATTCTGGTAAATCTCCTCTGTACCCTTTCCAATGCTTCCACATCCTTCCTATAGTAAGGCGACCAGAAATGGACATAGTACTCCAATTGTGGCCTAACCAGAGTTTTATAGAGCTACATCATTACCTCGTGACTCTTAAACTCTATCCCTCGACTTATGAAAGCTAACACCCCATAAACTTTCTTAACTACCCTATCTACCTGTGAGACAACTTTCAGGGATCTGTGGACATGTATCCCTAGATCCCTCTGCTCCTCCACATTACCAAGTATCCTGCCATTAACTTTGTACTCTGCCTTGGAGTTTGTCCTTCCAAAGTGTACCACTTATCAAAGTGCATGACCAGAATCTTTCCTTCATTTGCCATGTCTTTGTCCTTTCTCCTAATCTGTCAGTCTTTCTGCAGAATTCCTATTTTCTTAACACTATCTGCCCCTCCACCAATCTTTGTGAGCCCTAGCTCTATTTCTGTGCAGACTTGGTGGTAGGCTGACTTAAGTACTTTCTTGTCAAATCAGATATAACAAAACTGTATTTTAGCTTTTCTACTTCACCTTCTATCAATGATGGAGGAAGTGCGGAGCTGCTCCACTGTAGATTTTCACCTGTGATTTGTTTTGTCTGCCACATTTCTCTGTCATTTAATTATTTCTTCTTTCTCCAGTTTTGTCAGCAGAGTCTCACAGATTTAGATACCATTTCAGCATGTGCATAAACGTCCTGATCTTTTTGTCATACTATTTTGACAATCCACAAGTAATTCCCAGGGTTATTCCTGTTCTATTTCTTGAACAAAGGAATGACATTTGCCATCCGCTATTCATCTGATACTGCTCCTATGACCAGTGAAACTGCAAAGATCATTGCCAGCAATGCAGCAATTTTTCCCTTGATTATTGTAGTAACCAGAAATATATGCCATCCAACCCAGTAACTTATCTGTCCTAATGTTTTTCAAAGTTTCCAGCACACCATCTTTCTTAACCTGTTCCTGCAAATTAACCTGTTCTACACTGACCTTGCATTTCGTCAAGTGCTTGTATCTGGTGAATACTGAAGTAAAATATTCATTAAGGACCTCCCCTACGTCATCTGATTCCAGCCACATGTTTGTCTTTTCTCCATGGTTGGCCCTACATTCACTCTAGTCATTCTTCTGTTCTTTATGTATATGCAGAATACCTTGGGATATCCTCAAATCCTACTGGCCAAGGTTTTCTTGCTCTTCTAACTCTTCTAATTCCTTTCTTATACTCCTTCCTGGCTAACTTATAACTCTCAAGAGCCTGTCTGATCTTTGCTTCCTAAACTTTATGTTTGCTTCCTTCTTTCTCTTGACTAAATGTTCCACTTACCTTGTTGAACATTTTTCCTTCATTCCCACCAGCCTTTCCCTGCCTAAATGGGACAAACCTATTCAGAACCCGTTGCAAGCCCTTCCCCAATTAATTTTCCCATACCGTCTGCACCTATCCTCGACCAAGGCTGTGCTAAATGTCAGGGTGTTGTAGACAATATCTTTGAAATGCTCACCCACCAGGAGATCTGTCACCTGATCAGGTTGATTGCATAGTACAAGATCCAGTATGACCTCTCCTCTCATCATCTTGCCCAAATACTGTGTTTGGAATCCTTCCTGGACACACCTAACAAATTCTTCTCCATCTGAGTCTCTTGTACTAAGGAGGTGCCAATCTCCCTTAGGGAAGTTGAAGTCACCATGACAACAAGCCTGTTATTTTTTCATCTTTCCATAATCTGCTGACCTATCTGCTCCTCGGTGTCCTGGTTGCTTTTGGAATATAGAATACTGGATACCTTGAATCCATTTTATTCCCCTTGGCTCAGTCTCTTTCCAACTATATCCATGACATTTTACGTGCTCTCAATCTCCACAACAGCTTTCAATTCTCTGGCCCTGATTGCCTCATTTTCATCATGGATGTCCAGTTCCTACACACTTCCCCCCACCATCAAGAATGCCTTAAAGCTCTCCAATTCTTTCTTGACAATAGACCTAACCAGTTCCACTCCAGCGCCACTGTCTTCAGCTTGGTGGATCGGGTCCTCACCCTCAACAATTTCTTTCAACTGCTCCCACTTTCTCCAAACTCAGGGTGTAGCCTTGGGTACCCACATGGGCCCCAGCTATGCCTGGCTTTTTCATTGGCTCTGTAGGACAGTCCATGTTCCAAGCCTTCCCTGGTAATAGTCCCCAACTCTTTCTGCCCTACATTGATGATTACATTGGTGCTGCTTCATGCACCATGCTGAGCTCATCAATTTCATCAACTTTGCTTCAGCTTTCACCATGCCCTTAATTTCTCTTGATCCACTTGTGACATCTCCCTATCCTTTCTCAATCTCCCTGTCTCCATCACTATAGACAAACTGTCTACCGACATCTTTGATAAAAACACAGATTCCCACAACTATCTTGATTATACCTCTTTTATACAGTGGTGCTGGAAAGTTCGTGAACCCTGTAGAATATTCTCTATTTTTGCATAAATATGACTTAGTCATCCCATCTTCCTGCCACCTTAATTGGGATAGAGTTCCTCTTGTCCTCACCTGCCACCCCATGAGCCTCCACATCCAGCACACCATTCTCTGCAATCTCTGCCAACTTCAATGGGACCCTACCACCAAATGCATCCTTACTTCTCCCTCACTCTTTGCTTTCTTCAGGGGTTGCTCCCTCCACAATTCCCTTATGCATTTGTCCATCCCCACTAATTGCCCTCGTGGCACTTACTCCTGCAAGGGATAGAGGGTCTAGACCTTTCCACTTACCTCCTCCCTCACCTCTTTCAGGGCTGTAAGTAGTCCCTCCAGGTGAAGCAGCACTTCACATGCGAATCTGTTGGAGGTGATCTACTCTATCTAGTGCTCCCGGTGTAGCCTCGTCTACACTGGTAAGGCAAGGTGTTGATCGTGGGATTGCTTTGTCAAACACCTTAGCTCCATCCACAAAAAAGCAGAATTTCCTGGTGGTCAGCCATTTCATTTCATATCGCCGTTCCCATTCCAACAAGTTAGTCCATGGTCATCCTCTTCTTCCACTATGAGACCAATGTCATGTAAGAAGAACAACAGCTCATATTCCATTTAGGTAGCCTCAAACGTGTTGGCATGAACATTGATTTCTCCAATTTCTAATTTCCCCTCTTCATTTCCCTACTCTGATCTCTTACCTCTTCTCCTCACCTCCCTATCACCTCTCCCTGGTGCCCCTCCTCCTCTTCTTTTTCCCCTGATTCACTCTCTTCTTACATCGGATTCCTTCCTCCCCAGCCCTTTGCCTTATTCACTCATCACTTCCACTTCTTATTCCTTCACCCCTCCCACCCACCTGGCTTCATCCATTACCTTCTAGCTCGAACTCCTCCCACTCCCCCCACCTTCTTATTCTACCTTCTTCCACCTTCCTTTCTAGTCCTGTTGAAGCGTCTTGGTTTGAAATGTCGACTGTTTTATTCATTTCCATAGATGCAGCCAGACCTTTTGAGCTCCGGCAACATTTCCAGTGTCTGCAGGATCTTTTGTGTTTACTCAGTAGATTGATTGGTCCTTTCCTGTTTCTGTTGTATGCCCACATTTACTCAGAAGACAATCCCTCCACGCTGTCCTCCCTTTCTGCAGCTGTGATACTATCCCTAACCAGCAATGCCACTCCCCCACCTCCTTTACCTCCCTCCCTGTCCTTTTTGAAACATCTAATTTGCTGAACATCCAGCGACCATTCCTGCCCTTGAGATAGCCAAGTTTCTTAATGGTCACAATTTCGCAGTTCGTTGTACTGATCCATGCTCCAAGTTCATCGCCTCTGTTCCTGATACTCCTTGAAATAAAGTAGACATATTTCATGCCATTCAGCTGACCTGCAGATATGCCCAATTCCCTGTTTATCCTTCCTCACAGTCTCTCTAAATATTGCACCTTCCTTAACACCAACTACTCCATCATCTAACGTACCACTATAGTTTCCATACCCCTGTCAACCCAGTTTAAGCCCTCCCTAACAGCTCCAGCAAACCTGCCCCAAGGACATTGGTCCCTCTCGAGTTCACATGTATCCTTCGCAGAAGAGATCCCAATGATCCACAACCCACAAATCTGAGACTCTGCCCCCTACACCAAATTTCTAGCCACACATTCATTTTCCATATCATCCTATTCTTAGCTCCACTGGCGCATGGCACAGGCAGCAATCCAGATATTATTACCCTTGAAGCCCAGCTTTTTAGCTTTGTTCTTAGCTCCTGATCTTTGCTCTTTAGGACCTCAACACTTTCCTTTGCTAAGCTGATGGTACCAATATCTACCATAACTTCTGGCTGTGCACCCTCATCCCTTAGGAATGCTGTGGACCCAAATGTCATCCCTGACTCTGGGTTCTGGGTAGCAACGTAACATTTGAGATGTTCTTTCATGACAACAGGATCTCCTGTCTGTTTGCCTAACTAATGAATCCCCTAACAATACCTCCCTTTCCATTCTGAGCCACTGAGCCAGACCCAGTAGCAGAGACCTGGTCACTGAGGTTTCCCTCTTGCGTGTCTTCTGCCCCGAGAGTATCCAAAACATCGACTGTTTACTCTTTTCCAGAGATGCTGCTTGCCCTGCTGAGTTCCTCCAGCATTTTGTGGATTTCAAGCATCTGCAGATTTCCTCGTGTTTGTAATCAAAAGCAATATACATTTTATTGAGGGCAGTGGCCACATGGATACTTTGCACTGTCTACCCTTGACTGTCATCCAGAGTCAGTGCCAGAGACCTGTTATGTCACCCTGCTACCAGCCTCCTGCAACTCAAATGTGAATACCTCTTTCAGCTCCTCACCCTGCAGAATAATCCACAGGTCATCCAGCTCCGGTTCCCTAACACATCTGTATGGAGTTGCAGCCAAATACATTTTTTTAGGTGATTTTTGTAGCCATCAGAGACACTGTAGCTCTCCCTGATTTCCTACATTGTGCAAGAGGATCAATTCTCATTGCTCTACCTATGCAATATTAATTAAGAAAATCTTGACAGAAACCTCAACCTATGCTTTGCCTCCTCTCACTGATGCCTCCTGAGTGAATGCCTTAATTCCCCACTCTAACCCTGTCCACTAACACTGTGTCTGCTCCCTCAGTGGCCACCTTGCTTAGATCTAACTTCTTTTACTTAGCTGTTACCAATTGCCTAATTACCAGATCAGTTTAAAACTGAATAGAAAGTTCTGAAACGCTCTACTTTTTAAATCTCCCACTTCTTGCAACAAGTAAATGAATACTTCTATTTTTTTTAAATATTTGTGTTAAAATGCATTCAGGAAGAAACAATTACATCTGTTTTGATGAATTCAGTTCACTAATATGAATAAATTAATATACACTATCCTCAGAAAATAATTTTGTGGATTTATCTATCGTGCTGGAATCAGTAAGAATTGCAAGCCACTAAATGTTGGATTAGAATCATCTGTTATATTCAATATTAAATACACACTTTCAAAAGTCACAATCTGAGGACGATATATATTTTTCAATCAATCTCTATTTAGTGTCTATCACAAATGTTATAAGGACTTTTCCATCATGTTTAAAAACAAAATAGAGATTAATATCTGCTTTGGTATTCTAGCAAGGTTGTTGGATCCATTTCTTCTTCCAGTTGTTCTGAAATATGATGTATAGTTTTATGTATCTGTGTGTGTGTGTGTGTGTGTGTGTGTGTGTGTGTGTGTGTGTGTGTGTGTGTATAGCACCATATGAAATTCCTTTCAGGTGAGCTAATACCATAGGTAATTTTGCTTCCATATCGGTTTACTTTTAAGTTCTTATGAGCTTGTGAATTGTGTTCACCAGCATTTGCCTGTATTATTTATTTTTTTGCCACCTTTTTCAGTGTGCAGCTTTCAAGTTGATGCTAGAATAATGGGACAGAAAAATCTACTTGCCGCAGTGGTTATTCAGTAAAACATTCCAATTAATCTCACCCCCTTGCTGCATTTTCAGGTTCAATCACTTATTCATTTCTCTTTGCTTGTTATTATCAATTCTGCTTCCAGCATTCCTTTGGAAAATACAATACATTCCATATTTCTGCAGCTTCCTAACCTAATCTATCTATACTGAGCATAATGCATTGTACGTCACCCTTCCAGATAGAAGAAATCTCTTCTAATGTTCTATTATGGATACAACTTAAATGGACTTCCAGAAGCCTTATGACTAAAATTAGAAATTGTGAAATCTGTGAGAACCTATTGACCCTAGCAGATGAATAGTGCTAAGAGACTGAACAATGGAAAATGATTATGTCTTAGAGATGAAAGAGAGTGGCTAGTCGTACTCTACAGCAACGTGGACTGAGCTTTGCACATTTTTTTATTTATATGTAACAATATGTGCTCCAGAAAACTGAGGTCTTTTTTACTAAGCATTCACTTTGGACCAAAAGAGGATAAATATCTGTTTTATTCTTAGTAGTAGGAATAGTGAGGATAATAGTGAGGAGCATTGTGAGGAGCATTAGTCATATAAGCAAGAAAAAGTTAATTGAACATTAGGTCTTAAGACTGGAATATAAAAGGGACAAAATGTTCCTACAATTCCTAGCTGGAGCAAATTTGGAATTGGCTTAAGAAGTTCAGTAAAAATGCTCTAAACTGTGACTTGGATTGCAAGGTTTTAGTAATTATGAAATGTTACAGTAACTATTTCTTGAAACATGAAAGATGAAAGGATGATTTATTGATTATTTTAGGCTGTTGCGTAGGACTAATTATTCTGATAGAAATAAACTTTTTGCCACAGGATTTGTCCATTTTGAAACCTCAGGCTTTTGAAAAGAACAGAAGCCCTTCTTCACGTGTACTGGGTCAGTCTTCACCACAAGAAGGAACCATACTGAGTAGTCCAACAGGATTGAAGAGCTGAATGGCCTATTTCTATATTTCTTAGTGTTTAGCAAAAAAATGACATTTTGAGATTGTTTTACACTATGTCACTCTGTCTTCTCGTCTAATTACTTCACTCATACAGTCCTGAGGAAGGGTCTCGGCCTGAAACGTCGACTGTACCTCTTCCTAGAGATGCTGCCTGGCCTGCTGCGTTCACCAGCAACCTTGATGTGTGTCACTCATACAGTACCTGGTTAGAGGTTTCTCATTTATGGTCATTCACATTGTTTGTTACTTTTCTCTATGAAAATAAGTCTCCCTGAATTCCCTGATTACTTATACATTATCATAGTTTGAATGATGCCTTGTAGTTTTTGGTGTTCTTTTGTATTTGCTATTTATTAGAATCACTTTATTTTTCTGGTCTTTATTCTGTTACAATATCACCATAAGTAAAAAAAAACTTACCAGCAACATATTGGGTTTGTTAGAGTGCATTTGAAGCACTTGTTTTTGTATTACAGATGAATGGATTTACATTTGCCTCTGAGAATACAGAAATGTTAGGTCTAGCCACAGTGATTCTGAGTGCTTGTGTGCGGTTTTCTAAATTATCACTTTCTTCTTTATAGTGATAAGTAGATGGAAAAGAAGCAGAATGTGAAGAATGCAAAATGCCCTGTGATGCTATTAGGTTTGCTGACCACAAACAATGACCTTAAGCTCTATCCAATATAAATAGTCATGGGGACCCTCACTAAAAGGAAGTTATACTGTAACTACTCAATCTTCAAAGATTTGTTCACTTCCCTGTTTATTCTCCATGACGACTTTAGCTTGCTGTACCCATTATTTAAGTGGTGAATCTCTCCTCCCTAAGGTTATACTTCCAGCTAACAAAGTAGTTTAAACACAGTTCATTTATTTTCAGTGATACACTTCTAAATCCAAACAGCATTCTTAAAATACATTTAATACTCACAGAGGATTTTTGTCTTATAAAGATTTCCAAGTTACAACCTATTTCTAAATCACACAGGGTTTTCAAAACACAGATCAATTCATATAAGCTAAAAAGACATCCCCACGAGCTGCAGCCGAACCAGTCATCTGTCACAGAAATTGAAGGCAGAGGAATGGACTGTAGTTCGCACCGCGTTTCTTTCATGTTTCTTGATGTTAGAACATAGAAAAGCTATAGCACAATACAGGCCCTTCGGCCCACAAAGCTGTGCCGAACATGTCCTTACCTTAGTTATTACCTTGGGTTATCCATAGCCCTCTATTTTTCTGAGCTCCATGTACTTGTCCAGGAGTCTCTTAAAAGACCCTATTGTATCTGCATCCACCACTGTCACCAGCACACGCTCACCACTCTCTGCATGAAAAACACCCCTGACATCTCCTCTGTACATACTTCCAAGCACCTTGGTGCTAGCCATTTCAGCCTTGGGAAAAAGCCTCTGACTATCCACACGATCAATGCCTCTCATCATCTTATACACCTCTATCAGGCCCGTCTCATCCTCCATCGCTCCAAGAAAAAAAGGCCGATATTCCTGAATCATTCCTAAGAAAAGCCTAAGTTGCTTTCTACATCTATACTATTTCTTTGCTACTTGGGTGACTTCACATACATGTGATGTTTTTCTCAAATACATTTTAACACAAGAGGTCTAAAAGCTTCTGGAAACAGAGTTCACAGGTACCCACAATTAATGTTGTGAAGCTGACTCCTTGAGTATACAAATCTTCCAACTATTGTCACATCAGCTATTGATATGCTAAGTGATATTATCCATCTGGTCTGCAAGCTTCCTGGAACTAAACAACTTAAGCAGTGCTGTCTGTTTTGAAGCAAGCCCGATTAAATAACCCATTTTCTTGTACTACAGCTCTTCAGTAGTTAGACCAGGTGCTATGGAGCCATCATATCTGCTATAGACAGTACTTCTGCTTGCAAAGTTGTCTTTTTAACTTTAAACTGAATATAGGCTGAAGACAGGCTTCCATTTATGACTAGAAGCTAAACATAGTTGCAAGTTTAACTTATTCAGAAACAACTGTTTGATCTTTAGAAGCTTACAGTACATCCCAATGTAGATGTCTCTCTGTGTTTTCTCTTCAGAGTATTCACTTCTTTAATCTCAGCTGCACTCATTTCCAAATCCTTAATGGGTTGTCACCAGTATAATCTTCCATAAATGCATGAGAATGACACGTCAATGTCCATATTATGTCCATATTAGTCCATCTTTAAGTTTTTTTCCTCCAAATAGTTCTTGCCATTTCCTTAATGTAAGTTTGGATCACTGCCTTTTTCGCTGTTATTTAATTGGGTTAGCTGGAAATGTCTTTCACTAAGCTGAAGACAGTTCATTTTTTCACAGGGATCTTTTCGAATAATGGCTCTCCTTAGCACTATGTATGGACTGATAACTTACCTATGCACATTGATCTGCGGTCTACACATGGGTATTGATTTGCTCTCTTTCTCGCGCTGCAATGTGAATACACCAGTTACAGCCATCTCCCGCATGTGTGCTTTTTTATTTAATTGATCTGCAGTTGCACAGACACAACATCAACCTGATTGGTAATTATCATGCCAAGAAAATTTACTTCTGTATGACAGAGTTAAGTTTTTTTTAATGTTAAACAGCCTCTGTCTGATAACATTTTAATGACAGTCTCAATCTGTATTAAAGAATTGTCCAATGTATTGGCTGTGCAGTATGCATTATCAACATAAGCATAAATGTTTGATATTCCTTGTAGAATCTGAATGTCTCCTGAAAAAAGTGGTTTGTAAGCTATTCTGAAAAACTTGTGGGAGTCTGGCCCACTGATATTGTGAGCTATTGGTGCTGTAAAGACTGTGTAATGTCTGTCACTTTCAAGAATTGGGTGTGACCAGAAGCCATTGGCCAGATCTACAGTATGCAAGAATTATAGATTTTACTAGTCAATTCTTGCAGCATTTGTTGTAATGACCATTGCTGGGCCAGATTAGGTTCTATGTATTTTTTCAGGCAATGCAGACAATGACCAATTGACACCGTCCACCGTCAGTCTTTGCTATGCCAAGCGAGAGTGAGTTAAATCAAGAAGGTAATTTCATCAATCTTTATGAAAGTAACCTAGAGTTTCCTCTAGGGATTGCTTTCTTCTGTGGTTGGGAATATGCCACTGTTTCTGGTATGGGAAAGGACTGCAACCAATTTAGTCGGTTCACTGTCAACTATCTCCCAGTGCTTCGGATGTTGTTGTAAGTGTTATAATATATGAACAAGGTATGTTTCATTTTCACTGATTGCTTTATCGTGATGATGGTCTAGCTGGTTTTGATTATGTTTGTCTCTGGTGCAGTTGCATCGGCTGTTTGTTTGATTATTGTGCAAATCCAACAGGAAGCCTCTGATGTTCCTACTATAGATGCTAGTTTATTACAGCCTGGGGCAAGCTAGTGTAGAAACTTTATGGCTTCTTCTATTGTTTATATAATCCTATATATCTGTATGGGAACTATAAATTGGACACTCTACCTTATTTCCATGTATGCCTACAATTTCAATTTTCCCTGTTGGTTGTTGTCGTTTATCGGCTTGAATATTGTCAGAATTTAGCATTGAAATGTCTGCATTTGATCAAAACGGCAGGGTCATACAGCTAGGTTTAGTCTAATCTGCATCCTTTTCTATGCTCTATCATTATTCCAGTCTTAAAAAAAGACTTAAAAAAAATAAAAACAACAGGAATTCTGCAGATGCTGGAAATTCAAGCAACACACATCAGTGTTGCTGGTGAACGCAGCAGGCCAGGCAGCATCTGTAGGAAGAGGTGCAGTGGACGTTTCAGGCCGAGACCCTTCGTCAGGACTAACTGAAGGAAGAGTGAGTAAGAGATTTGAAAGTGGGAGGGGGAGGGGGAGATCCAAAATGATAGGAGAAGACAGGAGGGGGAGGGATGGAGCCAAGAGCTGGACAGGTGATTGGCAATAGGGGATACAAGAGGATCATGGGACAGAAGGTCCGGGAAGAAAGACAAGGGGGGGGGGACTCAGAGGATGGGCAAGAGGTATATTCAGAGGGACAGAGGGAGAAAAAGGAGAGTGAGAGAAGAATGTGTGCATAAAAATAAGTAACAGATGGGGTACGAGGGGGAGGTGGGGCCTAGCGGAAGTTAGAGAAGTCGATGTTCATGCCATCAGGTTGGAGGCTACCCAGACAGAATATAAGGTGTTGTTCCTCCAACCTGAGTGTGGCTTCATCTTTACAGTAGAGGAGGCCGTGGATAGACATGTCAGAATGGGAATGGGATGTGGAATTAAAATGTGTGGCCACTGGGAGATCCTGCTTTCTCTGGCAGACAGAGCGTAGATGTTCAGCAAAGCGGTCTCCCAGTCTGCGTCGGGTCTTGCCAATATATAAAAGGCCACATCAGGAGCACCGGACGCAGTATATCACCCCAGTCGACTCACAGGTGAAGTGTTGCCTCACCTGGAAGGACTGTTTGGGGCCCTGAATGGTGGTAAGGGAGGAAGTGTAAGGGCATGTGTAGCACTTGTTCTGCTTACACGGATAAGTGCCAGGAGGGAGATCAGTGGGGAGGGATGGGGGGAACGAATGGACAAGGGAGTTGCGTAGGGAACGATCCCTGCGGAATGCGGGGGGGGGGGGAGAAGGGAAAGATGTGCTTATATACTTGCATCCCCCATCAGGATGGTCTCAAAGCTCTACGCTTCTTTTTGGATTCCAGACCTAATCAGTTCCCCTCTACCACCACTCTGCTCCGTCTAGCGGAATTAGTCCTTACTCTTAATAATTTCTCCTTTGGCTCCTCCCACTTCTTCCAAACAAAAGGTGTAGCTATGGGCACCCGTATGGGTCCTAGCTATGCCTGCCTTTTTGTTGGGTTTGTGGAACAATCTATGTTCCGTGCCTATTCTGGTATCTGTCCCCCACTTTTCCTTCGCTACATCGACGACTGCATTGGCACTGCTTCCTGCACACATGCAGAACTCGTTGACTTTATTAACTTTGCCTCCAACTTTCACCCTGCCCTCAAGTTTACCTGGTCCATTTCCGACACCTCCTTCCCCTTTCTAGATCTTTCTGTCTCTGTCTCTGGAGACAGCTTATCCACTGATGTCTACTATAAGCCTACTGACTCTCACAGCTATCTGGACTATTCCTCTTCTCACCCTGTCTCTTGCAAAAACGCCATCCCCTTCTCGCAATTCCTCCGTCTCCGCCGCATCTGCTCTCAGGATGAGGCTTTTCATTCTGGGACGAGGGAGATGTCTTCCTTTTTTAAAGAAAGGGGCTTCCCTTCCTCCACTATCAACTCTGCTCTTAAACGCATCTCCCCCATTTCACGTACGTCTGCTCTCACTCCATCCTCCGCCACCCCACTAGGAATAGGGTTCCCCTGGTCCTCACCTACCACCCCACCAGCCTCCGGGTCCAACATATTATTCTCCGTAACTTCCGCCACCTCCAACGGGATCCAACCACTAAGCACATCTTTCCCTCCCCACCTCTCTCTGCATTCTGCAGGGATCGCTCCCTACGCAACTCCCTTGTCCATTCGTCCCCCCCCATCCCTCCCCACTGATCTCCCTCCTGGCACTTATCCGTGTAAACGGAACAAGTGCTACACATGCCCTTACACTTCCTCCCTTACCACCATTCAGGGCCCCAAACAGTCCTTCCAGGTGAGGCAACACTTCACCTGTGAGTCGACTGGGGTGATATACTGCGTCCGGTGCTCCCGATGTGGCCTTTTATATATTGGCAAGACCCGACGCAGACTGGGAGACCGCTTTGCTAAACATCTATGCTCTGTCCGCCAGAGAAAGCAGGATCTCCCAGTGGCCACACATTTTAATTCCACATCCCATTCCCATTCTGACATGTCTATCCACGGCCTCCTCTACTGTAAAGATGAAGCCACACTCAGGTTGGAGGAACACCTTATATACCGTCTGGGTAGCCTCCAACCTGATGGCATGAACATCGACTTCTCTAACTTCCGCTAAGGCCCCACCTCCCCCTCGTACCCCATCTGTTACTTATTTTTATGCACACATTCTTTCTCTCACTCTCCTTTTTCTCCCTCTGTCCCTCTGAATATACCTCTTGCCCATCCTCTGAGTCCCCCCCCCCCTTGTCTTTCTTCCCGGACCTTCTGTCCCATGATCCTCTTGTATCCCCTATTGCCAATCACCTGTCCAGCTCTTGGCTCTATCCCTCTCCCTCCTGTCTTCTCCTATAATTTTGGATCTCCCCCTCCCCCTCCAACTTTCAAATCCCTTACTCACTCTTCCTTCAGTTAGTCCTGACGAAGGGTCTCGGCCTGAAACATCGACTGCACCTCTTCCTACAGATGCTGCCTGGCCTGCTGCGTTCACCAGCAACTTTGATGTGTGTTGTTAAAAAAATAAAATATTTGTTATGCTTAATTTGAGGAACATTTGCGATTTTATCCCATATTTCTGATATGCTACTAACACATTCATAATATCAAACTTGCATTGCCTGCACAACTACTGGAAACCAGGATGTTGATCATTTTACAGTACTAGGTGTGGTGCAGAAGTTGACCTGGTTGTTTGTGGCAGAAAGCAAAGACAGCAGAATGTATTCTAATTCATCTCATGTTTCTTTCTCGTTTCTTGATGTTGCTGGACCATTCCTAAAAAGTCTCAACTGCTTTCTCCATTTATACTATTTCTGTGCCACTTGGGTGTCTTCATACACGCGTGATATTTTTTCTTTCAGATATCTTTTTTTAAAAAAACTGGACTGAAAGCTTTTGGAGACGGAATTCCCAGTTACCTGCAGTTAATGCAGTGAAACTGACTCTCTGAGCATACAGATCTTCCATCTATGAACACATCAGCTATTAATAGGCTAAATGATATCATCTATCTGGCCTGCATGCTTTCCTAAACTAAACAACTTAGCCAGCACTTTCTGCTTTTAAGCAAGTGCAATTAAAGAGCCCATTGTCTTATACTGCAACTCTCCAGTAGTTAGACCATGTGCTGTGGGATTAGCAAGTCTGCTATCAACAGTGCTTTGGTTGCAAGACTGTCTTTTTAACTTCAAACTAAATGCTTTTTATTTACATTTTAAGAACTGAAAACAGGCCCCTGTTTATGACTAGAAGCTGAACAAAAGATATTAGGTAGAAGTTTTACTTATTCAAAAACAACATCTAAAGAAATTCATGACTGCATGACAAGTGTCATGGCAAAAAAAGTCCCCTTGCCCAACTCAGTGAAAACCAATCATGGTTCTACATACACAGCTGCATCTCCTCCCCCTCTATTTGCTCCTGTCCCCTGAGACAATCCCACATATCTGCAGGTGAAGCTGTGAAGACCTTAATAAAGTGAAAGTGAACATGGAGACTTATACAGCATATAAACAGACCCTCCAGCCTGTCTTGTCCATAATGACTGTATAGTCATCAAAGATCTCACCGTTAAAGGAGGGGACATCATCATCAGTTTTTGATGGATAACCGAAGAGATAAAATTACTATTCTAAATAAAATAATCAAAGGTTTTAAATATCATTAAACCATATCTCAGTTAACTGTAGTAGCCAGAGCAACAATATTTTAATATATTACCACAGAGTTCTTGAAAGATACAGTAACATTCATTATGTACTAAACTGCTTTCTCCCCAAGAAAGTAACAAAAATCCATTAACAATAATCATCTGCAAACACTCAGTGACTACTTCATTAGGTGCACAGTGTACACCTGCATGTTATGCAAATACTTAATCAGCCAATCATAAGGCAGCAACTCAATGCATAAAAGTATGCAGACATGGTCAAGATGTACAGATGTAGCTCAGACAAAACATCAGAACAGGGAAGATATGTGATCTAAGTGACTTTGACTGTTGAATGGCTGTTGGTGCCAGACAAAGTGATTTGATTATCTCAGAAACTGCTGACCTCCTGGGATTTTCATGCACAAGTGTCTCTAGAGTTTTCAGAGAACGGTGTGAAAATATAAAAAAAAAACATCCAGTGAGTTACAGTTCTGTTGGTGAAAAAGCTTTGTAATGAGAGAGGTCCGAGGACAATGGCCAGACTGCTCCAAGCTGACAGGAAGGTGACAGTAACTCAAATAACCACACCTTACAACAGTGGTGCCCAGAAGAGCATCTCTGACTACACAACACAACAAACCTTTAAATGGATGGGCTACAGCAGCAGCAGACCAAGAGCAATCACTCAGTGGCCACTTTATTAGGCACAGAAGATACCTAATAAAGTGGCCAGTGAGTGCATATTTTACCATATAATTTATCTATTTACGGACATGTGGTTATATATCAGATGTTCACTTGTAAATTCTCAGTGAATTGAATGGAACTACAGGATTAATAAAATTGGAACTTCTGCAATTGTTATCAAGGCAAAGAGCTTCTTACTCAAACACGGGAAAATCTGCAGACGCTGGAAATTCAAGCAACACACACAAAATGCTGGTGGAACGCAGCAGGCCAGGCAGCATCTATAGGAAGAAGTACAGTCGACGTTTCGGGCCGAGACCCTTCGTCAGGACTAACTGAAAGAAGAGATAGTAAGAGATTTGAAAGTGGGAGGGGGAAGGAGAGATCCGAAGTGATAGGAGAAGACAGGAGGGGGAGGGATAAAGCTAAGAGCTGGAAAGTTGATTGGCAAAAGGGATACAGAGTTGGAGAAAGGATCATGGGACGGGAGGCCTAGGGAGAAAGAAAGAAAGGGGGAGGGGAGCAGGCAAGGAGTGATTGTGAGAGGGACAGAGAGAGAGAAAAAAAGGGGGGAAATAAAAATAAATAAAGGATGGGGTAAGAAGGGGAGGAGGGGCATTAACAGAAGTTAGAGAAATCAATGTTCATGCCATCAGGTTGGATGCTACCCAGACAGAATATAAGGTGTTGTTCCTCCTATAGTGAGTGTGGCTTTATCTTGACAGTAGAGGAGGCCGTGGATTGACATATCAGAATGGAAATGGGATGTGGAATTAAAATGTGTGGCCACTGGGAGATCCTGCTTTCTCTGCTTTCCAACTTTCAAACCTCTCACTATTTCCTCTTTCAGTTAGTCCTGACGAAGGGTCTTGGCCCGAAATGTCGACTGTACTTCTTCCTATAGATGCTGCCTGGCCTGCTGCGTTCCACCAAGTTTCTCTTACTGCCATGATGCCCACTTCAGACATCCTTATTTCCAGTGAATTATTTCCTTTCAGATATATAGTATTTCTGGAAGAGAAATTGTGTTTGACAAACCTACTGGAGTTTATTGCAAACATACCTGAGAAATTGAATCAGGGATAAGTAATGAACTAAAGACAAAAAAAGGTAATTTTTCAGGTCTTCAACACTCAACGGATACTGCCTGACCTGCTGAGTGCATTTATTTCATATTTCCCACATCTAATGACTTTTCTTTTCTTACCAGTAGATATATTATACTTGGATTTTCACAAAGCCTTTGATGAAGTCCCACATAAATGGTTATTGCATATAATTAAAGTACATGCTATTTCAAGCAATGTGTTGCCATGAACTAAAGATTGGTTAACAATTAAGAGGCAGAGAGCAGGAACAAAAGTATGGGCTATTTCTGGAGTTGTAGGCAGGTAGTATTTGTGTGAAGAAACTGAATGTATTAATTGTCCTGAAGTATGTAACACAAAAGTGGGCAGGAATTATGTTGGGGATACAAAGGAGCTTCAGTTGAACTAAAACGGCAAAGCTAATGCGCAAACATGTGGCAGACGGAGTATAACAATGACAACTATGCAGTGCAGTAAGCAGTTAGGAAAGTAAATACTGTAGTATGTAGGACATCGTACCAAAAAGATTTGAGTTCAGGAATAAAGCTACAGAACTTGCTCTTTTGGTCTCCTTGATACATTTATCATAGAGGAAGAACAAAGAAGATTTACAGACAGATTCCTGTGATGACAGGACTATTTTATGAAGTATAATTAACTATTTACTTTAAATAAGAAGAATGAAAGGGAACCTTACAATTTTCTAAAAGGGCTAGATAGACTGGATGAAAAGAGATTGTTATCCCTGGCTGCGATGTCTAATACAAGATATCAAAATCCTCATGTTATGAAACAATATTTAGAACTGACCTGAATGTCTGGTGGCATTTCAAAGTTAAAAGTTCAATGTAATTTTTTTTATTGATTGAGAAACAGCCAAAGTGCAAAAGAAGAAAAACTGTGCAAAGAAAAAATAATATTGCGAACATGAGTTGTAAAGAGTCCTTGAAAGTAAGTCTGTAGGCCATAGAATCAGTTCAGAGTGTTGGTGTTTGATATTATTCATACTGGTTCAGAGCTTGTTTGTTCTAAGGTAATAACTGTTCCTACATCTTGTGGTGTGGAACCTAATGCTTCTGTGCCTCCTGACTGACGGTAGTAGCAAGAAGAGTGCATGGCCTGGACGCTGGGGCCTTTGATGATGGATGCTGCTTTCTTGTGGCTATTGTACCTGCTGTATACACACTACTCAGTAAAGTGGAATCTATCATGCTGCTCTTTGACTTGCTATCTACTGCATGTGTTCACAAGTAGATATAAAATTTAAAAGGGAATTTCACAGAGTCACTGCAACACCACAGAATCCTATAGGGTTTCTTCACATATTACTGTTACTCTCATTCCACATTCTCTTTGCCTCTTTGTTGTTGTTATAGTGGGAGAATAGGCATGTCAAGAATAGTTGAGTGTAAATCCAGGATCAAGGAGGCAGTGAAGTTTTGATTGTGTGCTCTTTTATAGTTCAGTTACAAAGTTTTTACACAGCCATTTACCGAGATCCTACACTATGCCACCAGTCCTTCCAACTCAGATGATTGCAGACCATTTGTTTACACGGAGAGTCGTGAGTGCATGGAATGGGCTGTTGGTGGAGGTGGTGGAGGTGGAAATGATAGGGTCTTTTAAGAGACTCCTGGATAGGTACATGGAGCTTAGAAAAATAGAGGGCTATGGGTAAGCTTAGGTAGTTCTAAGGTAAGGACATGTTCGGCACAGCTTTGTGGGCCGAAGGGCCTGTATTGTGCTGTAGCTTTTCAATGTTTCTATGTTTTTGTCTTCTAAAATGGGAATGCCCACTCCATTTCCTTGTGGTTCTTTGTCATTGAGCTCATGTTTTCTTATAAGTAGTCTGAGGGCCAAATTTGGATGCTCCTTCCTGAGTGTAGCATTGTTAAAATGGAAATAAGAAATTTAGAAACTTGATTTGCAAAAGATGCCAGGGGAAAGTGTCTCTGACATCAAATAGTGGATAAGTGCAGCCAGCCAATTTGTAAGGATATTGAATCTGCTGAACACTAAACACTGGAGCGACACTTACTCTTACAGGACTACACATATTAGAAAATCTATAGTTAATCACTGTACAGTAAGTGGATATTTTTGAAAGATCAGACAATTGCTGAATTTACGTATGTTTGATGTACAACTGGGCCTCTGCACATAATTCATTCTTCATATAATCATGCAGACATTTTCATATACATTCAATTACTTTGCAATAAAAACAAACTGAAAGTGTTGTTCCTTTACTTGTCTGTCTTTAGCTAAATTTCAATTACCATTGATTGCTGCTGGCACCAGTTTTCTTTCCAGGACAATACTGTAATCGTTCTCTTTATTGTTACAATTCTGTGTGCTCTTTTTCTCCGCCTTCTTTTATGATCTGGTCTCCTTTAGTATGTTCTGACACTTTCTTCCCCACTTGTACATGTACTTTAAGAGAGCCCTCAAGGAATGCATGAGCCATTGTTTCCCACTTTCTGATAGCTGTTACATTGAGCCAAACGTTAACCTATTTGCTACTGCAACTTCTAGGCACTATTGGCAGCTTAAGGAGAAAGAAGAGAAAATCTGCAGATGCTGGAAATCCAAGCAACACACACAAAATGCTGGAGGAACTCAGCAGGCCAGGCAGTATCTATGGAAAGGAGTACAGTCGACGTTACAGGCAGAGACCCTTCATCAGGACTGATCAGGACACGACTTCCTCCAGTCCTGAGGAAGGGTCTCAGACTGAAACGTTTACTGTACTCCTTTTCATAGATGCTGCCTGGCCTGCTGAGTTCCTACAGCATTTAGTGTGTGTTGTTAAAGATAAAGATCTTTATTTTGTAAGTACTAGCCCTTATCTCCATTCACATGTGCAGGAATATAGAGAGTATGTTGGCGCACAGTTCAAGCTGCAATGATCAACAAGTTGGTCACCATTGAATGTGACATCAACCTAAATTTGCCATGGATTTTTCATAGCTGTTGTTTCCTTAGTCACATCATGTGTGAATCTAGAGCCTTGATCTTTGTGGCCATTATGTAACTGCAATAATTTATTTTCTCTAGACAAGATGCTGTCTTTAATTTGAATAATTTATTCTTAATTAAAGCTATATTGCTCTTTAATGGTGCCAGCAGCACTTAGTCTTAATTGAAATTCAGCTAAAGCACAGATAAGTGAACAAAAACTGTTTTCAGTTTGTCTTCATTGCAAGGTCATTGAATGGCTTGAGCAGTTATGATAATGTTTATAGAATCCTGTAACTACTGAATTATGGACAGAACTCTAATTGTACATCAACAGCAGTTAAATTCTGCATTTGTTTCATCTTTAAAAAGTCCATTAATAGTGGATTGATTGTCTATAAATCTCTCAAAACATGGATGACTAAATAGTCAAAACATAAATTGAAATCTGTTTTGGTACAATGGCCAATATCTGATTATTAACCACCTGCTGTTGAAAATATGTGTGGTTGTACAGACCCCAGGAAATCTTCAGACTTCTTTTGAATTTTCCTTCGCAGTACGCAGTAAAAGGTAAACAAATTGAATACCAGTTGGCTTTTGAGACGTACTGGTAAAGAACCATCCTAAAATACTGTATCAGCCTGGATGGCCTGCAATTGAATATGTCTCATAAATGTGTAGACCTTATAATTGTCTTTCCAGTACAGCCTTACAAGCTCAATGGACCAAGCATTCAGGTAACTTTTCCAGTTAGTTGCTGCAAATGTATATTTCTTCAGAAGTGTGAGAGGAGTCCTATTGATAACAATGCAGGAACCAGTTATTCAACAGGAGATGCGAGGCCAATACGGTCAACAGGTATATAAAATAAATGAGATTATTTGGCAGTGCTTTGCCGTGACATTGAAACAGCTGGATCTTCATGTACTGCTAATGTAAGCGGGAAATGCCGGGTTCTTAAATTGTTACTGTGTTTTCAATTGTCTCTATAACCTTTTCTTCTCCCTATCTCTTTGATTTTTTTCCCCCAGGCCTAACACTAATGTCTTCAATGCAAACATCAGCACACCCTGAATTTTCTATGCTTCTCCATTTAATATTTAACACTGGTGGTTGTATATTCAGCTGCCAAGGTGCTATGATCTTCAATTCATTTTCTAAGTCTCTGCAGCTATACTTCAGAGATTGTTGTTTTCACTGTTTCTTAAAATCTACCTCCTTTTTTCTCTAACAATGAGGCTTAGTGCCAAATGTTGTTTGAAGAAGCTCCAATCTTTCAGCAATAAGTGCGTTTCTGTGACACATTCTCTCTTAATGAGCAGAGAATTTCGGAAGCCTGCAATGTAGACAAATGCCCATGCAGACTTTGTTTACTTCTCTGAGCTGAGGCAAAAGCAGTTGATGTTTTTCATTCTTGAGTATGGGCTTTGGGTGACCTTTCATGGCTTTGAGCAGAGTGTTTGGCCTGGACTGACACTTACGTGAAAACCCACGCACAAGTAAGCCTATGTGTGAGCGATCATGTCTGTTCTCAAGATTTTATAATCATCAGTCTGCCTTGGGAGGGCAACCTGCAGGTGGCAGTGTTTGCATTGATGTGGAGACTGGCAAAATGAATATCCATGCTGAAGTTTGAACTATACCCTACTCAAATCACAAAATAAAGAACAAATGCTTACGTATGACACTACCGAATATCCTTATTCCCATAAACCGGAACAGATTAGGCAGAAGAATGTTCATTTTATTGCAAATAGGCTTGATACCAGTTTTCATACCTATTCATTATGGGTTAACTAAGCAGTCTAAAAAATTTAATCAAATAAAGCATACTCTGCAGTGTAATAGAAGTGAAAATTGGCCAGTTGAATGTGAGAAGAATCAATTCTCTATTCAGTCTTACAGTGAGAGGAACTTAGACCCAATTGCCAATTGTTTGGGAAGTGATCAAGTGATCACTACTGAGATAACCATTTTACCAGTGCTGTGCTCCACTGGAAATCTATTAGGTTATTTATCATGGTCACCTGAGAGCCATTAACCCCCTACCACATATCACATCAATCCTCTCCCCAACCCCCCAGTTTAGTCCTAATCTGAGATCCTTCAGAGTCCTGATTTGACCTTCTATAGTCACCATGAAACCCCAACTCTCTGACCCCGTGAGATGGCAATCGAGAATCAGAATCAGAATCAGGTTTAATATCATTGGCATATGTTGTGAAATATGTTGTTTTGTGGCAGCAGTACATTGCAATTTATAATAACAATAAAACTATAAATTACAATAAGAAGTATATACAGTATAAAAAGGAAATTAAGTAAGTGGTGCAAAAAGAGAGGGAAAAGGTACTGAAGTAGTGTTCATGGTTTCATTATTCATTCAGGAATCTGCAATGAAAAGACGGCATATTCTTTGTGATGGGGGTACTTAATGATGGATACCGCTTTTTTGAAGCATCGCCTTTTGAAGGCATCCTGGATGCTGGGGAGGCTAGTGCCTATGATAGAGCTGGCAGAATTTATAACTTTCTACAGCTTTTTCTGATCCTGGGCAGTGATGCAATCAGTTAGAATACTCTCCACAGGACATCTAAAAATTTGTGAGTGTCTTTGGTAGCATACCAAATCTCCTCAAACTCCGAATGAAATATAGCTGCTGTTGTGCCTTCTTTGCAATTGCATCAATATATTGGATCCAGGAAAGATCCTCAAAGATGTTAATGCCCAGGAACTTGAAACTGCTCACTCTTTCCACTTATGATCGCTGAATGGGCACTGGTGTGTGATCCCTCGACTTTCCCTTCCTGAAGTACATATTCAACGCCTTAGTCTTACTGCTGTTGAGTGCAAGGTTGTTGCTGTGATTCCATTCAACTGGCTAATCTGTCTTACTGCTGTACTCTTCTTGATCACCATCTGAAATCCTGCCAACAATAGTTGTATCTTCAGCAAATTTATAGATGGCATTTGAGCTGTGCCTAGCCACACAGTCGTGGGTGTGGAGTAGTGGTGCACCAGTGTTGATTGTCAGTGAGGGGGGTACGTTATCTCTGATGTGCACAGACTATGATCTACTGGTGAGGAAGTCAGGATCCATTTGCAGTGTGAGGTGTAGAGGCCCAGCTTTTGGAGCTTGTTGGTTAGAACTCAGGGTATGACTGTGTTGAACACTGAGCTGCAGTCAATAAACAGTAGCCTGACAGAGACATAGCTGTTGTCCAGGTGATCCAGTACTGAATGGTGAACCAATGGGACAGCATACTGTAGACCCATTGTAGCAAAAGGCAATTTGCAACAAACCCTGATCCTTGCTTAGGCAGAAGTTGATTCTAGTGATGACCAACTTCTCAAAGCACTTCATCACAGTAAATGTGAGTGCCACTGGTGATAGACGTTGAGGCAGCTCACCTTGCTCTTCTTGGGCACTGGTATGATTGTCACCCTCCATTAGCAATTTCCCTCTCTATTGACAAAGTAATTAACCCAAGCCCTGACCTGGAATTGCCACCTTGTGCCCAAGGTGAAGTCATGATCACCTTGATTTTAGCCTCTTCCTTGCCAGCCCACTGCAGTCTCAGTTTGCATTCATTGGCTGCAAGCCCACTCACCCCACCACCAGTCTGCTTCCTGAGACCTAGCCTCTGGGCTGGAAATGAAAACTGAATGCTTTGGACCCAGAACACAAATGAATACGCAGTTCAAAGCCTACTATCAAAGCAATCGTTAATAGTCTTTTAAGTGTCTAACCAGTACACCTATTCTGTTGCAGAATAACTAATTGAAAAATATTTGGTGATTAAAAGGGGATTGCTTTTTCACTGTGACGGCAGAATATATTTAGAAACATAGAAAACCTACAGCACAATACAGGCCCTTCAGCCTACAAAGCCGTGCCGAACATGTCCTTACCTGAGAAATTACCTAGGGATACCGCTAGCCCTCTATTTTTCTGAGCTCCATATACCTGCCCAGGAGTCTCTTAAAAGACCTGATCATATCCGCCTCCAGCACTGTCGCCAGCAGCCCATTCCACACACTCACCACTATCTGCATAAAAAAACTTACCCCGCTATCTCCTCTGTACCTACTTCCAAACACCTTAAAACTGTGCCCATCATTCTAGCCAGTTCCGTCCTGGGAAAAAGCCTCTGACTCTCCAAACGATCAATGCGTCTCATCATCTTATACACCTCTATCAGGTCACTTCTCACCCTTCATCGCTCTAAGGAAAAAAGGCTGAGTTCGCTCAAACTATTCTCATAAGGTATGTTCCCCAATCCAGGCAACATCCTTGTAAATCTCCTCTCCACCCTTTCTAGGGTTTCCACATCCTTCCAATAGTGAAGCGACCAGAACTGAGCACAGTACTCCAAGTGGGGTTTGACAACATTACCTCTTGGCTCCTAAACTCATTCCCACAATTGATGAATGCCAGTGCACCGTATGCTTTCTTAACCACAGAGTCAACCTGCGCAGCAGCCTTGAGTGTCCTATGGACTCGGACCCCAAGATCCCTTTGATCCTCCACACTGCCAAGAGTCTTACCATTAATACTATATTCTGCCATCATATTTGACCTACCAAAATGAACCACCTCACACTTACCTGGGTTGAACTCCATCTGCCACTTCTCAGCCCAGTTTTGCATCCTATCAATATCCCTGTAACCTCTGACAGCCCTCCACAGTATCCACAACACCTCCAACCTTTGTGTCATCAGCAAATTTACTAACCCATCCCTCCACTTTCTCATCCAGGTCATTTATAAAAATCACAAAGAGTAGAGGTCCCAGAACAGATCCCTGAGGCACTCCACTGGTGACCAACCTCCATGCAGAATATGACCGTCTACAACCACTCTTTGCCTTCTGTGGGAAAGCCAGTTCTGGATACACAAAGCAATGTCTCCTTGGACCCCATGCCTCCTTACTTTCTCAATAAGCTTTGCATGGGGGAACCTTGTCAAAGGCCTTGCTGAAACCCATATACACTACATCTACTGCTCAACCATCATCAATATGTTTAGTCACATCCTCAGAAAATTCAATCAAGTTTGTAAGGCATGACCTGCCTTTCACAAAGCCATGCTGACTATTCCTAATCATATTATGCCTCTCCAAATGTTCATACATAGTGCTTCTCAAGATATTCTTCATCAACTTAACAACCTCTGAAGCAAGACTCACTGGTCTGTAATTTCCTGGGCTATCCCTACTCCCTTTCTTGAATAATGGAACAATATCTGCAACCCTCCAAACCTCTGGAACCTCTACCATCCACATTGAAGATGTGAAGATCATCACCAGAGGCTCAGCAATCTCGTCCCTCGCCTCCCACAGTAACCTGGAGCATATCTCGTCTGGTCCCGGTGTTTTATCCAACTTAATACTTCCCAAAAGCTCCTGCACATCCTCTTTCTTAATATCTACATGCTCAAGCTTTTCAGTCCACTGTAATTCATCCATGCAATCACCAAGATCCTTTTCGATAATGTCTACTGAAGCAAAGTACTCATTAAGTACCTCTGCTATCTCCCCCAATTCCATACACACTTTTCCACTGTCACACTTCATTGGTCCTATTCTCCCACGTCTTATCCTCTTGCTCTTAACATACTTGTAGAATGCCTTGACGTTTTCCTTAATCCTGTCTTCCAAGGCCTTCTCATGGCCCCTTCTGGCTCTCCTAATTTCTTCCTTGAGCTCCTTCCGGCTAGCCTTATAATCTTCCAGCTCTCTATCATTACCTAGCTTTTTGAACCTTTAGTAAGCTCTTCTTTTCTTCTTGACTAGATTTACAACCGCCTTTGTGCACCACCGTTCCTGTACCCTACCATCCTTTCCCTGTCTCATTGGAACATACCTAGCTAGAACTCCACAAAAATGTCCCCTGAACATTTGCCACTTTTCTTCAGTACATTAACCTGAGAACATCTGTTTCCAATTTCTGCCTCCAAGCTCCTGCCTGATAGCCTCATATTTCCCCTTACTCCAATTAAACGCTTTCCTAACTTGTCTGTTCCTATCCCTGTCCAATACTATGGTAAAGGAGACAGAGTTGTGATCACTATCTCCAAAATTCTCTCCCACTGTGAGATCTGACACCTGACCAGGTTCATTTCCGAATACCGGATCAAGTACAGCCTCTCCTCTTGTAGGTTTATCCACATATTGTGATAAGAAACCTTTTTGAACACACCTAACAAACTTCACCTCATCTAAACCCCTCACTCTAGGGACATGCCAATTGATATTTGGGAAATTAAAATCTCCCACCACGACAACCCTGTTATTATTACACCTTTCCAGAATCTGTCTCCCTATCTGCTCCTTGATGTCCCTGTTAGTTATTGACCCCTTCCTGTTCCTAACCTCCACCCACAGAGACTCCGTAGACAATCCCTCCATGGCGTCAACTTTTTCTGCAGCTGTGACACTATATCTGATCAACAGTGTCACACCCCCACCTCTTTTGCCTCCCTCCCTGTCCTTTCTGAAACATTTAAAGCCTGGCACTCGAAGTAACCATTCCTGCTCCTGAACCATCCAAGTCTCTGTCATGGCCACAACATCATAGCTCCAAGTACTGATCCATGCTCTAAGCTCATATAATACTCCTTGCATTAAAATAGACACATCTCAAACCATTGGTCTGAGCCCTTTCCTTCTCTATCACTTGGCTCTATTTGTGAGCCAACGGCCTCTTCCTCCATCTCTTCAGTTTGGTTCCCACCCCCCAGCAATTCTAGTTTAAACTCTCCCCAATAGCCTTAGCAAACCTCCCCACCAGGATATTGGTCCCCCTGGGATTCAAGTGCAACCCGTCTATTTTGTTCAGGTCGCACCTGCCCCAAAAGTGGTCCCAATGATCCAGAAATCTGAATCCCTGCCCCCTGCTCCAATCCCTCAACCATGCATTTATCCTCCACCTCACTCTATTCCTATACTCACTGTCACGTGGCACAGGTAGTAACCCCGAGATTACTACCTTTGTGGTCCTGCTTCTCAATTTCCTTCCTAACTCCCTGTAGTCTGTTTTCAGAACCTCCTCCCTTTTCCTACCTATGTCATTGGTACCAATATGTACCACGATCTCTAGCTGTTCTCCTTCCCACTTCAGGACATCTTGGATGCGATCAGAAACATCCCGGACCCTGGCACCTGGGAGGCAAACTACCATCCATGCTTCTTTCCTGTGTTCACAGAATCACCTTTCTGACCCCCAAGCTATAGAGTTCCCTATCACTGCTGCCATTCTCTTCCTTTCCCTACCCTCTGAGCCACAGGGCCAGACTCTGTGCCAGAGGCACAGCCACTGTTGCTTCCCCCAGGTAGGTTGTCTCCCCCCAACAGTACTCAAGCACGAGTACTGATTGTCAAGGGGTACAGCCACAGG
The DNA here is from genome assembly GCF_030028105.1 of Mobula birostris. Lineage (NCBI taxonomy): Eukaryota > Metazoa > Chordata > Chondrichthyes > Myliobatiformes > Myliobatidae > Mobula > Mobula birostris. Next base: position 56,503,575 of record NC_092372.1, read on the forward strand.
GGTGCTCTGTAGCCTCTGACTTCTGCCCTTCCCTCTCCTGACTAGTGAAAGATAGTCAGTGGAAAATATTTAGTGAAAGATATCTCAGTGTTGGTGTGATTTTGCACCAGCTGCATTATTGTAAATCAATGTATTATCGATGGTGCACTTGAATATGTTCAGTTTGACCCTGATTGCCTAGTGGATGCTACAGAAGCTTTTAACATGGCTTCGTATACTTTGATGATTGAAGTTTTTAAATTCTTCTTTAAGCAGATGATAAGACACCCACCACAAGGCAACAGGGCGAACTGCTACAGTTTGGAGAATTTTGGAGAAGGAAGACTGCTAACTCTTCCCTGAGTAATCATCCCAGCTGCAGATAGATCCAGGGTTATCATAAGCCTATAAAAGTAAACTATTTTATCATTATATTTTCTCTGTTGCCTGTATGATCAGATCACAGGTTCTATTAGCTTGTGCTTTCCTGCATTAGGTTTTCCTACCTAATCTATGATGGTCTCTCTATCTTCCTATCTTGCTAAATCCCATTCTCAACCAATAGCACGGACTGCATAGCTCAATTTGTATGTTGGGAGAGTTGATAACTTCCTTTGACTTATATGCACATAGTTTCAATTGGGAGGTAAAATAGAAGTACAGGTGTCTCCCGCTTTTCGAACGTTCGCTTTACGACACCTCGCTGTTACGAAAGACCTACATTAGTTACCTATCTTCGCTAACAGAAGGTGTTTTCACTGTTACGAAAAAAGGAAGCACGTGAAAAAAGGCAGGGCGCTCCCCCGGAACTGCATTCTAGCCGGCATTGCTTAAACACTTGCCTGAGAGCCTCTGTGCTTTATGGCAATTTATTTTGAGCATCCGTTAGCAAGATGAGTTCTAAGGTATCGGAAAAGCCTAGAAAAGCTCATAAGGGTGTTACACTTAGTGTAAAACTAGCCATAATTAAGCATTTCGATCGTGATGAACGAAGTAAGGACAAAGTGAGTTTGGCTTGTGGAAGCTGATGAAGATGATGTTGAAGAGGTTTTGGCATCCCATGACCAAGAACCGATAGATGAAGAGCTGATGCAATTGGAAGAGGAAAAGATAACAATCGAAACTGAATGCAGTAGCGAACGGACCGAAAGTGAAGTCATCCAGGAACTGAACGTAAAGCAACTGCATGAGATTTCCGCTGCAATTGACAACAATGATTGCAGAAAAGTACAACTTTAATTTTGAAACGGTACGTAGGTTTAGGGCATATTTACAGGATGGTTTGAGTGCTTACAAAGAACTGTATGATAGAAAAATGCAGGGGTAAGCAGTCAAGCATATTGTCATTTTTCAAGCCTTCCACATCAGCCACAGCGGACAATGAACCGCGACCTTCGACATCGAGGCAGGCAGACATAGAAGAAGGTGACTTGCCTGCCCTGATGGAAACAGACAATGATGAGATGACACCTCAGTGTCCCACCACCCCAGCCTCCGACGACTCAGCCTAACCCACCATCATCAGTGTGCGCACTGTCTTCCCGATTCTGGTAAGAGATACTACATTGTACATACATTATTTCTACTTTATATAGGCTGTGTATTTTTATGTGTTATTTGGTATGATTTGGCAGCTTCATAGCTTAAAGGTTGCTGGAGAGAGTATTTCTGCCGAGAGCGCTTGCGCCAAGTGTTTCTGCTGAGAGCACTTGCATGAGATTTTCGCTATGGTGGACAGTGCACCAATGATTACAGGAAAGAATTTCTACTTTATATAGGCTGTGTATTTATCATATCATTCCTGATTTTGCTATATATTACTGTTATTTTAGGTTTTATGTGTTATTTGGCATGATTTGGTAGGTTATTTCTTGGGTCTGTGAATGCTCACAAATTTTTCCCATATAAATAAATGGTAATTGCTTCTTCACTTTATGATATTCCGGCTTAAGAACCATTTCGTAGGAATGCTCTACCTTCGGATGGTGGCGGAAACCTTTATTCAGCTTATTTTTTTCTACTGAATATACTGCACATAAGCAGATTTGCTACGATTATAAAAGTTATATTATGTAAAGGTCATTGATCATAATTTGAAAAATTTATGCACTTGATGTTGCCTTTAATATAAAGAAATTATTTTAGCATGATACTGTCAGCATTACAAGTTTATAAAGCACTCCTATTGGCCTCTCCTGCCAATAAAGCACATTTCATTTTATTGAATTAATGTATTTCTGAACATTCAAAGTGAATTATTTTCCTTGCGATAAATCATTTTTGTCTGAAAAGATAACTTCAGTAGGGTAGAAAACTTCCTTCATATCTGTTGTTAAACGTACAACATATTAGCACCAATGTAAAATATTTTTAGACCAGAATACACGTTAAGGCTGGCAATTGAGGATAAATTTGAATGCCCATGCTTTAGATAGTCCAGTTAATTTGGCTGGTTGATTAATACATTGTCAGTCGATATTTACCTTTTTTTAAATTCCATGAATAATTTCTGAGATTATTGATTTACAAATCAATGTGTTTATTCAGCTATATTATTATGACCATTTAGCCAAGGATATAATGCCAATGACTTAATCCTTTTAAACATTGTTAAATTAAAAAATATTATCAGTAGTATCATTAGTTCTTTCCCAATCAGTCACCATAGATAGATGAGAAGCAAATAAACTGAGCAGGAAATCATCCAGGTAAATTTAATTTACTTACTTTAAAACATGCAGGAAATCCAGACATTCAAGAGCTGGAACTTGTACCAGTAGAAGCCACTAGGTAAGATCTGAGACACAAATTTTGCAAGTTGGATATAATGTCAATAGTTTTTGGTTGTTTACTAGATGTAAGCACGACACCTTAAGGGATTATATAATTATCTTTACTCATTGTTTCCCAAAGCAAGTGAAACCCCTCTTGGCTAAGAAATATTAACTTAATTTGCAGACTCTATGCTGTCAGCTCTTAGGAGTATAAGTCGAAGAGCTAATTAAAGAAACATAGATAAGATAAATATCTACTGCTTACCTTAAATGCTGACATGAAACAAACACTGAATAATTTGATGATTTTAACAAACACTGAATAATTTGATGATTTTATTCATTAAAGCTTAACAGCTAATAATTCACCATGCATTATTTTCTCTGTGGTCTGAAGAAATGTACTTACCTGAACATAAGGCTGGATCTGTGGCATTCAAGTCCCGCAACCCAGGCCTGTACCAGAAAACCAGGTATGATTTGCAGAGGGCTATTTCAAGGGCGAAGGAACAATTTCGAACGAAGTTAGAGGTGATGTCAAATGCATGGCAACTCTGGCAGGGACTGCAAGACATTACTTTCTACAAAGCGAAACCCAATAGTATGAATGGCAGCGATGCTTCATACCAGATGAACTCTATTCCTCTATGCACGCTTTGAAAGGGAGAACACATCTACAGCTGTGAAGATCCCTGCTGCACCTGATGACCTTGTGATCTCTGTCTCAGAGGCTGATATTAGGCTGTCTTTAAAGTGAGTGAACCCTCGCAAGGCAGAAGGTCCCGATGGAGTACCTGGTAAGGCTCTGAAATCCTGTGCCAACCAACTAGCAGGAGTATTCAAGGACATTTTCAACCTCTCAATGCTACGGGCGGAAGTTCCCACTTGCTTCAAAAAGGCAACAATTATACCAACGCCTGAGAAGAATAATGTGTGTTGCGTTAATGACTATCACCAGATAGCACTCACATTGATAGTGATGAAATGCCTTAAGAGGTTGGTTATGACTAGACTGAGCTCCTGTTTCAGCAAGGACCTGGACACATTGCAATTCGCCTATCGTCACAATAAGTCAACGGCAGACGCAATCTCCATGGCTCTTCACACAGCTTTAGACCAGCTAGACAACACAAACACCTATGTCAGGATGCTGTTCATCGACTATGGCTCAGCATTTAATACCTTCATTCCCACAATCCTAATTGAGAAGTTGCAGAACCTGGGCCTCTGTACCTCCCTCTGTAATTGGATCCTCGACTTCCTAACTGGAAGACCACAGTCTGTGCGGATTGGTAATAACATACCCTCTTCACTAACGATCAACACTGGCGCACCGCAGGGGTGTGTGCTTAGCCCACTGCTCTACTCCCTATATACACATGATTGTGTGGGTAGGCATAGCTCAAACACCATCTACAAATTTGCTGAAGATACAACCATTGTTGGTGGAATCTCAGGTGGTGACGAGAGGGCATACAGGAGTGAGATATGCCAACTAGTGGAGTGGTGCCGCAGCAACGACCTGGCACTCAACGTCAGTAAGATGAAAGAGCTGATTGTGGACTTCAGGAAGCGTAAGATGAAGGAACACATACCAATCCTCATGGAGGGATCAGAAGTGGAGAGAGTGAACAGCTTCAAGTTCCTGGGTGTCAAGATCTCTGAGGATCTAACCTGGTCCCAACATATCAATGTAGTCATAAAGAAGACAGGACAGCAGCTATACTTTATTAGGAGTTTTAAGCGATTTGGCATATCAACAAATACGCTCAAAAATAGCTGCACTGTGGAGAGCATTCTGACAGGCTGCATCACCGGTCTGGTATCGAGGCGCTACTGCACAGGACCGAAAGAAGCTGCAGATGGTTGTGAACCTAGTCAGCTCCATCTTGGGCACTAGTCTACACAGTACCCAGGACATCTTTAGGGAGCAGTGTCTTAGAGAGGCAGCATCCATTATTAAGGACCTCCAGCACCCAGGGCATGCCCTTTTCTAACTCTTTCCATCAGGTAGGAGATACAGAAACCTGAAGACACACACTCAGCGATTCAGGACCAGCTTCTTCCCCTCTGCCATCCGATTCCTAAATGGACTTTGAAGCTTTGGACACTACCTCACTTTTTTTAATATACAGTATTTCTGTTTTTGCACATTTTAAAAAATAATCTATTCAATATACATAATTGATTTATTTGTTTATTTATTTTGTTTTATTTTATTTATTATTATACTTTCTCTCTCTCTGCTAGATTATGTATTGCATTGAACTGCAGCTGCCAAGTTAACAAATTTCAGGTCGCATGCTGGTGATAATAAACCTGATTCTGATTCTGATTCTAAATGTGCTTCAATAAAATGCAAATTTCTCTTTAACAGTAGAGATTTGAGTGCCCTAAATTAAAACATGTCACTGTCATGTGGTTTCAATTCTTTGCAGCTGTTTCTGGGAGAAATTTAGGTTGCAACATTTTCCTTAAATCTTTAATTCCTTTACGGCAATGGCAGGATTCAGGTTCAGGAGCAGTTTTTACCATACAATTATCAAGCTCCTGAACCAGCCTGGATAACTTCACTCACCTCAACACTGAACTGATGCCACATCCTATGGACTCACTTTCAAGGACTCTACAACTTAGGTTCTCAATATTATTTATTACTTATGTATTTAGAATTACAATATTATGTTATTCTTTTGTTTTTGCACGTTGCTTGTTTGCCCATCTTTGTGTGTAGTTCTTTTTTCATTGATTTCATTGTATTTAATTGCATCTATTGTGAATATCCACAAGAAAACAATCTCAGGGTTGTATATATACAGTAGGTACTTTGAGCATAGATTCACTTTGAACTTTGAGTTTTAGTGTGCACAGTTGCTTGAACTTCAGTACATGCAGAGGAGATATTAATAGTGTTGTTAAATTTTTAACATCACTGACAAATATCCAGTTCAGGATGTGGTGTGAATTGGAGATGATAGTATTCCTTTGCTCCTCACTTTGTCCTCCTTGGGATTAAGATACTGGGAAGTGCTTTCGAAGAATCTTTGTTGAGTTGCTGCAGCGCAGCCTCTAAATACTTAACAATGAAACCACAGTAAGTTGCTATGTGGAGGCAGTGAATGATTAAGTCTGTGAGTAGAACATTTTTCAGTATTCAAAAGCAGAATGAAATACTCTTACTCCAAAGACGGAAATCAAGAATGAACTACCAGTGTAAAATCCTGGAGAGAGTGATGAACATCAATGCCAACACCTAATTATATGAACCAACAGAAATGAGTCTAATCAAGGTGAATGCACACAGGTGGTATGCTTGCTCTGACATATGTATCTTGTGTCCTGTTGTGTGTATACTCCTCCTAATGGTCTCCTTCAAGTTAGAACATCACAATGGCAGATGGATTCAGATCGCTGCAAGGCAATCTGTGTCATGGATATCTTTTCTTGTAGCACTTGCACTTTAATACAGGAATAATTGCTATATTTACTTGGGATAAAAAGAAGAGGAATGTGATATCTTGGAAAGAAACATCTGCTCTAAAGCTTGTCTTATTAAATTTAGTATTATATTTACATTAAAGGTAAGCTTGTAAGGAACTGTTGGTTGATTATACATATGTTAGTTATTATACTGTACATAGAGTGAAATTGGTTAGAGAGCAGTTTTATCTTCAGCATTATTTGTTGAATGGTTCTGATGGCTCTGCATATTAGCAGAGCACATCTATAAATTTATTTCTACTACCCTTCTTCATGCCTAATACTGCAATTTTGAGCAATGTTTCATCATTGATATTTGTCTTTAAATTGAGAGGCATCAAATTTCCATCAATGACCTTGAAATCTTCTTTATACAATTGTTAGCTTGATACTATCTTTTGAGAAGTAGCAATTACTGTCCATAACTATACCTGTGTTATGTTTTACCAGAAATCCTTTGCTCACAACATAGAAGAGTACAGCACTTGACAGGTCATTCAGTCCATGATGTTCTGCCTCTTTTGATGCTAATTTACACCAAATTTTCTCCTCCTGTGTATCATCCATACCTGTTCATTCCCAAAGCTTCTCATACTCCATCCAAACTGCCTGCTTCCACTTCAATGTATGGTAACCTATTCCAAGCAACTGCCAGTCAATTTATAAAAAAATTTAAACTTCCTCCCTCCAACCTTTAAATCATGTCCTCTCATGTTTGTCATACTTATCGTGGGGAAAGGAGTCTGACTGTCTACCTTATCTATGCTTCTTATAGTTTTAGAAACCTTTATCAAGTCTCCCATTAGCCTCCAATGCTGTAGGGAAAACAACCCAAGCTTGTTAAACCTTTCCTTATAGTTTATATGCTCCAGTTCAGGAAGAATCCAGAAAAACTTTTTCTGCACCCTCTCCACAGTCTCTACATCCTTTCTGTAATGGTATGACCAGAGGTTTTATATAGTTGCCACATGATTTCCTTACTCTTATACTCAACATCCCAACGAAAGAAGGCAAGCGTGCCATACGTCTTCTTTACTACCTTATCCACTATATAGCCACTTTAGATGAAGTATGGACCTGTACCCCAAGATCCTTCTGTACTTCAATTCTATTATGTTGTCTAACATCAAGTATATACTTTCTCTTTTCATTTGACTCCTTAAAGTGCAATACTTTATACTTATCCAGATTAAACTCCATCTGCCACTTCTCTGCCCATTTCTGTAATTGATCTATATCCTGCTGTATTCTTTGAAAGTCCTTTACACTGACTGCAACTCTTGGTGTCATTTACAAATTTGCTCTTCCACCCATCTAGTTTAATCCAAATCACATACATACAGAGCTCCCTGCACCAATCCTTCTGGAACGTCACTTGTTATGGGCCTCCAGACTGAATATCAGCCTTCTACCTCTGCACTCTATCTTCTTTGGCTAAGGCAGTTCTGAATTCAAACTTGCAATTCACCCTGAAACTCATTTACTTTTATCTTCAGAATCAACCTACACGAGGGACCTTGTCAAGTGACTTACCAATGCTCATGTAATTAGCATCCTTTGTCTTGCCCCCATCAGGCTCCTTTGTCACCTCCTCAAAAAGTTCATGATATGCTCCACACAAAGCCATACTAACTGTCCTTAGGAGGTCTATGCCGTCCTAAATATGCATTAGTTCTATGTCTCAGTGCCCTCTCCAGTAGCTTCCCTACCACTGACGTGAGGCTTACAGACATTTACATCAAGGCAATGTCAAAGTCACAGTGAAAGTGAATATATAATCGAGGTACCTATATATCACCGTGTACTACAATACAGAAACATAGACTGACGAACAAACAATGTGCAAAAGAAGACAAATTGTGCAAATAATAAAAAAATGAAAATAAGTAAGTAACACCACAATACTGAGCTGTAGAGTCCTAGAAGTGAGTCCATTGGTATGGAGTCTTTTCAGCATAGAATTGAGTGAAGTTATCTATATTTGTTCAGGAGCCTGATGGTTGAAGAGGACTAGCTGTCCCTGAACCTGTTGATGTGAGAGCTAAGGTTTCTATATTTCTTGCCCGATGGTAGTAGCGAGAAGAGAGCATAGTCTGACTGATGAACATCCTTGATGATGGATGCAGGCTTCTTAGGGCAGTGCTTCTTGTAAATATGTTCAATGATGGGGATAGACTGATTGCCTGTGATAGACTGGGCTCTATCTACCATGTTCTGCAAACTTTTCCATTTCTGGGCATTACTGTTTTCATACCAGGCCATGATACAACCAGACAGGATGTTCTCCACTGTGCATCTAGAGAAGTTTGTCAAAGTTTTAGATGACATACCAAATCTACACTGACGTCTAAGAAAGTAGATTTGCTGTTGTGCCTTCTTTGTGATGACACTTACTTGCTGGTCCCAGGACAGATCCCCTGTTGTGGTAAAGCCAAAGAATTTAACGCTACTGACCCTCTCCATCTCTAATCTCCAAATGAAAACTGGCTTATGGACCTCTAGCTTCTTTCTCCTGTAGTCAGTAATCAGATTTTTGGTTCTGCTGATGTTGAGCGAGAGGTTTTTGACAACATTCAACCAGGTTTCCAAGATTCCTCCTGTATGCTGATTTGTCACCACCTTTGATTTGGCCCACAACAGTGGTGTTGTCAGCAAATATAAATATGACATTGAGCAATACTTAGCCATAAAGTGAGTAGAGCAGGGGGCTAAGCACAGCCATGTAGTGCTCCTGTGCTGTTGGTAATTGTGGAAGCAATGACCCTGCCAATCTGTACCAGCTGAGGTCTGTAAGTGAGGAAATTGACTGTCAGTAAGAGAATCCACTTGCACAGGGAGGTATTGAGGCTTAGGTCTCGGAGCTTCATGATTACATTTGAAGGGATGATAAGGTTGAATGCTGAACTGTAGTAAATGAAGAGCAGTCTGCTGTATGTACCTTCATTGTCCAGATATTCAAGAGCTGAGTGACAAATGAATGAAATGGCACCTGCCTTTGACCAGTTGTGATGGTAGGCAAATTGAAGTGGATCCATGTCATTCCTCATGCAGGAGTTGATATACTTCGTGACCAACCTCCCAAAGCATTTCATCATAGTGGATGTAAGTGCTACTGGGCAATAGCAATTGAAGCAGTTTACCAGGTTCTTCTTAGCAATCAGTATGATTGAAGCCTGCTTGAAGCAGGTGCCGAAGCGAGAGGATAAAGATGTCCATAAACACTCCAACCAGTTGATTAGCACAGGTCTTCTGTTCTCACCCAGCAACACCATCTGAGTCAGATATTTTCCCTGGGTTCACCCTCCTGAAGTGTGCTCTTGCATCAGCCTCAGAGACTGAAAAGGGCTGTTAAGGGTTGTGTGGGTTTGTGAAGGTGCCTTTATGTTCTGTCAGTCCACGTGAACGTAAAAGCCTTGAGCTTATCTGGGAGCAAAACCTTATTGTCATTCATGTGGCTTGGTTTGTTTTGTAAGAGGTGATGGCATTCAAGCCCTGCCACAGCAGTCGAGCATTCGCCTGTGATTCCAATTTTATCCAGAATTGCCACAGTGCATTTGAGATGGCTTTCTGGAGGTCATACCAGGACCTCATGTGTTGTCCTGGATTGCCACTCCTGAGTGCCATCGATCTAAGCCTGAAACACCTGGATTAACCCCCTTTCCCTCCGTGTAAATATCACTTTATACCATCTCAAATGCTTGGTGTACGCTAAATCCTGTACTTTGGAATAGTCAGTGGGACTTTCGCCTGCACCTTTTCACTCTTCACTCAGTTTGTTTGTGAATTTAAAGAGTTTCTTACCATGCAAATTGTGAATCAGCAGACACTTCCCCTGCTGTAAATATTTTCCCAAAACTTGAAAGTCATGTTATTAAGTCCTTCATAATTATTAATTTTCTTCAGTCAACAAAGGTGATGTTTTTTTTCTGAGCAGTAGCATCAGTTATAGTTTATTTAGAAAAAATGCAGTCAAATCCTTTTTCAAAAATGGATATTATTTTTTGTCATTCATCCCTCACAGAAAGCTCAGTTACAAAACTGTCCTGAATCAATTTCATGCTGATCAAATTTCCTCTGTGCAAAAAATTGATAAATTTACAATTTTTACCTTTGGTCACATTATTACATTACTTATTTATATACTTTTTGCATTGCAATCCTTCCAAAACAACAGCAAAGTTTCCTGCTTGTCTGTGTTAGCTGGATATCAGAAGTACATAATGGAAAAATTTTCAGTTCTATAACCAGATTTTCCATGTAATTGAACAGTGGAATTTTCTTACACAACCAGTACTTCTGTCATGTGCCAGGAATGTAAGAGCAGGAATATGTGGGATAATGATAATGAAAGCAATGGGTAGCTCTACAAGATCTGAGATGCTGTGACATAGTTTGGGGAAGGAAACTGATGTTTGAAGATAGATGGGGTTGCTACCAAGTCTCCCTTAAGAAACCAAGAATGGTTGGTGTTGCAACATTTTGTGTTCTTCCCTGCAGAGCTTTTAGATGCAGCAAATGAAAACCTTCAATTGTTGATAAACACTGTGTTTTATACTATTGTGACATATTCAATTCTCATGATTAAAGCGCAGATCATCATTGCAGAAATTTCCACTGGAATCACAGTTTTAGAATTGTATCCCTCTCAAACTCCAAAATTGCATATCCACTTCACCCTCTTTGCAGGTCTTCCCACAATACCTCTGGATTCTAAGATTTCCCTCTTTGAGATCTTTACAAACTGGACCCAAGAAAAAAGAAGATAAGTTAAGATTTATATATTCTTTTATGCTTCTTACAGGAAGATCCAAAGCTGTTTGAAGGTGCAGTAACCACAAGAGCTAGTTTGCTCCCAAAAGGCTCACACAAATAGGAATCTGTTATGATGTTCCTAGGATATTCTAGAAGTGAATCTGATAAAGGAAGCAGTAGAATGATGCATCACAGGAAAAATCAGCAGTGTAGATTTTTGCATATTATTTTGGACACCTTTCCAAGGTGGTGAAGGGTATTAGGTTGGACTGGTATACAAGAACTCAGAAGGTCTTCCGATACACACTCAGAAGATAGAAATTATTACAACTTGGCTCTCCAGTAACCATTGACATGAATTGTCCTTAATTAGTTTTGACAGAAGGGGACTGTTTACATTCCTTCTCACTCCCTCCCCTTTTTAAGTCTTCCTTCAACCCAGTCCTCTCTATATGCCGTAGACAGGGTGAGAAGGTAACATGAGAAATAGAAGCAGGAGTAACCATTCAGTTCTTCATAACTGCTCAACCATTCTTTTGCCACAGCTCCACTTTCTTGCAGGTTTCTTGATCCCCTTCATATCCTAAATGCTATAGACCACTGTACTGAACGTACCTAGTAAAATAGTCTCCATCACCCAGGCAGCATTCCTAAACTCTGCAACAACAGGGTGAGCTCTCATCACAGACAAGAGAAAATCTGCAGATGCTGGAAATCCAAGCAACACACTGTACTTTATTCTGTAGATGCTGCCTGGCCTGCTGAGTTCCTCCAGCATTTTGTATGTGTTGCTTGGAAGAGCTCTCATGATGGTTTTGCAGCACACACCACACCTCAATGAATATTTCATATACTCCACTCTCTTCCAGAACAGCTCAGGCAAAGTACTGTTTCAGTAAGCCAAAGATCTGCTCTGATTCAAATTGACAGGTAATATATATTCTTTTTTATGCCTCCAAACCATGGACATCACTAGTACTAAGATCTGTATCATTACGTGTAAGGTCTTTTCCCAATTGCCAGCATATGGTATATTATGATGGTCAAATGCATCCTGGACATTAAATATTGCATTTTAAGGCATCATGACAATCATCAGGACCCCAATGATGGGATCATAAGCTTCTTCCTGTTCTTCTTCTCCACATTTTAAACACAAAGCTGATTATTCAAATACTGATGAAATTTCAGGTGATGATAAAAATTTGAATGTCTACAAATTTTCCCCAAACCTAGTGTTAAGCATTAACAATCTGAAGTCTCATAAATATGGTAAAACTAAAACAATTTTGCTTTAAGACATCTTTACTGCCTTTTGAGAAGCTTTCAAATCAAACCTGGCATGTCCAAGAAGCTACAAAAACTACATTCATATGGTAACCTATGATAAATAGATCAACGTTAAAGTGATCTCTCCATGAAAGCCTTGGGCAGGTAAGAGAAGGGTATCATGAAATTGGATGTAGCAGAGGGGAATACAGGAGGGGGAAGGAACTGTACATGGGTTATTTGAGGAAGGCCTCCAATGTGCATAGAGTGAGTTGATCACATCTGTGGCCACTAGCACCAGGAAACAATGACAATCATTGTTTGTTGGATGCTGTCCAAGTTGCATGCCATCTTGGACAGTGTCTCCCATCCACTACATAATGTACTGGTTGGGCACAGCAGTACATTCAGCCAGAGACTCATTCCACCGAGATGCAGCACAGAGCGTCATAGGAAGTCATTCCTGCCTGTGGCCATCAAACTTTACAACTCCTCCCTTAGATGATCAGACACCTTGAGCCAATAGGCTGGTCCTGGACTTATTTCCTGGCATAATTTACATATTACTATTTAATTATTTATGGTTTTATTACTATTTAATTATTTATGGTGCAACTGTAACGAAAACCAATTTCCCCCGGGATCAATAAAGTATGACTATGACTATGACTATGACATTGGGTCAGAGATCGAACTGTAAACTTAGTCATCAGCTCACAGGAAAGCACACAAATAAAAATAAAAGGAAAAGTTGCAAGTTAAGACCTATTAATTTGAGTCGTGCCAGAAAAATTTTAGTGGCCAGGTATGCTACTACAACACTACCATCCTGGGTTCAATTTCAGACCCTGCCTGTAAGGAGTTTGTACGTCCTCATGATTGTGTGGGTTTCCTCTGGGTGCTCCGATTTCCTCCAACATTCATCACGTGTACAGGCTAGTAGTTTAACTTGCACAGGTAGGGCCTTTCAGGTCGTTTCAGTGAGCTGTTGTCATTGGAAGCAGATGACGCAGCATGATGTTTGAAATAAACTCAAGCGCTTTCAGGATTTTTTGGTGGTCAGCAATCATAACTACCAATTGGTAGCTCAGTGGGGGCCAATAAGAAGATACGAGTTGAGAGTGGAGTGGCCATTGTGTGAATGGGCAGTGTTAAAATGATCAGGCTTTGGCTCAACAGGCTGAGGTTTGAAGTAAGTTCCTAGGCAGTTTTTTTCATTGGTACATAGCTTGTAGGCTGATAATGTGTCCAGAGTATATTCCTTGTGTGAGATGTGGGAACTTTGGGAGTCTTCCAGTCTCCCTGATAACTATGTCTGCAAGAAGTGCACTGAGTTGCAGATCCTTAGTGTTAATGAATTGGAGCTGCAGCTGGATGACCTTCAGATCACAGGAGAAAATGAAAAGGTGATATATAGGAGCTCCAGGGCGGATGTCGCCTCCTAAGTTGCAGAAGGCAGATACCTAGGTGACTCTCAGGAGAGGAAATGGGAATAGGTAGTTCATGCAGTGTACTCCCATGGCCATTTTCCTCAACAATAGCTTTTTATATTATTGTGGGTATGACCAACCAGGGCAAAGCTGTAGCAACCTGCTCTCTGACACTGAGATCTCTGATCTCTGGAAAGGGGAGAAGAGGAGTGCAGGTGTGAAAGGGGATTCCATAACTAAAGAAACAGAAAGCAGATTCTGCGGATGTGAAAGATTCATGCAGATAGTATGTTGCCTCCCAGGTGCCAGGGTCAGGAATGATTCCGAACAGGTCCACAGCATTCTAAAGGAGGAGAGTGAACAACCGGAAGTTATGGTACCTATTGCTATAGTGACATAGGTAGGAAAGAGGAGGAGGTCCTGAGAAAAGATTTTAGGGAGCTAGGTTGAAAGGTGAATACAGGACCTCCAGGGTAGTAACCTCTGGATTGCTGCCTATGCCACACACCATTGTGGGTAAGAATAGGACGATATGGGAGATGAATGTGCAGCTGAAGAATTGGTGTAGGGAGCAGGTGTTCAGGTTTCTGGATCTTTTCTGGGTGAGGTACGACCTGTACAAGAAGGACAGGTTACACCTGAACCTGAAGGGGACCAATATCCTTGTGATCAGGATTGTTGGAGCTGTTGAGGGTTTAAACTAATTTGGCGACAGATGGAATCAGAGTGAAAGGCTGAGAGGGGATCAGTTGGTATACAACTACATACAGTATGTAGTGAGACTGTGAGGAAGGACAGATGAAATTGCAGTCAGTGGGACAAGTTACAGTGTAGCATGAGGCCAAAAATCAAACAGGGTGATGAACACAGGACTGAAGGTATTATATGTAGTATGCACAGTAAGGTAGATGATCTTGTAGTGTGGACAACGCAGAAGTCATGGCTGAAGGAAGGTCATAGTTGGGAACTTAAAAATCCAAGGGTACATATTGAAAGGACAAGCAGGTAGGCAGAAGGGGGGGTGGGCTCTGTTGGTAAAAAAAAATTATATCTAATCCTTAGAAAGCGGTGACATAAGATCAGAAGATGTAGAATCCTTGTCAGTAGAATTAAGAAACTGCAAGGGTGGGTAAATAATGGACAGGATGTAGCCTTCAGATTACAAAGAGCGATTAAAATGGTTTGTCAAAAGGGCACTGTTGCAATAGTTATAGGGGATTTCAATATGCAAGTAGATTGGGAAAATTGCGCTAGTGCTGCATGCCAAGAGAGGGAATTTGTTGAATGCCTACGGTATGGCTTCTTAGGGTAGCTAGTGGTTGAGCCTACTAGGGGAGCAACAATTCAAGATTGGGTGTTATGTAATGACCGAAATTTGATTAAGGAGTTTAAGATAAAGGAACCCTTAGGAGACAATGATCATAATATGATATAATTTACTCCGCAGTTAGAGAAGGAGATGTTAAAATCAGATATATAAATATAATTGCGGAGTAAAGGGAATGGCAAGGAGCAAGAGAGTTGCTGGCCAAAATTGATTGGAAGGAGACAATAGCAGTCTGATGCACCTTCTGGCCACAAGACAGAAGGCGCAGGATAGGAATATCCCAATGCTAAAGAGGTATTCTAAAGAGAGGATGAGGCAACCATGACAGACAAAAGAAATCAAAGACAGCATAAAAACAAAAGTGAGGGATTATACAGTAATATAGCAAGAAATTAGTGGGAAGGTAGAGGATTGGGAAGCTCTTACAAACCAACAGAAGGCAACTATAAAAGCCATAAAGGGAGAAAAGTTGAAATATGAAGGTAAGCTAGCCAATAATATAAAAGAGGATACAATATTTTTCAAATATGTAAAGAGTAAAAGAGAGTGGATATCAGAGTGCTCGAAAATGATGCTGGAGAAGTAGTAATGGCAGACAAGAAAATACAGACAAACTTAGTAAGTATTTCATTAATGTAAGGAATTCTGCAGATGCTGGAGACACACAAAATGTTGGAGGAGCTCAACAGATAAGACAGCATCTATGGAAATGAATAAACTGTTGTTTCAGGCTGAGACCCTTCTTCAGGACTGGAAAGAAACAGGGAAGATTCCAGAATAAAACGGTGGGGAGGGGAAGGAAGATAGCTAGAAGATGATAGGTAAAGCCAAGTGAGTAGGGAAGGAAATGGGTTGGAGAGGCAGGAATCTGATAGAAGAGGAGAGAGGATCATTGGAGAAAGGGAACAGAAGGAAATCCAGGGGGAGGTGATAGGCAGGTGAGAAGAAGGAAGAGATCAGAATGGGGAATTGAAGAAGAATGGAGGGAGAGGGACTTTTTTTTATCGGAAAGAGAAATTGATATTCATGCCATCAGGTTGGAGGCTACCTGGAGGGAATAGAAGGTTTTGCTCCTCCACTCTGAGATTGGCCTCATCAAGGCACAAGAGGAGGCCTTGGAGCAACATGTCAGAATGGGAATGGGAATTGGAATTTTGCATCAGTCTTTGCTGTGGAAGCCAATGACAGAATGACTGATATGTGAAAGCGTCGGGGGCAGAAATGAGTACTGTTGCAATTACTAAGGAGAAGGTGATTAGGAAGCTGAAAAGTCTGAAGGTAGATAAATCACCTGGTCCAGATGGACTACAACCATGGGTTCTGAAGGAGGTAGCTGAAGAGAACTTGGAGGCATTAGTAATAATAATTCAGGAATCACTGGGTTCTGGAATGATTCAAGAAGACTGGAAAATTGTAAATGTCACTCTATTCCTAAAGAAGGGTGGGAGGCAAAGGAAAGGAAATTATAGGCCAGTTAGCCTGACATCAGCTGTTGGAAAATGTTGAAGTATATTATTAAGGATGAGGATTTGGGGTACTTGGAGGCACATGACAAAATATGCCAAAGTCAGTATGGCTTCCTGAAGGAAATATCTTGCCTGACAAAACTGTTGGAATTCTTTGAAGAAATAGCAGGCAGGATAGTCAAAGGAGAGTCAGTGGATGTTGTTTATTTGGATTTTCAGAAGGCCTTTGCCAAGGCACTGCTCGTGAGGCTGCTTAACAAGATAAGAGCATATGGTAACACCAGAACAATACTAGCGTGGGTAGAAAACTGGCTGACTCGCAGGACGCAGAGAGTAGAAATAAAGAGGGCCTTTTCTGGTTGGCTGCCACTGACCGGTGGTATTCTGAATCTCTGGAATTCATTGCCATGGAAAACTGTGCAGGCCAAGTTATTCGGTATATTTAAGGCAGTGGTTGATAGGTTCTTGATTAATCAGGGCGTCAAAGGTTATGGGGCGAAGGCAGGAGAATGGGATTGAGAGGAATAATAAATCAGCCATAATAGAATGGCGGGGGGACCTTGATGGGCCGAATGGACTAATTCCGTTCCTATATCTTATGGTCTTCTGGTTAATTGGTCACATGGGCAAAATTGGGTGGCATGGGCTTATTGGGCTGGAAGGACCTGTTACTGTTCTGTATTTCTGAAAAAAAACTAATGAATATGTGTGTACGTTATTGACATCATCCCTAATGCAAAAATAAACTGGTGAAAAATACATCAGTATTAGAGGAAATTCTCACAGGAAATACCCATTCCAATTTATTGATGGGCAGGCCAAGAACTTCTGTGCCATTTCAAACAAAACTTTGGTGTAATTATTTATTCTAATCTATTTTCTGGGCTAGATTTATAAAATAGTGATTTCCTCTCCATTTTTATTTCAATTTCATTATTTAAAAGGCAGCTTCCAGAAACAGACTGGTTTTCCAAAAATTAGAAACTCCTGCCTTTGTGTGAGTTGTGGCTTGAATATTATGTTTAGGATTAGCATGCTTCCCCAGCTGCATTGTTAGAATTCATTTGGGACGCCTAGTAGCTCAGATACCTTTTTTGAAAGGAGATTTCTTCAGATTAATATTTGTGCAGATGTGATTCAAAATCTTATTTTGGAATATCAAAATTGGCACAGAGTGAGATTGATACAAGGAGGAAAATGAGGCCAAAGGCTTTGCACACCCAAATTTCATAATGTTTCATTTTCTGGCAATTATGAGCCTGTTTTGAAAATAAATACAGCCAAAAAGAAATCCTTATTAAAATAATATTTTTGGCTTGTACTAGGTACTTTTCCTTTTTTGATCATGATTTGAATTGGTCAGTGTAGAGAAAGGATTTCTTTTCTCTAATTGTATGTGGCTTAAATACCAATGATAAATTTGAATGTTTTTGCAGAGGTATTGAAGAATGGCATGTTTGCCTATGTCTGCAGCTGCTCTGGTAGATCAATAAACCTGTAACAATAAGTAACAATGGAAGTGTATCTTGGACTGGACCTCTGGATTTAATTGCTGATTTTCTTTTATTGCCAGCCTTGTCTTCAGGGGAAAAGTGGTGTGGTCCAATGTAAAATGGCCTCATTTCAGTAAAATGACCCAAAATAATTGTTGGGTGCTTTACTTTCCAAGTTAGGCAGATGTGGTACGTGATCCCTTGAATATATCACAGCAGCAGTCTGAAAACTATAGCACAATGAATAGGGCTGCCCACTTCTTTTCTTGCAGATAGGAGCAATAAGGAAGAAGAATAATCCAACTATTTTTCCCTGAGAGAGTGCAATCTTAGTGTTGCACATTTGGGTGAAGATTACTCAAAAGGATGCTCCATTAAATTTATATTTAGATTTCTGAGGCAACTTCTGACTTTCAGTAGCATTGGTTCAGCGGGAGGAGAGTATTTATTTTAACTCTTTAATAATTTATGCCATGTCTTGATAAAAGATCAATTCCAGTTTTGGAGAATTGTATTAGCCAATGTAATTATAGACAAATTTGAGTTAATTAATGAAAATTAACCTTGGCTTTAGTTATTAAAACATGCTGGAAAGTGGCAGGAAAATGTTGCTTGTTAGACATGTTCTAAATTAATATATTCAGGAACTATGAGGCCTGAAAATTCATTTACATTAACTGAATTTCTGCATTTTATTGAGCAGCGAAATCCTCTGGACTGTTGAGACTGATGAATTTCATCCTCAAAACCCTTCAAGGTCATCAGAGAACATAAAGAGGCGCCTCTAACAGATAATAGGATCTGTTCACTCAATACTTATGATCTTGTCATTAGAATTATTCTTACCTCTGTTTTAAATAAAAGTTGGGGAATTTCTTCTATATGTATTCTTAGAGTGAAATCATTTGTCATACTTTGGTAGTGGTGTTAATTAATACTACAAAGAAATGTTTTTGCTTTAAGTAAATTTAGCATTAATTATAATTGCTCATTTTGCATCCTGTGGGCTGTGTATTTCCTGTGTTAACAAAGAAGTCTCATAAAATCAAAAGCAACTTAACTAAGGCCCCATTATGTAAGGGTTAAGGGACGGCACTGAAGCTGCTCTGGCTTTATAAAGACTAATTTAACAATGCCACTGAGATTTTTAATGGGCAAGTCCCCTCATGCACATTCACCTTGTAGCATTGTTTTTAGCAGAATAGGAGAACGTAATGCTACAGATGCTCAGGGGAATAGTATTAATCAGAACTCTTTTGATTCATCAGAAGGAAATTTCAATAAATACTGAAGGAAAAAATGAGTCACATGACAGAATCTTCACAGATATCCATGATAAAATATTCTAAAGATTCACTACACACTGAGTAAAGAGCTATCTCCTATACTCAGTTCTAAATGGCCTGATCCTTACTCTGAGTCTGTGGCCCAATTTCTAAATGTCATTGTCAGAAGGAACATTGTCCCCAGGCTATTAAGCCCTGGAAATTTTCTAAGTTCTGATTCATCACAACTTTTAGTATACAGGTTTCCCCCGCCATCCGAAGGTAGAGCGTTCCTATGAAACAGTTCGTAAGCCAAAATGTTGTAAAGTGAAGAAGCAATTACCATTTATTTATATGGGAAAATTTTGTGAGCGTTCGCAGACCCAAAAATAACCTACCAAATCATGCCAAATAACACATAAAACCTAAAATAACAGTAACATATAGTAAAAGCAGGAATGATATGATGAATAAATAGCCTACATAAAGTAGAAATACTTTTCCACAATCATTGCCTGCACTGTTGTCTGTAGCGAAAATCTCACGCAAGCGCCGTCGGCAAAAACACTCTCTCCTGTAATCTTTAAGCTATGAAGCTGCCAAATCATACTAAATAACACGTAAAAATACACAACCTATATAAAGTAGAAATAATGTATGTACAGTGTAGTATCACTTATGGGAATTGGGAAGACAGCTTGCCGAGCACACTGATGATGGTGTGTTAGACTGAGTCGTTGGAGTTTGGGTGGTGCAGTGGCCCCCACCCTCCAGGCAGCAACCCGATACCGATCCGCAAAGCATGCAGCGGTGCCGCGGTAGCCGGGAGGCACACAGCATATCTTTAAGAAAAAAGCCGAAATAAACATGCTAATTAATTAGGTGCCGCCCGGCACGTATATGTCAGCTCAGGTCAGAGGCAATTGCCGATTGCATCGCCTCTGATCTGGGCCGACAATTACATATTGGGCGGTACCTAATTAATTAGCATGTTTATTTCGGCTTTTTTCTTAAAGATGTGCTGTGTGCCTCCCGGCTACTGCTACATTCTCCGCGAATCAATATCTGTCTGCGGCCTGGGGGTTGGGGTGGTGGGACACTGCGGTGTCATCTCGTCGTCCTCTGTTTCCAGTAGGGCAGGCAGCTCATCTTCTCCTATGACTGCCCACCTCGATGTCGAAGGTCGAGGTTTGTTGTCTGCTGTGGCTGATGTGGAAGGCTTGCTTGACTGCTAAGCCTCGCGCATTTTTCTATCATACAGCTCTTTGTAAGCACTCAAACCATCCTGCAAATATCCCTTAAACCTACATACCCTTTCAAAATTAAAGTCGTACTATATCATTGCAGCGAAAATCTCACGCAGTTGCTTCACATTCAGTTCACTACTGCATTCGGTTTCGATTGTTATCCTTTCCTCTTCCAATTGCATCAGCTCTTCATCTATCAGTTCTTGGTTATGGGATGCCAAAACCTCTTCAACATCATCTTTGTCAGCTTCCACAAGCCAAACTGTCGTTGTCCTTACTTCGTTCACCACAATCGAAACACTTAATTATGTCTAGTTTTACGCTAAGTGTAACACCCTTACGAGCTCATTCAGAGTTTTCCGACACCTTAGAACTCATCTTGCAAACGGCTGCTCACAGGCACGTGTTTAGGCAATGCTGGCTAGGATGCCGTTCCGAATCCGGGGGAGAGCGGCTGCTCGGGGCACGCGCTGCCTTTTATCGCGCGCTGCTTTTTTCGCATGCTGTTTTTTTTGTAACAGTGAAAACACCTTCTGTTAGCGAAAACAGGGAACTAATGTAGGTCTTTCGTAACAGTGAGGTTTCGTAAAGCGAACGTTCGAAAAGCGGGGGGCACCTGTATGGATCTTACCTGCTCAATCTCACCTCATATGGCAAACCTGTCATCCCAGGAACCAATCCAGTATGCATTCCCTGCATAGTGTACATTTAAACAATACCAAGTTCAACACAATAGTTTTGGTGCAGTTTTACCAAGGCCAGGATTAACACTAAAACCTATATCCAATTCCCTATGAATTTAAAAAAATGCAATTTGCTCCTCTAGCTGCCTGTTACATGTATCTTCAGTACTTATACAGACAGTATTCCAGTGTCATGTGTTTGTTTTATAACTAACAGCATAGGATATAAGGACACAAAGGAGAGTGAGTGGATATTCTTTACTTGGATTTTCAGAAGGGCTTTGACAAGGTGCCGCATATGCGGCTGCTTAACAAGATGAGAGGCCACAGTGTAACAGGAAAGAGACTAGCGTAGTTAGAAGATTGCCTGATTGGCGAAGGCAAAGACTGGGAATAAAGGGGCCATTTTCTGGTTGACTGCCAGTGACCGTTAGTTTTCTGCAGGAGTTGGTATTGGGACCACTTCTTTTCATGCAATATAAGACCATAAGATGTAGGAGCAGAGTTAGGCAATTTCATCTTTTGAGTTTGCTCCCATTTCATCACGGCTGATCCAATTTTCCTCTCAGATCCAATTTCCTGCTTTCTCCCTATATCCCTTCGTGCCCTGACCAATCAAGAATCTAAATACCTCTGTCTTAAATATACATACAGACTTGGTTTCCACAACTGCCTGTGTCAAGGAATTCCACAGATTCACCACTCTCTGGCTAAAGAAATTTCTCCTCATCTCTGTTTTAAACGCCCCTCTGTTCTGAGGCTGTGTCCTCTGATCTTAGACTTTTCCACCATAGGAAACATCCTCTCCAGATCCACTCTATTAAGGTATTTCATCATTTGGTAGGATTCAATGAGACCACCCCTCATTCTTCTGAATTCTAATGAATATAAGCCCAAAGCCATCAAATGTGACAAGCCGTTTAAACTTAGAATCTTTTTCGTGAACCTCCTTTGAACCCTCTCGAATGTCAGCACATCCTTTCAAAGATGTGCTCAAACCTGCTCACAATACTCTGCGAGGTCTCACTTAATGCTTTATAAAGTCTCAACATAACATCCTTTCTTTTATGTTCCAGTCCCCTTGAAATGAATGCTTACATTACATTTGCCTTCCTCACCACAAACTCAACCTACAAATTAAATTTAGGAAATCCTGCACTAGGACTCACAAGTCTCTTTGCACCTCACTTTGTTGTAACAGATATGTCAGGCAAGATTTTCCCTTGATGAAACCATGCTGACTACTGCTTATTTTATCATGTGCCTCCAAGTACCCCGAGACCTTATCATTAATAATCGACTCCAACATCCTCCCAATCACTGGCGTCAGACTAACTGGCTGATAATTTCCTTTCTTCTACCTCTCTGCCTTCTTGAAGAGTGGAGTGACATTTGCAATCTTCCAGTCTTCCAGAACCATTCCAGAATCCAGTGATTCTTGAAAGACCATTAATAATGTATCCACAATCTCTTCACCCACTTCTTTCAGACCCCTGGGGTGTACACCATCTGGTCCAGGTGACTTATCTACCTTCAGACCTTTCAGTTTCCCAAGAACCTTTTCTCTAGTAATGGTAACTTCACACACTACATGACCACTGACACTTGGAACTTCCCTGATACTGCTAGTGTCTTCCACAGTGAAACTGATGCAAAATACTTCTTCAGTTCATCTGTCATTTTCTTGTCCCCCACTGCTACCTTTTCAACATTGTTTTCTAGTGGTCTGATAACCACTCTTGCCTCTCTTTTACACTTTATGTATCTGAAGAAACTTTTAGTATCCTCTTTAATATTATCAACTAGCTTCTTCCTTATTGCAATTCTTCTTTCTTCATGACTTTTTTAGTTGCCTTTTGTTTTTAAAAGCTCCCCTATAGTCTAATTTCCCACTAATTTTTGTGCTATCATATGCCCCCTCATTGGCTTTTATGTTGCCTTTGACTTCTTGTTAGCCATGGTTGTGTCATCTTTCCTTTAGAATTCTTCCTCATTGGGATGAATATATCCCATGCCTTACAATTTGCTTTGGGAAGTTCCAGCCATTGCTGCTCTGCCAGCAGCCCTGGCAGTGTTCTTTGCCAATCAATACTGGTCTACTCTTCTCTCATGCCTCTGTAA
The DNA here is from genome assembly GCF_030028105.1 of Mobula birostris. Taxonomy (NCBI): domain Eukaryota; kingdom Metazoa; phylum Chordata; class Chondrichthyes; order Myliobatiformes; family Myliobatidae; genus Mobula; species Mobula birostris. The sequence continues at coordinate 56,526,861 of NC_092372.1, forward strand.
TTCCCTTCACTCCACTGTAATACTGATACATCTAACTTTAGCTTCTCCTTCTCAAATTTCAGGGTGCACTCAATTATATTATGATCACTTGTCCCTACAGGGTCTTTTATCTTAAGCTCTCTAATCAATTCTGCTTCATTACACAACGCCCAGTCTAGAATAGCTGATCCTCTAGTGGGTTCAATCATGAGCTGCTCTAAAAAGCCATCTTGAAGGCACTCTAGAAATTCCCCATCTTGGAATCCAGCACTATCTGATTTTCCCAATATACCTGCATACTGAAATCCCCCATGACTATTGTAACATTGACCTTTTGGCATGCATTTTCTATCTCCTTTTATAATTTGTAGACCACATCCTTACTACTGTTTGGAGGTTCTGTATATAATTACCATCAGGGTCATTTTACGCTTGCAGTTCCCGAGCTCAATCCACAATAATTCAACATATTTCTAATCATTTGATTTCATTTTTTACCAACAGGGCAAAGCCGCCCTTCTGCCTTCCTGTCTGTCCTTTCAATACAATGTGTGTCCTTGGACAGTAAGCTCCCAGCTATAATCTTTTTTTCATCCATGATTCAGTGATGCCTACAACGTCATACCTGCCAATCTGCAATTGTGCTAGAAGTTCATCTACCTTATTCAGTATACTGCGCGCATTCACATATAACACCTTGTCCTGTATTCACCCTTTTTGATTTTACCCACCTTTTACATTGCAACTCATCCTGTTGACTGTAATTTGGCCTTATCAACAGCCTCTCGTCTCTACACGCTGCCTCTTTGTAAACCAGGTACTCACCTTCAGCACTATCATCCACCTTGCATAGGATACTTCTCGCATTGATGTACATGCAGCTCAAGACTCTCGTTGCATGATGCTCAACCTTTTGACTCTTAACTTTGTCTGACATCTTACCAACATCTGCCTCCATTAACTGTTCTGGCACTCTGGTTCCCATCCCCTGTAACTCTAGTTTACAATCCCAATGTGCAGCATTAACAAACCTTCCTGCCAGCATACAGTCCTCCTCCAGTTCTGGTGCAAACCATCTCTTCTGTACAGCTCCCACCTTCCCTGGAAGAGAGCTCAATGATCCAGAACTGTTATGTCCTCTCTCCTACACCAACTCTTGGCCATGTACTAAAACTGTATAACGTAATAAGCTGTAGCTTCAGCCTACACCCGTTTGGTCTGTTTTAAAGAATATCTATGTTTTTTTGTTGTAATTTTGTCCTATGAAATCATCGTTGAAAATGGTGCTTTTTGTTATGTTTATACTGACTAAAATAAATTTCATTCATTCATTCATTCCTAGTTCTAGTCTCACTTGCACATGGCACAGGTAGCAACCTTGGAGACCCTGCCTAACTTAGCCTCTAACTCCCAGAACTCCCTTCGCAGAACCTCATCGTTCATCCTATCCATGTCAATGGTACCTGCATGGACCACGACTTCAGGCCGTTCACCCTCTCACTTAAGAATGCTGAGGACTCAATCCTGGACCCTGGCACCCGGGAGGCAACATACCATCTGTGAATCTCATTATCACGCACAGAACCTCCTGTCTGTTCCTCTAACTAACAAATCCACTATTACCACAGCGTGCTGCTTCTCCCCTCCCCCTTCCCTTCTGAGGCACAGAGGCAAACTCAATGCCAGAAACCCGACAACTGTGACTTTCCTCTGTTAGGTCAATCCCCAACAGTATTCGGCAATTTACCTGTTGTTGAGGGGGATTGCCACAGGGTTGCTCTGCAGTAGCTGTTTAACCCTGACTGTCACCCAGTTTCCCGTGTTCCGTACCTTGGGTGTTGTTACCTCTGTATATGTCCTATCTATCACACCTCCGAATAATCCGGATTTCATCCATTTTCGGCTCCAACTCGTGAAGGTGTATTGTTAAAAGCTACAGCAGAAGCCCCAAGAGCTAAAGCCTCAAGATCACCACTCTGACTCTGTCCACTCAGGTGACGGCTGCTGCAACGATGACCACTGTGCTTGCCTCTGCATTCCTGTAATTTGCTCTTGCTAATCAATCAATGTTGATTAGTTGCTGGTCAAAGTTCTTTTTCACTGTAGCGACCTGCTGCTGCTTTTTCTACTCAGGGGGTGGACCTAGTTGAAATATCCCCCCCACCCCAACGCTTCCAATGTCTGGATTGGTCAGTGGTCAAAGCTCTTTTTTAATGCTGCAGTGCCTCTCTGCTGCCTTTTCTACTTGGGCAGTTCACCTGATTGAAATTCCCTCCTCTCAAAACTTCCGATGTCTGGATTGGTCACGGGTCAAAGCACTTCGTAAGTGATTTGGATGTCGGAATTGATGGCTTTGTGGTCAAATTTGGGGATGAAATGAAGATAAGTGGAGGGGCAGGCAGTATTGAGGAAGCAGGGAATCTACAGAAGAACTTAGATTGGGAGAATGGGCAAAGAAGTGTAGATGAAATATAGTGTAGGTGAGCGTATAGTGATGCACTTTGGTAGAAGAAATAAAAAGTAGAATATTTTCTAAATGGAGAGAAAACTCAAAAATTGTAAGTGCAAAGGGACTTGGAAGTTCTTGTGCGGGATTCCCTGAAGATTAACTTGCAGTTTGAGCCAGAAGGTAATTGCAATGATAGCATTCTTTTTCAGAGGACTGAAATATAAGAGCAAGTATATAATGCTGAGGCTTAATAAGGCATTGGTCAGACCCCACTTGGAGTATTGTGAGTAATTTTGTCCTCTTATCTAAGAAAAAATGTACTGTCATGCAAGAGCATCCAGATGAGGTTCACAAGAATGATTCCGGGAATGAAATGGTTTTATGTATGAGAAGTATTTGACATCTCCGGGCCTGTGATCACTGGACTTTAGAAGAATTGGGGGGGGGAGGTGGGATCTTATTGAAATGCCTAGATAAAGCAGATGAAGAGAGGATGTTCCCTATAGTGGGTGAGTCTAGGTCTTGAGGGTGGGGAGTCTGTAGAATTCATTGTTATGGACGGCTGTGGAGGCCAAGTCATTGAGTATACTTAAAGCGGAAGTTGATAGGTTCTTAAACAACAGGAATTCTGCAGATGCTGGAAATTCAAGCAACACACATCAAAGTTGCTGATGAACGCAGCAGGCCAGGCAGCATCTGTAGGAAGAGGTGCAGTCGATGTTTCAGGCCGAGACCCTTCGTCAGGACGAAGGGTCTCGGCCTGAAACGTCGACTGCACCTCTTCCTACAGATGCTGCCTGGCCTGCTGCGTTCACCAGCAACTTTGATGTTGATAGGTTCTTGATTAGTCAGGGCATCAAAGGTTACTTGGAGAAGACAGGAGAATGGGGTTGAGAGTGTTAGTAAATCGGCCATGATAGAATGGTTGACCAGGTAGGCACAGTGGCCTAATTCTACTCCTATGCCTTATAGCCTTAAGATTTTATATTGTATTTTGAAAGAGGCTGTCCATTGTAAATATGTTTTCAGAACAAGAAGAGTTTACACAATCTAATCTCTCTGTATTAGTGTGTATGCATGTGTCATGCTTCTTCCCATTTCATTTAATTCCACAGTATCAACTAGTTATTACCACAATGTGTACCGTCCTTAAGTGTCAACATAAAAAGGAAGTACAGAAGCTGGAAATCTAAAACAGCAAAAAGTAAAAGAAATCTGAATTTTTCTGTCCATATAGATTCTAAGTGAGCTGTTGAGTATTTCCAGTGTTTTCATTTCTTTCACTTTTCCAGCTGTTGTAATGACTGTATCTCGCAGTTCAAGCATTGATGTCTGTTACTTATAATTCTTCCCGGCAAATCAGCCATGCTTAATAACACTTCACCAGCTTCTCCCAGCTAGCACCAGAAGTATTTCTGCCTTTCTGTCACTCTTGGTCTCCACACTATGATGGTTATTCCCTTTGTTCCCACTATCCCTGTCCGTTCTCTGTAATTTAAAATTCTAACTCTACCTTCTTCTGTTGAAAAGTCATCAACTTGAAATTCTAACTCTGCTCCTCTCTCCATAGATTCTACCTGATTATTGTGTTTTTTTCCTCCTTTCATCCCCTTATTCTCATGTTGAATATGTACATGTTGCAGTGATAATTAAAGTAACTACATTAAGTTTGATATTCCAACCCGTGCATGTTCGAGGCAAAAAAAAAGTAAATATCTTGAAATCAACTTTAAGAGAGCTCTTGTTGAAGTCGGTGATGTGGCCTTTTCAATAAACAACAATTTATATCATAAATAATGCATTGAGATTAATAATACACTTATATTATAAGTACATGATGTCATCGATATAAAGTTTTAAAATGAGTGTCCGGTCCATTAACAACAGGATTATGAGCAAATGTAAAGTGGTTTCTGGGCAAAAAAGATAATTACTTCAAATTTCACATTCATTACAAGGAACTAACTGTGAGTCCATAAAATGCACTTGGCTCTCTGTCAAAAAAATCCCTCTAGAAAAAAAATATAAGAATCAGTCACATCCATTAATTTTTATCTCAAAAGTCTTCAGGGCTGATGTCCTGTTAGCTTGTGCATTCTACCTTTTGTTGGCTGAATAAAGGTGGTTACAAGTTGGTATATAAGAGGGAAATTAAAAATCTAGTTGAGTGGTGCCACAACAGCAATCTCTCACACAACGTCAGGAAAACCAGAGATCTGATTATTTATGTTGTATGTTCTGTGCTCCCAGTTACACCACCTCCAGACATGTCTTTTGTTGTTCACCAACCTCTAGCACTCTCGCTTGTGTGCCATCACTTGTCACATTCGATGTCATTGTACTTCCTTACGTTTTGCTCTCTATATCCTTTTTCCACTTTGTGACTTCAAACTATTCTGTGAATAACCGTGCCATAGGGGTTGGTGCTGGGCTCACAACTTGTCATGATGCACATTAGTAACTTGGAAGCGGAGACCAAGTGTAGCATATCTAAGTTCAAGTTAAAAGTTCAAAGTGAATGTATTATTGACATGTATGTATTTTACCATATTCTACCTTCTGACTCATTTTCTTTTAGCCATTTATAAGAAAGATACAATAGAATTCATGAAAATCTATGCATAAACAAAGACGAACACAGACCAATGTGCCAAAGAGGACAAATTCTGCACAAAGAAAGTACTGAGAACATGAGTTGTAAAGCAGTTGAAAGTGAGTCTGTAGGTTGGAGAATCAGTTCAGAGTTGTGCTGAGTGAAGTAGTCCAATCCGGTTCAGGAGCCTAATGGTTGGAAGGTAATAACTGTTCTTGAATTTAAGCCTTCTACAGCCTTCTGTAGTGAGAAAAGAGAATAGCCTGGATGGAAAAGGCCTTTGATGATGAATGCTACTTAATTGAGGCAGGGCACAGGATAGATAAAGGAGCGTCAGTGGATGTTGTTCACTGGGATTTTCAGAAAACCTTTGACAAAGTGCCACCCATGAGACTGCTAAACGAGATAAGAACCCGTGAAATACACAGAAGATTGGCTGATAGGCAGAAGGCAGGGAGTGGGAATAAAGGGAGCATATTTAGGTTGGCTGCCGGTGACTAATGGTATTCTGCAGGGGTTGTTATGGGTGTGCTAAGGTTCACGTTTTATGTGAATAATGTTTGGGCATGATACAAAGATAGATGGAGGGGCAGGTAGTGTTGAGGAAGCAGGGAAGTGTATGGTCATGTATTTTGGGGGGAAGAATAAAAGCGTATGTATTTTCTAAGTAGGATGAATTCAGAAATCAGAAGTGAAAAGGGACTTGGGAATCCTAGAACAAGATTCCCTAAAGGTTACCTTGCAGGTTGTGTCTGCAGTAAGGAAGGCATATGTAATGTTAGCATTCAATTTGAGAGGACTAAAATATAAAAGCAAGGATATAATGCCAGGGAATTAAAAATCATTAGGTAGACTGCATTTGGAATGTTGTGAGAAGTTTAGGGTCCCATATTTAAGAAAGTATGCTCTGGCATTGTGGAGAGTCCAGAGGTAGTTTAGTAAAAAAAATCCCAGAAATGAAAAGCTTAATGTAAGAGGAGTGTTTAATGACTCTGGGTTTGTATTCACTGGGGATTAGAAAAATGAGAGGATCTCATTGAAATATACTCAATACTGAAAGGCCTAGATAGAGTGCATTTGTAGAGGGAGAGCCTAGGATGAGAGGGCAGAGACTCAGAAAAGAAGGATGCCCCTTTAGAACATAGGTGATGAAGAATTAACTAGAGGATGGTCAATCTGTGGAATTTGTTGTTACAGATGACCATGGATGTCTAGTGATTTGGTATATTTAAAGCAGAGCTTGGTAGGCTCTTGATTAGTAAGGGCATCACTGGTTAATGGGGAGAGGGCAGGAAAATGACGTTGGGATGGAAAATAAATCAACCATGATCGAATGGCAGAGAGTCTTGATGGGGCTAATGGCCTAATTCTAATCCTATGTCTTATGTGAGTAATTGCTGCCTGGTGGCACGATTGATAATCCAAGCAAAACACACACAAAATGCTTGAGGAACTCCGAGTTCCTCCAGTATTGTGTGTGCGTTGCTTGGATTTCCAGTATCTGCAGATTTTCTCTTGTTTGCGAACGGTTTATACACCTATCACTTTGTTAATGTTTGGGAGTAGGCTGAAAGGATGGTAATTGCTGGATTGAATTTGTCATGCTACTTTATGGCCAGTTGTATATGTGTAATTTTCAGCTTGTCCAGTAAAAATCAGTTTTGTAGCTCTGCTGGAGTAGCTAGTCTGCTGGCACAGCTAATTCTAAAGCATGTTCTTCACTGTATTACTGGCAAGATGTTAGAGACCCACTGTGCTTGCATAGTCAGTGGGCTCAACCATGTCCTGAAATCACAGAGTGTGAATTGAATTGGCTGGTCAGGAGGACTTGAAGAAATTGCATGCATAGACTATACAGTATATAGAGCATTTCTCTGCGTGAAGATCATTGCAAATTCTTCAACCTTGTCCTTCTCATTTACACAAACATGAAGATGCTGGAAATTCAAGCAACACACATCAAAGTTGCTGGTGAACGCAGCAGGCCAGGCAGCATCTCTAGGAAGAGGTACAGTCGACGTTTTCGACCGAGACCCTTCGTCAGGACTAACTGAAGGAAGAGCTAGTAAGAGATTTGAAACTGGAGGGGGAGGGGGGGATCCAAAATGATAGGAAAAGACAGGAGGGGGAGGGATGGAGCCAAGAGCTGGACAGGTGATCGGCAAAAGGGATATGAGAGGATCATGGGACAGGAGGCCCAGGGAGAAGGAAAACGGGGAGGGGGGGGAAACCCAGAGGATGGGCAAAGGGTATAGTCAGAGGGACAGAGGGAGAAAAAGGAGAGAGAGAGAAAGAATGTGTGTATATAAATAAATAACAGATGGGTTACGAGGGGGAGGTGGGGCATTAGCGGAAGTTAGAGAAGACTTTCACAGCTATCTGGACTATTCCTCTTCTCCCCCTGTCTCTTGCAAAAATTCCATCCCCTTCTCGCAATTCCTCCATCTCCGCCACATCTGTTCTCAGGATGAGGCTTTTCATTCCAGGACGAGGGAGATGTCCTCCTTTTTTTAAAGAAAGGGGCTTCCCTTCCTCCACTATCAACTCTGCTCTCAAACGCATCTCCGCCATTTCACGTACATCTGCTCTCACTCCATCCTCCCGCCACCCCACTAGGAACAGGGTTCCCCTGGTCCTCACCTACCACCCCACCAGCCTCCGGGTCCAACATATTATTCTCCGTAACTTCCACCACCTCCAACGGGATCCCAACACTAAGCACATCTTTCCCTCCCCCCCACTCTCTGCTTTCCGCAGGGATCGCTCCCTACGCGACTCCCTTGTCCATTCGTTCCCCCCATCCCTCCCCACTGATCTCCCTCCTGGCACTTATCCTTGTAAGCGGAACAAGTGCTAAACATGCCCTTACACTTCCTCCCTTACCACCATTCAGGGCCCCAGACAGTCCTTCCAGGTAAGGCGACACTTCACCTGTGAGTCGGTTGGGGTGATATACTGCGTCTGGTGCTCCCGATGTGGCCTTCTATATATTGGCCAGACCCGACGCAGACTGGGAGATCACTTCGCTGAACCCCTACGCTCTGTCTGTCAGAGAAAGCAGGATCTCCCAGTGGCCACACATTTTAATTCCACGTCCCATTCCCATTCTGATATGTCTATCCACGGCCTCCTCTATTGTAAAGATGAAGCCACATTCAGGTTGGAGGAACAACATCTTATATTCCGTCTGGGTAGCCTCCAACCTGATGGCATGAACATTGACTTCTCTAACTTCCGCTATTGCCCCACCTCCCCCTCGTACCCCATTCATTATTTATTTATATACACACATTCTTTCTCTCACTCTCCTTTTTCTCCCTCTGTCCCTCTGAATATACCCCTTGCCCATCCTCTGAGTTTTTCCCTCCCTCCCCCTTTTCTTTCTCCCTGGACCTCCTGTCCCATGATCCTCTCATATCCCTTTTGCCAATCCCCTGTCCAGCTTTTGGCTCCATCCCTTCCCCTCCTGTCTTCTCCTATCATTTTGGATCTCCCCTTCCCCCTCCCACTTTCAAATCTCTTACTAGCTCTTCCTTCAGTTAGACCTGACGAAGGGTCTCGGCCCGAAACGTTAACTGTACCTCTTCCTAGAGATGCTGCCTGGCCTGCTGCGTTCACCGACAACTTTGATGTGTGTTCCTTCTCATTTACATGTTGGGCTTTGCTTTCATTGAGGTTGGGAATATTTATCGAACCTTTTTAACTGCTAAATTGTCCATCACAGTTTGCATCTGCAGTACTTTGTACAGTCCTTATTTGTTGTGTGAAATTACCTAACATTATTTTTAGAATGCCACCTTTGCTATTCTGTGCACAGATAGTCCTATATTTTAGGTTTATATTACCAGTAAATATTACCTGCAATATTACCAGTCCTGTATTACCAGGTCAATGCCCCATTTTCAAATGTCTGAGATCTTGCTCCTGCTCTCCTCATTAAACTTGGTTTTGTCTCTGGTTATTTGACCTTGGTTATGAAACTGACCTACCAAGATGGCATACTGCTACTTAAAGCTAGTGTTGAGCTGCAATAGGTATCATCTAGCATGGTGTGATTGCAACATAGCAAATTATATTTCAGCTTGAGACTATCCCATCAGTTTCAATGTGTCCAGTTGACTTAGATCCAACCAATACTGTCATAAATAGATGCTTTTGTAATGGGCAGATTGATAAGAATTAGATTTGGTAGGTCCTTCTCGCTTTGGGTTTTGGCTTCACTTGCAGTTTTGTCTTTCAGAGCTTGACCAATGGTGATTTTTATGAGGAGACATTATTTCAATGTGATTGGAGGAAGGTATAGGAGAGAATATCAGAGGTGGTTATTTTTACAGAGTGGGAAGCGTATGGAACGCTCTGCCATTGTGGTAGTAGAGACAGATATATTAAGGATATTTATTTAAGGGACTCTTAGATAGGCACATGGATGAAAGGTAAATGGAGGGCTATATTGGAGTGAGGGATTAGATTAATCTTGGAATATGTTAAGAAGTCAGCAGAGCACTGTGGGCTTAAGGGACTGTACTGTGCTGCACTTTCTACGTTCTCAGATTAAGATGTGTGTGATCCACCGTGATTTAGACATTTAGATTCAGAATTGGCTATTGCATAGTTAAAGACAATGAAAGAGGGGTCTGACATACTTGCAGAAAATTTTAACTTCTTTGAGCATGAATGTCTCAGGATAGATAACCTACTCTGGCACAAGAGGCAGAGCTAAAATTAATGGAGCACAAGGATGTAAACAATTTATGTTGGAGGCTTCTAACACTTCAGGTTTGGGAGCTAATATGGAGGGAAGTGTTTGCACCTCTGAAGAACATGAATGTAGAATTTGTCACTTAATTTCCCAATATGTTCAAAGATGTCACACCCTATTTGCAGCACAAAAGTTAAGGTTAAAATTGATATTGTATGCTTCTTGCTTCCTAGTTGGTACTTTTTCAGCACATTTATTGAAATTGAACCTGTTGCACTCTGTTGTAATAATGCACCTAATGAAGGCACTAAGTAACTTATAAAAGTTAAAGGTATCCAAATAGTTTTATGGTCAAAGCTTCATTGCACTGTGCGGAATGAATAGCCAAGCTTTTTTTTACCTGGTAAAGTACCTATTTAGTTTATGATCTGTACATACAACTAATTTTGCGCTGCAATGATTTTATTTCTCCAGCCTCACAGAAATAGTGTTTCAATAAAGTGATTGATATTTACCCTGATGTTAGCTTTTAACTAAAAACCAGTTATGAAATTAATATTTTTGCAAGTGTTTCATTTTGTTAGCTGCTTGGGAACACACAGCATCTACAAAGTGAGTAGCTTCACTATTGCTATTTTTGTCATCATAGACCAAAAATCCTTTTAATTGTAACAATAAATTAGCTCACTCAACATAATAAGACATACAATAAATGCATGAATAATAACTTTAAATTTGATATGTTAGATATTCTTCATGATAGGCTCAGAAAACATCTTCCAGCCTCATCGTTATTTTCAATAAAACCGATGTTGTCTAGATCCATGGGCATTCTGCCTTGATCCTTGCCCGATACAAAGAGGAATTTACATAAATTGAGGACTGGATTTTTAATTTTCATCAAATTGCAAATATTAATAACCTATTGTAATGTTAAATAGCTTTTTACTTGATCCCAGAGAAAAAATCATGCTGTTCTGTCAGCAGAAGTGGTTCTAATCTTACGTACCTTTGTTCGGCACACCAGATGACATCAAGAAATGGCTGAGAGCACTGGATAGGGAAAAGAGCTTTAGGAACAGGCGTCATAGCAGTAGTGCTGAAGACTTGCAGTCCAGAACTAACTATGCCTCAAACCAAGTTCTCCCACCATCAACATTAGCCACATTTTCTGAATATAAATATATAAATCCCCCTGCTATTTCAGCAAGAGGACATAGTACTTTTTAAAAAGGAGTCTATAGTTATTCTACCTGTGAATGTGCCCATGATTAAGGAAAGTGTCAGTGATAGAGCAAGGTGACAGTAATGAACCCCTCTGATGCTCAGTTTAAAAAGGTGTTGACTATCTAGTTGAATTCTGACTATATGTTGGTGAGTACTTGTGCCAAATTGGCTCATATGAAACATAGTGCAAAACAAGTGAAGATGGAACACATGCACTTGCTTTGCTAATTACTTGGATCATTTGGGCCGACATTTCAGAAAAAGGTGGAATTTTCTGTTTATGTTGTGTCAGGTTGGGTGCTAATCACCCACTCAGAGGCAGAGGTGAAGATCTGGTTTTAATCCAAGGTGCTTGTGAGAATTGACATGAATCTCCACACAGCCGAGAAATTTACCCTTTTCCTGAAACAGGAAATTGGTCTGGTTCAAAACAAGCTAGCTTAAATGACATTAATACTTGTATTTATTACTATGCTTGTTAATAGCTTACAGAATTTTGAAATTTAATAGTAATAAGTTTGTACAACATAGAAACAGACCCTTTTATTCACCATATCCATGTAGAGCATTGTATTTCTGTATATATGAAAACAAATGCTATGGATGCGAGGAATCTGAATTGAAAACAGAAAGAGCTGAAAATACACAGAATGTCACCTAGCACCTTTAGACAGAACATTAGGATTGACATTCCAAGTTGTTATGTTTTATAACTCTAAAACATTAAATTACTTAAAAGGAAAAGATGGGAGTCTGAAATATGCATCTTATCTAGTTTTACTTTCAACGTGATGCTCACATATCATATGGTCGCATTCTGACATATGCAATTAACGTATTTTTACATATAACCATAATGAATTATATAAGCAACAAAGAATGCTTCAATCAATCAATATATACTTACATGTATTACTCAAATATTACTGATATATTAAACGCACAACACTCCCCCTGCTTAGCTATAAACTCCAACTCAATATAGAATATATCTCAACTTGTACATAATATACTATATAATACAGCTACTATACAGATATCCATAATAGACTAAATTTTAAATCGTCCCATTCAGGCAGGGCTAAAGATTTAATTGCTGTAGAGGCTTTCTTACTCTAGTCTTTCCTGACAAGGGGGATTACTGGCCTGGGCAGCTGAGAATTGTGGCTGTGATACAATCTCAGGTTCTGGAGCTTCCTCCATGATAGTTGTAGGAGTTGACACTGATGCTGTGGGAAATGGATCTGACAATGATAGCCACCTTTCTTCCTAACGATTGACTCTGCTCTCCTCAACTGTTTGATGTGTTGTCTCCAGATGATATCGGATGCAATCTCCACTGTGTAGGAGAGTGGTCTAGTTCTATCCTTAATCTTTTTGTGTACCCACTTTTGATCATCTCTGTAGTCCCTCACCAGGACTGCTTGTCCAGGAGTGAAACATTGAACCTTCTTTTTTAAGGATTTCGAAATGTGAATGCAAGGGACAACCCAGGAACAGCATAGCTGGTGAAGTTGTTATTTGTGCAGTGTGTGCTACATTGCAATATGTAAAGAGGAAATTGGCGAGCTTCTGATTCAGTGTTAGTGTAGTGTGTTGCTTGGATTTCCAGCATCTGCCTTACTGTAATGATATCAACAAAGCTTATTTTAGCTGGTTTGTTGAAGCAGTCAAACTCCTAAACAAACTGTATGCCTTTAAATCCAAGGAACTCAGTAAAACTGGCAGTTGCTTCTCATTGGCTATTTCATTTAATTTAAAATTCTGCTCAATCCATTCAGCATACAAAAACCAGTTACCTGTTGTGTAATTAAACATGTCAACCTTTCTGATGTAGTCAGCCATTTCTGCTCATTTCTTTATGATTATTATCACTATGACTCTGTGAATTCTTCCATTTTCTTCCCTTTTTTAACTCGATCATCTTCCCTTTTATGAAGAAAATATATTGCTCCAAAGAAAAAAAAAGTGCTGCATTTTTTTTTACTTAACCATTTCTTGCTGCACTTTTTTCACTTGAACATCTCGCTGAACTTCAACAGGTAGATAGTCATCTTGGATTCATTTTAAAAATACCTTGTCAGCACTGTTATGTTTTATAATGATGCATGAAATTCATGTATTTTTATATATAACCATAATGAATTATATAAACAACAAAGGATACTTAATCAAACAATTTATTTACAAAATTATTCAATTATTCTTCGGTTGTCCATCCAAATCCGATGACGACGTCCACTCCTTTAACGGTGAGATCTTTGATGACTATACGGTCCTATCCTGGACCCACAAGCTCTATTGCAGGTGGGACATGTATATGTAGTAGTGGTGGTGGTAATGGTGGCAACCATGGCTGCATTTCTCCTGGCTATCTCCTGGCTGTTCTTTCCATCTCCAGAATATGGACCCCGTCCCTACACAGCTGTTGCCAAGTGGTACGGTCAGCAACAACCTCCTCCAGGTCCTCAGGTCTGATCTTGCACTTCCTTAAAGCATTCTTCATCTGATCCTTATAGCGCTTCTTCGGCCTTCCAGCTGAGCGTCGACCATGATGTAGCTGGCCATATAACACTCAGCGGGGTAGCGGACATGGGGGCATCATTATCACGTGCCCCAGCCACTGCAGCTGATGCTGGGTGATCATGGCCTCAATATTTCTGCAGTCAGTCTTTACAAGTATTTCAGTGTGAGGCATCCGTTCACGCCAGGTAATTCCCAGGATGCGCTGGAGACAGCTTATGTGGAAGTGCTCCAAGGACTTGATGTGACGGCTGTAGGTTACCCAAGCTTCACAGCTATAAAGGAATGAATGAATTACTGAAGAATGGAGGGTGCATTCAATTATTACTGAAATGTTAAATACACCATATATGTGGATAACCTTCTGTTGGAAAACATAGCCATGAACAGATTAAGAATAATCCAAATAATATACCCATTTTCAATCCTCATTTTAAAACTCTGTGTTTACAATAAAAATGTTGCCTTGTAATGGAACATTCCTTAGGACAACATTTTATGATCAATGTTACAATTGAACTTCATTGGCTTGGCTTTCTTTTGAAGACCCTGACCTGGAGTTACATGCTGACTTCAGTTCTTTTGGGAAATGGGACCCGCTCTTGAGATCTCACGACCGGCCACTTTTTGATATGCCAGGGACATGGCCTGGAAGACTAGTGTGCCATCAGGGTGCTGTGATTTGCCTGGCTCTGGAGTCAGGCGGGCTCGAGGCCAATGCTGCTACCTGGTGTGTCATGGGAGATGGAAGATCGTAACCAGCAAGCTGGCTGCTGGCTGTGTGCCCAGAGACCCAAGTTCTTTGGGCACAGAGCTTGGAAAAAGTGACACAACAGACTTTTAACACCATAAATTGGTGAGTTGTTTTGTTATGTCTCCCCTCTCGCTGTGAAGTAGGACACCTCTTTTTCCCTTAATTAGGGAGAGAGAGAGAGAGAGAGAGAGAGCCTGTGGTATGTCGAATTAACGGGTGAACGAGCAGTCTTTGGGGTGCTGCAAGTTTGTGTCTTTATTGATGCTTTGCTGCATGCTTGAGTGCTCAGTGGGGGATGCTGATGATTTGTTGCTGGTGGGACTGGGGGGTCGTTGCTTTGCTGCTGCTTATGCATGGGAGGGGGGAACTGGGGTGGGGGCTTTGGCATTCTAGCCTTTAACTGTCATTCATTTTTGGGGCAGTCCTCTGTTTTTGTGGATGTTTGCGAAGAAAAAGAATTTCAGTATGTATATTGTATACATTTTTCTGACATTAAATGTACCTATTGAAGTGGATATTCTAAGCAGATATTGCATCTACCTGTCAATGAGTGTGTACAGTTAAATATTGGGTGGGTAAAATCGATCTATACGAGAATTTAGAAGAGCAAGAGATTATTGCTTTTGATATTATAAGGTTCTGAAAGAGATCGAAAGGGTGGATTGTTGTTTAGGTAGAGGCATTTTCAGTGAGGCTGTATCGTCTGGCTAGAGATGCTAAAACTCGTGAGACATAGAAGATAGAACAGTACAGCTTAAAATACAGGGCCTTCAGTATGCAGCATCTCTGCTGATCATAATTCAAGTCCACTTTAATCCCACCTACTTGCAGTGTGGTCTATACCCCTCCTCTTCTTGTCCAAGTTCCTCCAAAATGTTTCTATCGTATATGGTGTTTCAAGGAGAGAGTTAACCACATTGGAATGAGGTACTTTGTTGTTCAGAGACATATTTTTTTTTGAAATTTTCATTGGGTATGTACAGGCCTATACATAACTGATATTTGTGTGGATTCAAGACTAAGCTTGATCATTTTCTGAATGCTAAGTGAATTAGAAAATCTGAGGATCAGGTCAGAGAAAAGTTTTAGGATTGTGATCTTCAGGTTGGGAGTGAAGACGTAGGAACCATGTGTTCTATTGTTGTTTTCATTCATTATATATTTTTTATTTCTTATAAAATACAAAGCACCTATACTTGTGGAACGTTTATTTTATGTGATTACACTATTGACCTTGGTGCACCTATTGTATTGAATGCAGGATCTAGCAAGTGTAGATTTGAAAATCATCCATCTAGCTGCCAATGCTTCCACATAAAGAAAGCTACAAGGTAACTGAAGATGCAGAAGATTGCTCTTCTTCCCAGCAGTGTTCCATCCTTACCTCTTCAAAAAAAATAATCCCACTATCTTGTTAACAGTCTTAATGCAAATCAAGTTCAAATGAGGCAGTATGATTGTTGCTAGAGGCGCACTGACAGCTCCAGACGTAGGCTGGCGTGTCCTCAGGAGTCCAATGTGACTAGAAGCCATCATGTTGCCCTTAGTTACCACACTCCTTAGTTTCTTGCTGCAGGCTTAGTTGCACCTTTGCTTTTGAAAATAAAACCTCATTCCTAACATTGAATTGTCATTTTCTTTATGAATAATAGTCTGTAATATTATAAATGTGCCATTTTTGAGAATTTGAGAGGCTTGGAACATAAAATAATGTTGCTGACTGAATTCTTTTTTTTAAATGTTGAACTTGTCCACAAATTCATGAAAATGGCCCATATAACCATCTTTGCTGACTGAGCAATTAGTGCTTAAAGCATTGATTATCCAATTCTTCGAAGGAGAGTGGAAGGCAATGATTACAGATGACTGAAGTGCTTCAGTGTTTTTTACTCTGCAAATCTTGAGATTTTCAATGATGGCTACATTGTTATCTAAGAAATATGATAGGGATAATGCTGATCACTCAATGTGATAAGAAGGTTATAAAAGAAAATTCATCATAATTAAGATCCTCACAGTTATTTTCAACTTGTAACAATGGATGAAGCACAGGAATGGACTGAAATTAATAATGATGAAGAATAAATTGATTTGGTTCTTCCAGCAATTTTAACTGGAGAAAACTGTTATTAATCCAAAATAGTGGTAATACAAAAGTTAAGAAATTTCTGGCTAGGTATTTTCAGCAAGTGCACAAAGGCTGCTGAGGGCAGATGATAGAGCAAGGAAAAGAGGAAGAAAATTATTGCACAAGATACCAAAGCTGTGTTTAGAGTAGTAGAACCAAAAGAGGGCACTGGCAAGGATCAAGGCATGTCCACTATGCCAAAGGCTGAACAGCGCTCATATAGCACAAGAATGTATAATTCTGTCCAAGTGGCAGTAAATGTAGGTAAGGCTAAAATTTAGAATACCAGATTGAATTTGGTTATAATTGTCCCAGGTACTGAGATACAGTGAAAAGCATGTCTTGCATACTGTTCAGACAGATCAAGTCATTACACAGTACATTGAACTAGAACAAGGTGAAACAATAACAACAGAGAATAACAGCTGCAGAGAGTGTGCAGTGCAGGTAACCAATAAGGTGTTTGATTATAATAAAGTAGATTTTCAGGTTTATTTTATCTTATCGCACTAGGGAATTATTTAATAGTCTTATGGTAGCAGAGAAGAAGTTCTCCTTAAGCCTGGTGATACAGTACATGCTTTTAGACTTTTTTATCTTCTCCCTGATGGAAGAAGAGAGAAGGGAGAATGTTCAGGTTGGGTTAGGTCTTTGATTATGCTGACTGCTTTACTGTTGCAGTGAGAAGTATCGACAGAGTCTATATGGGGAAGGCTGGTTTCTGTGATGTGCTGAGCTGTGTCCACAACTCTCTACAGTTTCTTGCATGTGTAGAGCAGTTACCATACCAAACCATCATACATTCAGTTAGGTGTACTGATAAAAATTGGTAAGAGTCAATGGAGATATGCCACATTTCTGTAGCCTCCTGAGGAATTAGAGGCATTGGTGAGCCTTCTTGGTCACGGTGTCCACATGGTTAGACCACAAAAGGGTATTGGTGATATTCACGCCTAGGAACTTGAAGTTCTCAACCCTCTCAATCTCAACACCATTGATGTAGACCTGAAGTCAATGACCAGTTATTTTGTTTTGCTGACATTGCGGGATTGATTGTTGTCATGACAACGTGTTATTAGTTCTCTATCTGCTTCCCATTCTCCACGACTCATGGAAGTAGGATTTAATCTGTCCACACAGTCATGAATGTACAGGCAGTAGAGTAAGAGTTTGAGGATGCAACCATCAGGAGCATCAGAGTTCAGAATAATTATGGTGGATATGTTGCTGCCTATCCTTACTGATTGTTGTCTATTGGTCAGGAAATCAATGATCCATTTGCAGAAGGAATGTTGACTCCCAGGTTCAGGAAGTTGGTGATGAATTTGTTTGGAATTATAGTATTGAAGGCAAATTGGAAGAAGTATTGGAATTGTAAAATTGAACATGCAGGTTGAGAATGCAGTAAGACTGAAAGAATGAAGGAGCTTTTTGTGCCTTGCTTTTGAATTATTTTTGGAAAATAAGAAAGAATATTTGCATTTTGATAATATTGCATATTATCCATTGATATTTCAAGTACTTTGTTTTTAATGAATTCTTTCAGAGAAAAAATGAAATAATAGTAAGTGTGTCTTGTGCGCATGTTGCGTTGTTAAAAACAGACAGTTGTGATATCACGTGGGGCAAATATAAGCTGCTTAGCTCCTAGCACCTAATCAACAAGGCTGTGGCTCATCTAACTGTGGGATTTAACCTTCCTATTGATTCCAATAACTGTTGATTTACCAAGTATTCAAGGATCATGCTATTGCAGCTTTGAGTAGAATTAAAAACTCAACCACCACAACTTTCTAAATTGGAAACTGGCAAAGATTGAATATCCTCTGGGGGAAGATATTTCATCCACATTTGTGAATGAAAAAATGTAAATGGTGTTTCTTTATCCTGAACTTATGCCATCTTTGTCTTATTTCCTTCAGCAAAGGAAAAAAGTATTTTGATCTACCCTTTAAAGCTCTCTAGAACCTTGGATAGTTCAAGTTATTTAATAATTTACAGAAAATTAAACATTATTTATGAAGACCAGCAAACATATTATAGAAGCACATTGGACCAATCTATAAGTCTTACCTCTAAGAAGGAAACATGAAACTGCATATGCAAAGAAATCTGATATATGAATAGAAAACTTATGAAAACTGAGAAGGTTAGCAACATCTCTTTTGCTCTGTTGGTGTGGTCTTTCATTGATTCTATTATGGTTACTGGATTTATTGAATATGCCTGATTAGTTTAATCTCAGGGTTGTATATAATGACATATATGCACTCTGATAATAAATTTACTTTGAACTTTGAACATCTGTGGAGAGAACAATGGAACTGATGAAATAATTCTGACCCGAGAAATGGAATTGTTTTCTCGCTCTGCAGTTACTGCCTAACCTCATTAGTGATTCCACTATTCTTTGATGAACTTAGTTTATTTCATTTGAATATTATATTATATGCAAACAGCAGATATCTTGGTTTAACCCAGGACTCCATGTGTGATTAATTTTAAATAGTTAACATGGTGTGATGTTTCTGTGAGTTAAGTGCATGACATTCCATAGGATATATGATGGATAAGCAGCCCACTCTGCTTAGTTTATTTATTATTTATATTTAGAGATACAGTGCAAAACAAACCCTTCCCGCCCAATGAGCCACACCACCCAGCAAACCATCTATTTTACACTAATCACAGGACAATTTACAGTACAGCGACCAATTGCCCTACAAACTGGTACCTCTTTGGGTTGGGAGGAAAACAGAGCACCCAAGGAAAACCCATGCAGTTCACAGGGAGAACTTTACAGTTGGTGCTGGAATTGTACTCCATTCTCCAAGCACCCTGAGCTGTAATAGCATCGCACTAACTGCTATGCTACTGTGATGCCCATCTGAATCAAACTATTGTTATGATCCTTTCAAGTGTACTTCCATCTTCTCACATTTAAATCAATCAGCGCAATCCACTGCTCCCTACCTTACATTTTTGTTTATCTACCCCTTCAATGTGAACTCGTGTTAACTATTCCCTTTGTGGTAAATCTCAACTCTTTTTAGGTAAAGAGATCTCTTCTCAGTTCCATGATGATTTTACAATACATGTATTTAAGATTTCCCTACAAGCAGTAATATTTTCTCCAAAATCCATTCATTCAGAACCTTTCAAAATTTTAAAGACCTTATTAGATTATCCTTTTGCCAACTTTTCTGAGGAGAAATGTGACCCAAACTCTTAATACTTGCCAGATATTTATGCCTTTAAGTTACGGTATCAACTTTGTAAATCATATTAGCCTCTTCTCCTCTGCTTGCATATCTTTTTTTATGATATATTGGCCAGAAATACACACTTTCTTAAGTACAAACACAAACGATTCTACAGATGTTGGAAATCCAGAGCAACATAAACAAAATGCTGTAGGAACTCATCAGGTCAGGCAGCATCTATGGAAACCTTTTGAGCCGAGACCCTTCATCATGGCAGGAAGGAAGGAGAAGATACCAGAGTAAAAACGTGGAGGGAGGGGAAGGTTGACAAGCTAGAATGCGATAGGTAAAGCCAGATGGGTGGGGACAGGAAGAAGAAGTAAGAAGCTGGGAAATGCAAAGGGCTGGAGAAGAAGAAATCTGATAGGAGAGAAGAGTGGGAAATGGGAGAAAGGGAAGGAGGAGGGCACTAGGGGAATGTGCTTGGCAGGTAAGGAGAAGTGTAGGCCACAGGCAGAGCTGAGAGACCACGGTGAAACTGGGGATTTTTACAGACTAGTAATTGGGGTTAGAGCGAAGTACTGCTGTTGGGAGTTGCTCTTGGGCAATAAAGGGGGTAGAGATGGCAGAAAGTGATGAAGAAGACAGAGGCAGTGAATAGGAAGTGTTATTGGGTGGTAGGCGTTATTGGAGGAAGGTGAATGGCAGGTTTCCAGGAAACAGAAAAATCAGCTGCTAGTGGAAGATTGTAATGGCTTATCATCCAGTTTAAGGTTTAAGATTTTGTTGATCTTTGAATCTGGACCTGTTTCTAATATCAATCCAATTAAACTAAGTAAGGCTTTGAAACAAGAGAAAATCCACTGTTGCTGGAAATCCATGCAACACACACAAAATGCTGGAGCAACTTAGTGAGCCAGGTAGCATCTATGGGAAAGAGTACAGTTAACGTTTTGGGCCAAGACCCTTCAACAGCACTGGAGAGAAAAAAAAGATGAGGGGTAGATTTAAAAGGCCAACCTTTTAAAATGTTGACTGTACTCTTTTCCATAGATGCCGCCTGGCCTGCTGAGTTCCTCCAGAATTTTGTGTGTGTTATAGGGAGTTGAAAAAAGCATTGTGGGCTCAAAACCTTTAAGAGATCAGGCACTTGGAAGTTTGTAAAGGTTGTAAGTAATGTGAGAAAGCTTTGGGGTTACAAGCTGTGCGAAGAAAGAAATTAACACCAAGGAATTATATGAAAGGACAGTGACTTTGAGGTGTAATCTCTGGAGTGCCTCTAGGTGTATTCATGGACCAAGTTAAAAATAATTTTGTCAAAGGAATTGTTGTAGACACAAAAAGTTTAAAAAGATTTTTGTGGTCGAGTAGATACAGATAGCTTATCAGTATTGATTAAATTTGTTGGAAATATGTTGTCAGATAGGGTTAGTTAATTTATATGAGTTATATGGTTCGAGTCTATGTGGTACTGGCATAGTCCGGTCCGTGAAATCGCATTCCGGTTCACGATCCAGTCTGTGGACTCAGGTCTCCGGGTCTTCCAGCTGTCCCTCGTTCGATTGAGTTAAGCATAGGCACCTGATTCCCGTCTTGGGGCTTGGAATATAAGTAGCCTTGGGGTTGAGTGTAGGCACTGGTTTGTCTTGTCAGCCCCCCTAGGAGCAATCTGCTGATGAAGGGCTAGTGTAACCATTTGTGATCTCTAAGCCTGGTTGGAGGACCACTGCTTCATGGAGCCTTGTTGCCACTTATTGGAGTAGTCTTTGTGGTATGGATTTGGCTGTTTTCTGGGCCAACTGAGTGGCCATCAGCCACTCTGAGCTAGGTAGGGATCTGTCTGTTTCTGTAGCCAGTGGAGGTTGCTGGCTGTAACTGTGACTTGGAGCAACCCTGAAGCAGAGATGGAACTGTCTGCTGTCCTTTGGTGTTTGTCTCTTGTCCTTGCCTCTGTGGGGTAAGTCAGGCTGTTTTGCTATTGCCCTGTGGGGGAGGGGGGTGGATCTGTCTTGTCTTGTCCTTGCCTCTGTGGGGGTAAGTCAGGTTGCTGTGCTGTTGCCCTGTGGAGGACACTGTCTTGTCTTGTCCTTGCCTCCATGGGGTAAGTCAGGCTGTTTTGCCATTGCCCTGTGGGGGGGATTTGTCTTGTCTTGTCCTCTCCTCTGTTGGGTAAGTCTGGCTGCTCTGCTATTACCTGATGGAGGGACCTGTCCCACCTTGGTGTGGAGGAGAAGTTGAGGCCTGGCTTGTTTTAGGATAAGTCCTGGCTCTATGTCTATGTTCTGTCCTGTTTCATGTTAGTGTTGTTAAAGATGAGTCCTGGCTTGTCGAAGGATAAGTCCCGGTTCTACGTTGACGTTCGGTTCCCAGTCTGTCTCTGAGCTCCAAGACCCCAAGCCTCGACGGTCCCCGCAGCCAGGCTCCAAGACCCCAAGCCTCGACGGTCCCCGCAGCCAGGCTCCAAGACCCCAGCCATGTCCTGTCCTGAAGCCATGTTATGTCCTTTCCTGGTTCTGGGGTCTGAGCCTGAGGCAAGACCCAGGTTCTGGGTCCTTGTCTAGTCTCTGGCTTGGAGTCCAAGCCTTGTCTTCTAATCCATGGTTTCTAGTCCTGGTCCCGCTTTCCCTGGCCCAAGTCTGCATTCTTGTCCCTGCTCCTTAACTGAATCCTGTTATGTCCTTACTCCAGTCAAGTCTTGTTCCTTGTACTTTGGTGTCTGTGTCTCACATTTGTCCATTCCCAGCACCCCATTTGTGACAGGTACCCCCTCTGAAATGTTTTCAATGCCAGAAGTTTGGCTGTGTAGAGGTAAAATGCATAGATGTGGTAGATGTAGTGGAGAACATGATTATGGTAATTGTGGAGAAGGTGTTAGGCTAAAATGTAGCAACAGTAGAGGGGAACATAGCTCTGCTTGTGCAGGGTGTTCTGTCTATAAGAATGCTATGGAAATACTATGTGTTTGGCTGGAAATGGGCATATCATATGCCAAAGCTCTGTAGAAACTACAGAAGACAATATCAATGAGACCTATTAATATCCAGAATACAGATAGATGGAAGAGTGTGTAAAGTGCATGACTGTATAACAAAGGATTTGATGATCATTGATAAGCTAAAGGTTGTCACTTTCACGGCAGATGTGGTAAATTGTATAGCACAAACTAAAAGCAGGACAGAAAATTTAAAATTATATTAAAAGCTGCAGAAAAAAAGCATCTAGAGATAAAAGACTTAACTCTAGAATTTATTAATGATGCTTTACAAGGAAGAGTAAACAATGTTCAGAATTCAAAGGAGGGTTGTTGATGGAACATCATACAATGGAGTGCTAGAAGCCTGTTAGAAACTATCTTACAATGAAATGCCAGAAACCGGTCAAGGATTTAAGAAAATTATTGAAGATTTACCAGATAAACCTGGGAAAACAGCTGCAATTTCCTCCCCACATCAGAGACTACATTGCAGCCCAACATTGTGTTGCGGTCCAACTCATCGAAGCACATTCTCATGCTTGAGTTTACCATGCCGTGGGAAGAATGCATGGAGGAGGCCTACGAGCGGAAAAGATCCAAATATGAAGATCTGAAGAACAACTGCCAAAGAAGAGGCTGGAGAACAAAGTGTTGGCCTGTGGACGTTGGGTGTCATGGCTTTACAGGCCAGTCACTCTGCAAAGTATACACTGCACTTGGAATCATGGGAGAGAGAAGGAGAGCCATTTCTACCACCACAGATGCAGCAGAGAAAGCGTCAAGATGGTGCTGGATAAAGAGTGCAGATCTGTGGGTTATTGCTAGGGCACAGGCCGGGGACTGATCAACCCCGGTTGGGTCGCCTGGGTGAGGATGTATGATGTTAAAAGATCTGAAACACCTGACGACCCCAGGTAACATCGCTGATGATGTGCCCTAGCTTAGTATAATGCAGATGTTTCTGGAGGAAGAAGAAGAAAATGTTGTCTAAGTTTTCAGATACAAGGTTATGTTGATATAAGCCACAAAAGAATAATGGGCAATACAGGAGTGCTGGCTACCTTTGTCAGAAATGGGATAGCACATGGAGTTATGGAAATTGGGTTTGCTTATGAGTCAATTGTGGTTGAAATTTGGAGAAAGAATGGTAAAGCACAGATAGTAAATTTTTATAACCCTTGAGAAAGGTTAACACTGGATACATTGGGAGGTGTGGATGGAAAAGGTAAGTTTATATGATCTGGAGATTTTCATGCTTATAGTACTCCATGAGGTTATCATGACAAATGTAAATGTGATGGTGGTGGAAGACTTTCTAAAAGAAAAAAATGTTTGGGGTGCTTGAATGATGGTAGGAGTACAAGGATAAATCTATTTAACAATGTTGTTTCTGCTATAGATCTTACACAGGTAGTTGAGAATATAGCAAAGGTGTGTAACTGGGAATTGTATAATAATTAGAAACCATAGAAAAACTACAGCACCTTGGCCCTTGGCTGTGCCGAACCATTTTCTGCCTAGTCCCACTGACCTGCAATTCAATACTGGGGAGTGATTATTTCTGCAATATTTGTACCATGGGAATGGATGTGTATTAGACGAAAGGTTCTCATATTCCCAGATGAAATTGAGGATTTCCCTAAAGGCAAACTGGGATGTATTTAATGATTTGCGTGAAAACTGACCACCTGATCATTTGGTTTTGGAGGATGTTGAGTTGAGTGTAGCTTGTGCTCTGTACTCAACTCAATAGCTAAGGAATCAATTCCCAGATTGTTTGGAGATAATAAAGGGAGAGCTGGTCCCTGGTGGACAGATGAATATAAAAGAGCTGTGACAGAGCAGAATAAAGCTTTTAGTAAAGTTAGGCAGTGTTACTCCTATTCATCTTTCAAACAATATAAGAGTTCAAACTATAGTTAGAAGAATAGTTAGAAGGACAAATGAAATATATTAGAGAATGTGGTGTGTTAGCATTGGGAAAGAGATCCAGGTGGGGGAGGTTTGGGGTATGATATGGAAATAGGAGGAGTTAGTAAACTTGATGCATTATCAGTTGCACTTACAACTCTGAAAGCACAATCATTAGCAAAACCATATGTCAGTTTACATAGTTCAGCCAATTTATGTAAAGTGAGGTCTTATAGAGAAACAGTTCTGGTGAGCAACCCACAGATTGCTGACGAAAAAAAACATTTCCCATTTCCTGCTCGAATATTGAATTTACATTGTCTGAACTTAACAGGGCTATTAATAGTGCTGGTTAGACATCACCTGGGAAAGACTTTTTTTTATAATATGTTCAGACAGTTACAGATTCAAAACTGTCACAGTCCTTTAATACAATATGGGTTGATTGGCAACTTCCTGCTTCCTGGAAATTAGCGGCTGTTATTCCTACATTGAAACCTGTTAAGGATCAATTACATCCTTACAGTTATAGAGCTGTTTCACTAATTTCACATGTATATAAGAAATTGGAATGATTGGTTATAGCACGGCTTTCTTATTTTGTGGCAGGTAGTGGAAAATTAGCTGTACACAATCTAGATTTCATAAAGGAATAATTACCATAGTTGATGTTAAGTTTGGAATCTGTTATTCACAAAGCACAAGTTAATGAAGAATCAGTTGTAGTAGTTTTCTTTGTACAGAAAGCTTGTGATACGTTATGGTAACAAGGGTTGCTGCTTAAACTAGAAAATATGGGATAGGTTTTTTGTGAAAGGAAGATACAAGTTGTGAGAACAACAGTCTCCCAAATGTTTAAGAAAGTATTATTAAAGAGTGGGCTATACACACTCCCTTATGGAGTCCCAATCTCTATCTCCTACACCTTAGAGATTGACCCCTGCAATTGGTTTCTTGACTTCCTAACCAGAAGACCACAAACTGTGTAGATTGGTGATAATATCTCCTTGCTGACAATCAACACTGGCACACCTCAGTGCTGTGTGCTTAGCCCACTGCTCTACTACTCCTGTACCATAACCCTGTGGCTAGGTATAGCTTCAGTGCCATCTATAAATTTACTCTTGATACAACCATTGTTGGCTGAATCTTTGATGGAGATGAGATGGTGTACAGGACCAAGATATACCAGCTAGTTGAGTGGTGTTGCAGCAGCAACCTTGCATTAAGAGTCAGTAAGACGAAAGAGCTGACTGTGGACTTCAAGAAGATAAGATGAGGGAACACCAATCCTCAGAGGGATCAGAAGTGGAGGGAGTGAGCAATTTCAAGTTTCTGTGTGTCACGATCTTGGAGGATCTAACCTGGTCCCAACATATCAATGCAGCTATAAAGAAGGCAAGACAGTAGCTATATTTCATTAGAATTTTGAAGAGATTTGGTTTGTTACCTAAAATACTCAAACTTCTATAGATGTACCACATAGAGCAATCTGACAGGCTGCAACAACATCTGGTATGGGGTTGGGGGGCTATGGCACAGGACTGAAAGAAGCTACAGAAAGTTATAAGATTAGTCAGTTCTATTTTGGGTACTAGCTTCTGTGGTAGCCAAGATATCTTCAAGGACCGGTGCCTCAGAAAGGTGGCGTCATTTATTAAGGAACTCCAATGCCCTCTTCTCATTGTTACAAAGGTACAGAACTCTGAAGTCACACACTCTGTGGTTCAGGAACAGCTTCTTCCCCTCTGATATGATTCTTAAATTGACATTGAACCCATGAACATGATCTCACTATTTTTTAATGTTTTCTGTTTTTATTTTTAATCTACCTATTTAATATACATATATATACTTTCTGTAATTGACTTTTTCCTTTCTATATTATCATATATTGCATTGTACTGCAGCTGCTAAGTTAACGAATTTCACGACAAATGCTGGTGATTTTAAAAAAAAAACAACTTATTCAGAATCAGGTTCAGATATTTCCAAATCATTATTTTCTGATGATGGCGTGGTGTGGAAGAGAGGCAGGAATATAAATTATATAGTTAGGAAAATGTAGGCAACTAATAATGAACTAGGGGAATGAGGACATCAGTACAGGTTTAAATTTTTCTGTTGCAAAGACTCAAGTTTGTATTTTTCTGAAAGGACCATTATACCCACAATTGATCTCAAGGTATATGGTGTATCTCTTAAACAAGAGTCAGTGGTAAAAGTTTCCAGGTAAGAGAATGGACACAAGGTTAACATGGAAGATGCATGTGAATAGAATTCTAGAGAAGTGTTAAAAAACCCTTAATGCGCTCAGGTACATAATTGGGTATGATTAGAGGTCACTTAAAAATGTATATTGCTTTAATTGGATCAGTCTTTGATTACGAATTTCTTGCTTATGGATCATCCTCTCTAGTGGCTTTAAAAGCTCCTGGATGAAGTTGAAGCTCAAGCACTGTGATACTGTTATGGTGCTACTATATCACCCCCTATTTTGGCATTTCTGGTAGAAATGGTAGAAGCACATTTCTATGCAGGTTACAGTTACCAATGATTTATTGGGTTAACGTATGAAGACATGTTGGTCACCCAATATTGGCAACATTAGTAGAGTGTTGCATTTGTAGTCTTCAGTTTTGAGTGGATGGGGAATGGATGGGCCCACAATCTTGGGTTGTTTAAAGTAGAATATGGTCCCGATGTATCCCTTTCTGTCACTCCTCCACGGTTTTTCCCTTTGCCTGTGCTTGATTTAAGCCTTCAAAAATTGATCAAGTTGAACAAAGATTGTCAATCAGTGGCATTGGTAGTTCAAAAATCTATGCATGGCAGACATGCTTCTTGCATATCTACACCAATGTTTCAAGAGGTCTTGTGAGAGGTTGTACGGGTGTTTCTGTTTATGTTCCAAGGTTTCAAGTGACTAATAAGAAAAGATTAACAGATAATGTATTATTATTCACATCTGAGATAGTTGCTATTACTTTAGCCTTGGAATGGATTGAAGAAGTATGCCCTGATTTTGTATGTCTCTGCTTTGATTTGTTCTCAGTTTTGACATCTATTAAAACAAGCATTTCAAATTGTAGGCCAGACGTTCCTCGAGTTTGGACAACAGCTGCTGAGGCTTCAGGGTCTAGGCTTGTGTATTCAATTCTTATGGGTGCATGCCCATGTTGTGCTTAAAGGGAATGAGGAGTGTTACGTACTCTGTAACTGGGTTGCCAAACCAGTAGAAATGGATCACTCAGTTGGAGTCTGGATTACTAGAACTAAGAAAGTTTTATTAAAGAAACAAGCAACACAGTAATCGAAAGGATAATAAATGCAACAGTTCAATGATAAACACACATGTGCACAGAATTAAGATAACAGCATCAATCAAGCTCTATCGTTGTCTAGGGGTAAATGACCAACTTTCAAAGTGACACAAAAGTTCAGTCCAATTTAGTTCAGTTCGCAGTAATCGTTGCCATGGCGATGGACAACGTGGGGGGAGGAAGAGAGAACGGGAACGACTGATCATTCAGACCGGCGATATTGCTCACAAGCAGTTTTTGGGCAGGTCCTTGGTGATGTCACCTGAGGTCACCGACTGTGACCCCTCCTCCAGATGCGGTGGATCCTCTGCAGTGAACCCGGCACCCAAGCGAGGGTGGACACACACCGGGTTCCTGCAGATCGTACCTTTCCACCCTGTGCGTTTAAGGTCCGGTACTTCCCACCGACTCGTGAGAGGCGCACCGCTTCCAGGGTCTCGTTACCTCGGGTGTCGTGTGTGTGTGTGCTGCCTTAGCGAACCTGTCCCTTTTTATCCCCCTGCTGGGGTATTGCCTGTCCATCACTTCAAACAGTTTAGGGTTCAAAGGGGGAGCCGCTCCAGACAGCTCTCTCCCGTCCCTTCATTACACATCTCCAGACGCTGCTCCATTGTTCCTCATCTCTCCTTCCCCTGAGGACAGGTGGCAGACCACTTGCTGATGCCACTGATGCTAACCCAGGCCAGCAAACATCTTAATTTTATGTGTATTCTCGTCACAGGAGGCAGACATATTAGTTAATCAATCACTTAAAATTAAAAATGTAAATGAAATGGTGCCTTTGCATAAAGGCATAAAGAGAAGGTGAAAGCCATAATTAAAAAGTCTATTCCATCATTATGGTAAAAAAGTTGGGCCAAAGAAAAGAATGGTGTGTGTGTGTGTTTTTCTCTCCTCCTCCCCCCCCCCCCCCCCCAATAATTGAGGATGGTGGGAACTCAATTGGTGTAAGAGGGAAGAAATTATACTTAAATATTTATGTATACTGGTTTGAATAATTCTTTGTTCAGAATTAATGTGCATGATGTCAGCATTTGTTGAGAGTCCACTTGTCATGAAACAATGCAGTATGTATTGTTTAGAAGCAGTTCCTATGAAGTGCAAAGTAAACATGTAATCACTAAATCGATCTTTGGGACAGACATAGTTTATCAAGGAACACACACAAAATGCTCGTGGAACCCAGCAGGCCAGGCAGCATCTATGGGAAGACGTACAGTCGACGTTTTGGGCCAAGACCCTTCGTCAGGACAGTCCTTATGCACCTTATGCTGGTCTGCCAAACACTATTAAACTTTACATGAAGAAGTTAAGAGGTCAGAGTAAGAAATAGAAAAGGGAAAGAGGGAACTTCTCAAGTACAGTCTAACTGTGGATTAATAACATAACTTATAAAGTAGTCCCTCTGAAGCTTTCCAATGTATGCACTAGCAGCTTGCTCCAGATACCCACCACCCTCTGTTTTTATAAAAAAAATAAATCTTGCCCCTTTAATTCCCTTTAGATCTTTTCCTGTCCCCATAAACTATGCTCTCTAGTGTTGGAATGTAACTATTCTCCCAATCTGTATGTCCCACATACAGTGGGTTGTAAGATAACCTTTCAGCTCCTTGGCTCCAGGGAAAATAGTCTTAGGCTATCCAATTTCTCAGTAAACTCAAGCCCTCCAATCCATTTCTGCTCCTATGGAAATAAATACATTTTTTTTAAATTTTATTTATTTTTTTAAAGAAGAAATAGGACTAAATTAATACAATTATTACATATTGAAAAAAATCCAAATACATTAAGTCTGAGAGGAAAAAAGAGAACGCCTATCCCAACATAATTTCCCTGCATTTAGAAAAGGGGAGGGAGAAAGAAAAACATAAGACAGAGGAAAGAAAGGAGAGAAGAGGGAAAAAAAAGGAAGAGTAGGCATCCAGCTCTGTCAATTTAAAATATAAATTAAAGAAACTAGCTTATAAGGGATATATTAATTTTAAAAAAATTAAAATAAATAGATTAAACAATCTGGACATTTAAGTAATCCAAATATGGTTGCCGAATCTCAATGAACATAGTGTATCCATTCCTAATGGTATAAGTAATCTTCTCAAGGGGTATACAGCTTTGCATTTCTCTATTCCATTGATCAATATGTAGAAGGGAATCGGATTTCCATGTTACTGCTATGCATTTCCTGGCCACTGACAACGCAAATTTAATAAATTTGGATTTATTCCTGGGGAGGTTAACTTTCAAAACTGCTAAGTTCCCCAGAAGAAATAATTCTGGGTCCAGAGAGAAATCCATCCCCAGAATCTTTCCTAGTACCTCCTCCGGATCTATCCAAGAAGATCTCAGTTTCGTGCATAGCCAGGTGGAATGCAAAAAGGTACCAACATCTATGCCACACCTGAAACACTTGCCAGAAATTTCTGGTTTATTTTTATGTATTTTTTTCAGGTGTGAGATACAACTGATGTAAAAAATTAAAATGCATCATTGTATCTAGAGTTGATAAGAGTGGTAACACTATCCAAACATAGATGTGACCAACATTGATGATCAATTACAATGCCCAAATCCAACTCCCATCGCTCCCTCGATCTGTATATACCAAGCTTTGGGCATTGGTCTTGGAATTAAGAAACTATTAGAAATAAATTTAGTTGTATTCCCCCTTTCAAATTAGAATCTCCATGTCTGAGCACTTTGGTAGGGCCAGTGATGGACCCAAACAGTCCCTCAAAAAAGATCGTAATTGGAGATAGCAGAAGAATGTGTTATTAGATAAATTATATTTATTTTTAAGTCCCTCAAAAGACATAAATTGCTTCTGCTGTTTATAACAATCTTCAATGCGCCTGATACCGTGTTGATACCAGGTGACTAGAAATTTATTACCCAGAATCATGGGTATTAATTTGTTTTGAGATAGAGGCGTCTTTGAGGATATTCCTTTTTTAGACCCATAAATTATTTATTTTTTTTCCAGATATAAATTACATGTCTCAGTAGAGGATTGTTTGTTTTTCTCTTAATTAATTTGAAGTCCCAGTCTATTACACTTGTACTATTTGTAGCCTTTTTTGTATATGTTTATTAACAATAAGGTAATTCCAATCTCTTTGTATCACTATTATTATTGTTTATGAACTTGAAAATTAGTAAAAAGATAGAAAGAATTTGGAGTCCCATTTATATATAAATTCCTCTGCCATCTCTTCTCCTACCATATGTAAGCCAATTGTAACCCAAGAAGGAATAGTTGTCTCCTCAAAAAAAAAAAAAGCAGCAATAAAATGTACTTGTGCAGCTAAATAATGTTTTTAAAACCTGGTAATTTTAACCCTCCCAATTTATAGTCCCAGTTCAATTTTTTCCATGGAGATTCTAGATATTTTACCTGACTGTAAAAATAGACGAATTTGTCCGTTGATAATCTTTAAAAAAAATTATTGGATAATGGGATAGATAAAGGCTGAAAAAAATACTGAAGTCTTGGCATTATCTTCATTTTTATACAGTTCTTTCTGCCCATCAGTGTGATGGGAAGGTTTATCCACCTACATAGGTCCTCCTTGACATTCTGCAGCAAGGGGAGATAACTAGATTTATAAAGGTCATCCAAATTACAATTAAACTTAATCCCCAGATATTTCATGTTGAATTTAACCCAACTAAACTGAGTGCCATATTGATATTGGGCATAGTCTCCTCTACCTAAAGGTAAAATTTCACTTTTATTCCAATTTATTTTATATTCCGAGACTATACCATAATTGCAGCAAGGCCCTAAGTCTTATCAAAGAGCCGGCTGGGTCAGCCAAATATATAAAAATTTCATCAGCAAATAAATTAATTTTATATTCTTCCTGGGTCACTTTAAACCCCTTTATGTCTGGATCTCGTCTGACAGCCTCAGCCAATGACTCTATTGCCAGAACAAATAGAGCTGGAGATAGTGGGCAACCTTGTCCACTAGATCTGTGTAGAGAGAAAACTGGTGAAATCTGCCCATTCGTAATTATTTTGAACTTAGACTGATGGTAAAGTGCTCTTATCCAATTTGAATATTTGGCTTAGACCAAATTTTTCTATTGTTTTAAATAAAAAATCCCATTCAAGTCTATCTAAGGCCTTTTCAGCATCTAAAGTCACTGCTACAGTCGGGTCCACCTTCATCCTAGCTAAATGTAATATAGTCAATAGTCTGACAATAGACAATAGGTGCAGGAGTATGCCATTCGGCCCTTCGAGCCAGCACTGCCATTCACTGGGATCATGGCTGATTATCCACTATCAGTATCTAGTTCCTGCCTTATCCCCATAACCTTTGATTCCACTATCTTTAAGAGCTCTTTCTTGAAAGCATCTAGAAACTTGGCCTCCACAGCCTTCTGGGGCAGAGCATTCCATATATCCACCACTCTGGGTGAAAAAGTTTTTCCTCAACTCCGTTCTAAATGGCCTACCCCTAATTCTTAAACTGTGGCCTCTGGTTCTGGACTCACCCATCAGCGGGAA
Organism: Mobula birostris; assembly: GCF_030028105.1. NCBI lineage: Eukaryota > Metazoa > Chordata > Chondrichthyes > Myliobatiformes > Myliobatidae > Mobula > Mobula birostris. The sequence continues at coordinate 56,559,136 of NC_092372.1, forward strand.
CATGCTTCCTGCCTGCAGTGTGTCCAATTCCTTAATAATCTTTATATGTTTCAATAAGATCCCCTCTCAGCCTTCTAAATTCCAGAGTATACAAGCCCAGTCGCTCCAATCTTTCGATATATGACAGTCCCACCATCCCGGAAATTAACCTTGTGACCCCTTAATAGCAAGAATGTCCTTCCTCAAATTTGGAGACCAAAAATGCATACAGTACTCCAGGTGTGATCTCACCAGGGCCCTGTACAGCTGCAGAAGGACCTCTTTGCTCTTATACTCAATTCCCCTTGTTATGAAGGCCAGCATGCCATTAGCTTTTTTCACTGCCTGCTGTACTTGCATGCTTGCTTTCAGTGACTGATGTACAAGAACACCTAGATCTGATTGTGCTTCCCCTTTTCCTAACTTGACTCCATTTAGATAATAAACTGTCTTCCCGTTCTTACCCACATCAAAGTGGATAACCACACATTTTAAAAACGCAAACAACAGGATTCTGCAGATGCTGGAAATTCAAGCAACACGCATCAAAGTTGCTGGTGAACGCAGCAGGCCAGGCAGCATCTCTAGGAAGAGGTACAGTTGACGTTTCAGGCTTCATCCTAACGAAGGGTCTCGGCCTGAAACGTCGACTGTACCTCTTTCTAGAGATGCTGCCTGGCCTGCTGTGTTCACCAGCAACTTTGATGTGTGTAACCTCACACTTATCCACATTAAACTGCATCTGCCCACTCACACAGCCTGTCCAAGTCACCCTGCATTCTCATAACATCCTCCTCACATTTCACATCTGCCAATATTATCAGATAATTGTCTATTTTTAATAAATCCTGTTTGATCGGATTTAATCAATTTTAGCAGATATCGAGCTAATCTATTAGCCAATGCCTTTGCTATAATTTTATAGTCCGCATTTAAAAATGAGATAGGCCTATAAGGTGCTGGCTTTAGCCGCCTTAAGAATTAACGTAATAATTGCTGTTGAAAAGGATTCCGGTAGAGTATGGGTCTCCTCAGCCTGAGTCACACCCTCATAAAAAGGGGCATTAATTGATCCTTAAATTCTCTATAAAATCCAGGGGGAAAACCATCATCTCCCAGTGATTTATTAGCCTATAATAAGACTAGGGCTCTTTCAATTTCCTCCCTAGAAAAGTGGCATTCAATTCTTCCTGATCGTGTTAACTCAATTTGGGAAGTTGTAAATTAGATAAGAAATCATCAATTTTTAGTGAGTCACCCACTGATTCTGATTTATATAGTTCTGAATAGAACTGCTTAGAAGTATCGTTTATTTCTTTTGGCTTATATGAAATCTTACCTTCCCCTGTTTGAATCGCATTTATTGTTCTGGATGTTTCTTCCACCCTCAATTGCCAAGATAGTACTTTGTGGGTTCTCTCTCCTAATTCATAATATTGTTGTTTTGATTTTAGTATCATTTTTTCTATTCTATAGGTTTGTTTTGTGTTATACTCTTTCTATTTATTAATTTTTTATAATTTTCCTCTTGTTAAATTCTGACAATCTTTTTCTAATTGTTGTTTTTTTCTCCAACTCATTTAATTCTGTTACATATTTATTTTTTATACCCTTAACATATCCAATTATCTGTCCTCTTAAGTATGCTTTCAATGTGTCCCATAATTTATTGGCAGCAGAGGGTGAGTTCGTCTCACAGAACAATTCTATTTGAGCTCTAATAAAACTGCAAAACTCTGGTCTTTTCAACAGCAAAGGATTAAAATGCCATCTTTTTTTTTTGGTTTATCAGGCATTTCAGTTGACAAAATTAAAGGTGAATGGCCAATTGTAGTCCAGTGGCACATTCTGCTTTGATGATCCTACTTTCTAATTTAGCTGATATTAGAAATGTCAATTCCAGAGTAGGAATCATATTGTTTTGAATAGAAAGAGTAGTCCCTTTCCATTGGATGCTGTCATTCCAAGCATCTATAATATTCAAGTCCTTCATGAAGGCCAGGGTGGTTTTTGCTGCCCTGACCTTCATGAGTTTTTTAACTGATCTACCTAAAATTGGATCCAGACAAAAATTGAAGTCCCCTCCAATTAAGATATTTTCATTTCCTTGAACAACTTTCAAAAAAAATATTTTGGATAAATTTCTCATCATAATTGGGGGCATATAAATTCAAAGTGCCTGGGATTCTGAGTATATTTGACAATTGACCGTAACAAATCGCCAGGCCGGATCTATGATAGTACCCTCCACCCTCACTGGCAAATACTTCCCTATCAATACTGCCACTCCTCTGGCTTTAGAATTAAAGGAAGATGCTATTACTTGACCAACCCATCCTCTCTTTAATTTATTATGTTCTGTCACTGTAAGATGAAATTCTTGAAGCAAGGTAATATCAATGATTTTTTTTTTTCAGATATGCCAGGACCTTTTTCCTTTTTATCAGTCCATTTATCCCATTAACATTAAGACTTAAAATTTAATTTCTGTATTCACAGTTATCAGATTTTATTGGTTGATAAATCCTGCCCACAAACAAAGTATAAATTAATCCCACTTCTTTGAGTGACTGAGATATTTGGTGCTTTTCTCAATAGAGTATAGAAAATAGAAAGGAAACCAAAGAGGGAAAAAAAATTTAAAAAAAGAAAAAGGGAGGAAAAACCCAACTGGCGATCCAAGTCCACGGCGCCTTAACCTCTCTTACTGAGGGGTCTGATAAACACTGTACTAAAGATGGACATTCTTTAACATAAAACATAATTAATCTTTTTAAAAAAAGATGAAAAAATTATCCACTTCCCCAATAACTCCTTAATTAAACATCTGTAAAAATAAATTATATTCCACACCTGTGAATACTAAATATCTAACATAATCTATAATATTGAAAGTAAATATCATTAATATAGCAATATATTTGAAAAGAGAATTCAAAGAAACTTAAATATAATCCTAAATATTGTAACTTAATACATATCCAGCATACCAAAAATTAAACATATCAAAAGATGACATCTATATAATCAAAGCTATTCATACTAGTTATAACAAAATTAGATGAACTATATAGTTCCTAAGTAGTATAATTCAAAAAGACCATCCATAATCAATATTTTAAATCATAATAGTCTTCATCCATAATCATATAGATTCGTTCAAGATTATAATGTTGTTAAAATTGATTTGTCCAAGATACATCTTTCTAGGCCTCTTGTTCCAGAAGAATATTCTGAATCATGATGTCTGATATTTTTTGAATAAAGTTTATCGCCTCCTAGCGGTTAATAATAAAAATTTCCTCCCTCCATCTGACAGAGTAATTCTCAGCTTTGCTGGATATAATAAAGAATGTTGAAGACCTTTATTCTTTAATGACCTCCTTGTTAAGTCAAGGTCTTTCCTTTTTCTTAACAAGGCCACACTAATATCTGGAAAGAAGAATATCTTAACCCCTTCAAACTCTAGTAGGCCATTTCTCTCTCTGGCCTCTATTAGTCATAGTCATACTTTATTGATCCTGGGAGAAATTGGTTTTTGTTACAGTTGCACCATAAATAATTGGTAATAGAACCATAAATAGCTAAATAGTAATAAGTAAATTATGCCAGTAAGTTATGAACCAAGTCCAGGACCAGCCTATTGGCTCAGGGTGTCTGACCCTCCAAGGGAGGAGTTGTAAAGTTTGATGGCCACAGGCAGGAATAACTTCCTATGACACCCTGTGTTGCATCTAGGTGGAACGAGTCTCTGGCTGAATGTCTTCCTGTGCCCAACCAGAACATTATGTAGTGGATGGGAGATATTGTCCAAGATGGCATGCAACCTGGACAGCATCCTCTTTTCAGACACCACTGTCAGAGAGTCCAGTTCCATCCCCACAACATCACTGGCCTTACGAATGAGTTTGTTGATTCTGTTGGTGTCTGCTACTCTCAGTATACTGCCCCAGCACACAACAGCAAACATGATTGCACTGGCCTGCACAGACTCGTAGAACGTCCTCAGCATCGTCCGGCAGATGTTAAAGGACTTCAGTCTCCTCAGGAAATAGAGATGGCTCTGACCCTTCTTGTAGACAGCCCCAGCCTTCTTCGACCAGTCCAGTTTATTGTCAATTCATATCCCCAGGTATTTGTAATCCTCCACCATGTCCACACTGACCCCCTGGATGGAAACAGGGGTCACCGGTACCTTAGCTCTCCTCAGGTCTACCACCAGCTCCTTAGACTTTTTCACATTAAGCTGCAGATAATTCTGCTTACACCATGTGACAAAGTTTCCTGCCGTAGCCCTGTACTCAGCCTCATCTCCCTTGCTGATGCATCCAACTATGGCAGAGTCATTGCTGCAGCTCGTAATACTTTTTGTTTATCATGATACATCAAAAAGCATATAAGTATAGAGCGCAGCCTTTGCTCTGGAGGTGGTTGGGGATTAAAGTCCTGTGGGCTCTTTCTATAATTCTTTGTCAAAATGTTTTTTCTCCAGAAGTTCAGGGATCCATTCTTGAAAGAAAGTTACTGCATCTCTTCCTTCCATTCCCTCTTTTAAACCCACTATTTTGATATTATTTCTTCTGCTATAGTTTTCAAGGGAGTCCAGTTTATCCATTACTTTTACTTTCTCAGTCCTCCAGGAATCTTTTTCTTTCTCCAGGCTTTGTAATCTATTCACAATATCCTTCATATTATTTTCTAAATCCTGGGTTCGCAAATTTAAAGATTCCAAAGTATGCTTCACTTCCTTAGATTCTTGCATGATAAGGTCTAAATGACTCTCGAATTTGTCCATCCTACCGGTTAAAGTCTGGACTGCATCAGCCAACTCATGAATCGCGGCCGTGAGGTCACTACCCGAGCCATCACCGCGTCGCGCTGCCGTCATCCTCAGACCTTCCGCAGGCTCAGAGGAACTATCCGACGAGCAGGCTTCATCACCATTGCTCCCGCGTCCCTCAACTCCAGACGCTCCTGGGAGTGCAAGGCCTGCAGCAATAGCGCCAGTAGGATTTCCATGATTTTTCCTTTTAACCATTGCTTTTATTAAGGTTATATGAGAGCCTTATAGACGGGTTGTAAAGATTTTTTTGTAGGAGTTATTCATGGAAGTGCCCCATCAATGGCATGACATCACATGACCTTTCAGAAATAAATACATTCTTCATTGCCCCCATCTTTGTTTGATTTTTTTTTAAGTTCTTTACTGACTTCTATTATTGTATTGAGATTGTCTTGCTCCTCAATTTCACCATGTATTAAGTAGCCTCTATGTTCTCCCTTCCAAAATGTATCACCTTGCACTCTGTGTTGAACCATAATTACTGATTATTTGCCAATTGCGTGAATTTATTAATGTCCATCTGGAATTTGTTATTGCCCCAGCTGGGCATCGTCCACACTTTTAGAAATTTAATACAAATCGGTTTAGGGTTTACTTTTTATACTTGTAACACCTTGAAGGTGTCATACCTTTTGCTTTTCTTCCTTTTTGGGGACACAACATTCCTTTCTGAGGCTTATGATCTGTAGTTCTAGTCCAACATAAACAACATAGGTCTAATATAATCTGTTACAGGTATAGGTGCCTAAAAACAGCCATTCTGTAAAAAGTCTAATCACACTTATGCACTGAATGTTGTTGTTTTAGAGGTGAGGATGACAAAGGAAAAGTTGTTTTTAGAATTTACAAGAAACCACAGCAGAATAACAGAAATAAATGAGTATTGTTGTTTTTAAAACTCTAAAATTATTGGTGTATATAGCTCTGGCAATTTACTCTTGTGAAATGTCAGGCATGGACAGTTTTTAAAAATGCAGCAGAGTATAAATTACTTTGCTCGTACTGCTGTATTTCCTGAAAGCATTGCCGTACTTGGTCAGGAGGTTAACTTCATGTCATGCATTTATTTTGCAACCCACTGTAATGTGTGTTGCTTGAATTTCCAGCATCGCGTTTGTGTAATTTGGTTCCTATCACTTCACAAATCATCAAACACACATTTGAGATAATATGAAATGCAATCGCGTGAACTTTAGAGCCTATTAGTTATTTCACGCCCTACTCCTTATTTAGAAGTCTTAGGCCTCCCTCTTGTAATGCAGTGTCTGGTAGTTACTACTAAAAATTACTAAACTGTTATGAAAGAGGCTATTTGGTCAAAAATAGACAAGTCACATTGGTCCAACAGTTCTGTAGATCGTGAATCTTTAACATACGTTTTAAGTGTGACATGGACTGCACTACTATGGCAAGGGCCACAAAGTACTGGAGGGGTGCCATCTATGTCCTCCAGATTCATTGACAGGATAGGCAAATTGATATCAGGTTCTTCCCCCAGGCCATTATCCTCAGCACTGACACTGTAATTGCACTCAATCAATTTTTAATGGGTGGGCCTGACACCAAACACATAAAACAGTTCTGAAGTCTATTCTGAAGTCTGGCACAGTTTGAGTCTGGAAGTGGATAGAAGTAAAGATTCTTGAATGTTTTCAGAACCATTTTGGAAAGACGTGGAATTTCCTGACTGTCTTGTCAGAATCTCTGGTTGATGGCAGGAGATGGAGAAAATGCATTTTGGCATGGCAATGTGAGAGTCAATGCCATTTATGGGAAGCTCAGCATAAATAGTAGGAGTAGAACATCTCCCAAACTAGTCATCGTTCTATCTGAACAGCTAATATAATTACACGACATGTAAATAATACATGTTGTAAATATTGATTTAAGTAATTTAGTACTGAGGTAATATTTTGTACGCAGCAAAAACTAAATGAACATTTTATTCAGAGGTTACAGTGGTAAATAAGCAACACAATATGGGCATCTTAAGTGCATTTACTGAGGATATGAAATACAGGATAAAGTGCTTGAAATTTACAGTTAGCCAGCATCTGACCCAGAATGAGTGCTCTCTACCATTCAATATTATTCAAGTAGATTAACAAACTGTTATGGAATATAAATAATCCAACTACCTGTCTTTCTGAAATGTGCCTTCTTTCACTGCTTCTTTGCAAATTATATTTCGTTGATAAAAATTAACTTCTGCTTTTCAAGATATGCTTAATTTCCTGAGGTGATCAAGCAAGACAGTTGTCCATTGTGCTTGTCTCTCTAGTTGATGATGAGGTCTTCTGATCATGTGGCCAGTGGCCCTTTTAAGGTAGCGGGCTGGTCGGGGAGGGTGAATAATATATTGGCTAATCCAGTTCATCAGCACAATATTTTACTATTTTAAGAAGGAAAATAAGGATAATTTTGGAAACTATAGACAAGTGAGTCTCATATCAGTGGTTGGGAAGCTATTCTAGGGTATTTGTAGGGATAGGAATTACGAGCATTTAGAAAACCATTATGGACAGTCAGCATGGTTTTATGCAGGGCATGTCAGACTTTACTAATTCAACTGAGTTTGACCAGGAGATAACAAAGGTGATTAATGAAAGTAGAGCAGTAGATGTTGTCCACGTCAATTTTAGTAAGGTTTTTGACAGTCCCTCATGGTAGGCTTATTCCAAAGATATATGACCTGTACAAGAGAGACAAGTTACAGTTAAACTGGAAAACCATCAATAACCTTGATGGGGCGATTTGCCAGAGCTGTTGTGGACAGTTTAAACTAAGTTAGCAGGGGGATGGAAACCAGTGTAGTTGATGGAGCAGTTGGTGTGTAAGAAAGTACACTGTCTGGAGAACTTGTGAGGAAGGATAGGTAGTAGATAGGACAAAATTGCAGTCAATGGGATAGATTCAAGTGTGTTTACTTTAATGCAAGAAGCATCAGGAATAAGGGTGATGTGCTTTGCTCCAAATTTATCAGGAACAAGGGTAATGAACTTGAAGCATAGATCAGCTCATGGGGCTACCACATAGTGGCCATTACGGAGACTTGACTATCACAAGGCTGCTGGATGTTCTGAGAATTAGATGGCGAAAAGAGAGGGAGGTAAAAGAGGTGGTGTGGCATTGCTATTCAAGATTTGTATTATAGCTGAAAGGGAGGACATCATGGAGGGATTGTCTACTGATTCAGTGTGATTGGAAGTCAGATACAGGAAGGGAGCAATCACTCTTTTGGGAGTATTCTATAGCCCTCTCCCCACTATCAACAGGACACTAAGAAGCAGATTGGGAGGCAAAAATAATAGTGTTGTTGTCATGGGTGACTTCAACTTCCCTAATGTTGTTTAGCATCTTCATATTGCAGGAGGTTTAGATAGGGCAGATTTTGTTAGGTATGTCCAAGAAGGATTCCTGACACAATATGTGGACAGGCCGACTAGAGGAGAGGCCATACTAGATCCAATGACAGGGAATGAGCTTGGACAGGTGACAGATCTCTTGGTGGATGAGCATTTCAGAGACAGTGACCTCATCACTCTGACCTTTACCATGCATCGGGCAAGGATAGGACTAGATGGTATTGGGAAGTATTTAACTGGGGATGGGCTAATTTTGATGATCTGAGGCAGGGACTTGGGTGCGTAAATTGGGAGCAGATGCACAATGAAAATGTGGAGATCTTTAAAGGAGCACTTACATGAAGTTCTGGATTAGTTTGTCCCTTTGAGGCAGAGACAAGATGGTAGAGTGGTTGAACCATGGTTGGCAAGAGAGGTGGAACATTTAGTCAAGAGGAAGAAGGAAGCATAATTAATATTTTGGAAGCAATGATCAAACAGGATCTTGAGAATTATAGGATAGCCAGGAAGGAGCTTAAGAATGGACTTAGGAGAGCTAGAAGGAGACATGAGAAGGCCTTGGAAAATAAGATTAAGGGAACCCGCAGGGTGTTCTGCATTTACATGAAGAACAACAGAAGACTAAGGTGAAGGTAGCATTGATAAGGAATAAAGAGGAAATGTGCTTGGAATCTGGGAGGTTCTTAAAGTGAAAGTGTGGATTAATGTGTGCAGATGACAAAGATTGATGGACCGTATAGAAGGTTGTCGTGCATTAGTGGAACACTGACAGAATGCAAAACTAGGCTGAGAAGTTGCAGAAGTTGCATTTCAATCAAGGTAAGTGTGAAGTGATACACTTTTGAAGGTTGAACCTGAAGGCAGAGTACAAGATTAATGGCATGATTTATAGCAATGTGGAGGAACAAAGAGACCTCTAATTCCAATTCCATAGATCCCTCAAAGTTTTGCACAATTTGATAAGGTGCTTAAGACAGTACAGTATATGGTACCTTTGCACTCATTAGTTGGGGGATTGAGTTCAAGAGCATTAAGGTAATATTGCAGATCTATAAAACTCTAGTTAGAACAGATTTGGAGTATTCTACAGTGAATTCTAGTTAACTGGGACATATCAGGACCAGTATACATTAGCCCTATTAAGTGGCTGCTCCAATTAGCTGAGGTTTCATGGAAATAGAACCATAGAACATTACAGCACAGAAACAGACCTTTTGGCCCTTCTTGGCTGTGCCAAACCATTTTTCTGCCTAGTCCCACTGACCTGCACCTGGACTATATCCCTCCATACACCTCTCATCCGTGTACCTGTCCAAGTTTTTCTTAAATGTTAAAAGTGAGCCCACATTTAGTTAAAAAGTGTATGAAAAACAAAGTATCATTTAACTATATTTAAATGAAATACAATTAGAACATTACTAATACTACTGTAGTTCTATAAAACAATATAAGTTCCTAATATTAATAATGAAATTCATCCTGTGTACACAGCGTGTTCTTTTGATTGACTGTAAATGAACAAAAACAGTGCAGGCACCTAGTGCATATATTAGACTGCCTTCATATAATGCATCCTCCATATTTTCATTTTCATTGTAACATTCAAGATTATTGATACCTTCAAATTCTTCGTGGATTCAAAATTGTTGAAGTAGTGAAATCATTTCATTTTCACTCCGGCCATTTCTGGCATTTCCAATCCTGAGTGCTTGAAATCACAGTGAGTAAAAGAGTTCTCAATTGTCTTGTGCCTATTTCTCACAAATTATCAGTGATAAAAATCACTGTGTTCTGAACATCAGACAGATAGATACTTTATTGATCCCAGAGGAAGTTAATGTCACAGTAGCATTACAAGTGCACGGATATAAATATTAGAAAGGAAGTAAGAAGAATAAAAAAATAAGTTACCTTGAATAGTCTAACAGGAGGGGGTCATCAGTTCCCTGGCTATAGGTTGATTCATTATGTAGCCTAATGGCCGAGGGTAAGAATGACCTTATATAGCACTGTTTGGAGCAGCGCGGTTACCTTAGTCTATTACTAAAAGTGCTCCTCTGTTCAGCCAAGGTGGCATGCAGAAGGTGAGAAACATTGTCCAGAATTGCCAGGATTTTCCGTAGGGTCCATTGTTCTACCACAGCCTCCAGTGTGTCTAATTTGACCCCTATAACAAAGCCAGCCCTTCTAATCAGTTTATTGAGCCTGTTGGCATCACCTTATTGATGCTGTTGCCCCAGCACACCACTGCATAGAAGATTGTACTGGTGACAACAGACTGATAGAACATGTGAAGAAGAGGCATGCATACTCCAACGGATCTGTCTCCTCAGGAGGTAGAGGCAGCTCTGGCCCTACTTGTACAAAGCCTCTGCGTTGGTGCTCTACTCAAGTCTGTCATCCACAAATACATGCAATCATTGCTATTCGAAAACTGTTCGTTCTAAGCGTGGTATATCTAACAGACCAATGCCAGTTAGAAACTGTTCGGCAACAGTCTCCTGTTCCAATTAAGCGCTCATAGTGTCCCAAATGACCATAGGGAATCCCACCTATTTTCTCAATTAGTTTTTTTTCTTTAAACGCTGTCCAAAATAAGCGGCTGTCCCAATTAACTGATGAACCAGCTAACCACAACCCACTGTATTCAGTTCTGGTCATCTCGTTATCAGAAGGATATAGAAGCTTATAGAGGATGCAGAGGAGATTTACCAGGATGCTGCCTGGTTTATAGAACATGCCTTATGAGAAATGCTTGGGCAAGCTAGGTTTTTTTTCTCTTTGGAGAGGAGGGCGATGAGAAGTAACTTGACAGATGTGTATAAGATGATAGGAGGCATAGTTGGAGTGAACATCCAACAGTGTTTTCCCATGGCAGCCATTGCTAATAGAGAAGACATACTTTTAAATTTATTGGAGGAAATTATAAGGGGTGGGAGCAAGGTGAGAGGTAGGATTTTTACAGTGAGAGTTGGAAGTGTATTCCAGGGCAAGTGGTAGAGTCAGATACATCAGGGACATTTAAGATAGACCAATGGGTGAAACTTTTTTTTTTATATATGAAGGTCTATGTAGAAGGAAAAGATTAGACTGGTTTTGGAGTAGGTTAAAAAGGTCAACACAACATTGTGGGATGAAGGGCCTGTATTTGTGCTGCACTATTCTGTGTTCTCAGTTTAAGATGTGTGGGATCCACAGTGACTTGGCCATTTAGATTCAGAATTGCCTTGCCCATAGAATGCAGAAATGAGTGGTCAATGGGTCTTATTCTCACTGGAGTTCTCTGATTAATGGGGTCTTATGCACAGGTAAAAAAAAAATTCTGCAAAGCTGAGACTTTCAAACATAATGGAGATGATCAGTTTCTAAATATCAAAAAAATACTGTAAAGAGCAATAAACAGTCAGAAACTAAATCCAATCAATATGCAGTGTGATCACCCTCTGCCTTTTAAAGTGCATCACTTCTGAGGTCCACAGCTGTGCAGTTTTATAAGAAAATCGGCTGGTTTGTTGTTCTAAGCATCTTGGAGAACTTGCCTCAGTTCTTCTGCAGACTTGCTTCTGTCTCCAGGTAATCTCAGACAGCCTTGATGATTGATATATATCTTTGTGTCTGTGTGTGTCTATATATAATGTGTGTGTACTTTATTAGTAGATGCACTGCAATACTTTGGAATTGATTGAAACATAACATATAGCCATTACAAAGTTAAACAAATAGAATTGACAACAATCTTCTCAATCTTATTATTTAGTTGTGAATTTTGCACTAATATTTAACACTGAAACTGTATATTGTTTGACTATGTTTCATTTTTCATATACTGTAAATATTGTTACTATATCCATCTCCTTATTTAATTAGATACCGACAATTTGCTGCTTGCAGCTGATACATTCAGCACCATTATTCTATGTAGTTAACCATTTTATAAGGATTGACGCGATTTGATTTGATACATGCTCTGAAAGGGTTTGTTTTAGTTATCAGGAATCTGAGCTTTCAGCTTTAAAAGAAAACATGTTCCCACTTTTAATGGTAAATTTAACCTCATTCATCCAGTGGAAAACTAATATGATCAGATTGTTCAATTTCACTTTTCATTGACTGAGTAATTATCCCTGAATTCAGAAAATGTATTGGGATCATGAAGGGAGGACAAAGGTGCAGGCAGCAGTGCGTATGATTTGACAGGAGTTCTGGTTAAAGAGACCCGGAAGAGAACCTGTGGCTATGACACAGGCAGGGAATCAATTATATATGAAAGGCAGTGTGAGAAGGCAATCTGGAGATGTGCCATATGCTCACGTGAAATCTGAAGCCTGGACTACAAAATGCTCTTGCCAATGCTATCAAGGCAAGATGAAATGCTGTTTAAGGATAATTGAATTCTATGCCTGGGTGGAAAGCATTGTAAGAGGAACCAAACTGAGTGCACAGTAAATTAGGATGAGTTTTTTAAAAGATTTGAAATGATCACAGGAGTGCACTAAATAGACATAATACTATTAAAATAAAATAACCTCAAAATAGAAGAAAAAGTAAGCTTTTGATGCTTTACTATGACTGCTGGATACACTTAGCTACAACTAATAAACAATAGGCAATGAGGGAACCTGTTACCTAGCTTCCTTTCAGCAATCTACCTTAAGATGCATGTTTTTGATCATCAGTACTGGAAGACACTCACTGTGCAGTCTTCGTGGAAACAGAGTCTCGTCTTCATGCTTTGGTTAACCACTAGTGTGACATGAGTCTCAACCACTCTGCAGGCTAGAATGGATTGGGAAACAATTAACAGCTTTAAAATGGAGAATCTTTGTGGGGAAATGACAGGGAAAATTCCTGGGATTCCATGGTGTCCAATCCCTAAAGTCATCTAGTGATGAGGCTTCCATCAACTGTTGGGGTGGAGAATTCCAAGGATATGCAACCTTCTAAGGAAAAATAGTTTTCTGCACTTCAGTTATAAATAACTTCTCCCTTATTTAGTAGATATGTTCCCTTGTCTGTGACTCTTCCAGAAATGAAAACCTCTCAAACCAAGCTCTAAAGAAGACCAGTTCAACCTCTCTTGATTGAACACCCTTGACTCCCAGAAATTTGCCCTGTAATCCCCTTTTGGAGTGTGTCCAATGCTATTATATACTTTCCATGTAAGGGGACTGAACCACGTACAGCATACCAGGTGTGACCTCAAATACTGTGTACATCTGGAAAATATACTTAAATTCCAGTTCCCTCCCAATAAAGGCCAATGCTGTTGTTCCTTTCGGTGCCTTGTGATGCTTCAGGTGGCAACCTTGCTGTTTCTTTGGCATTTTTGTCTGCTTTTTGAGGCCAAGTTGCTAGCTTGCCTCTCGACCTAGCACAGAGTGAAAGCATGCAAGGAACTGGCTGGTTTGAATGCGGGACCACTCACCTCAAAGTCCGATATGGTTGCTACAACACCACCGGCCAATTGCTAAAGGCCAATGTACCAGTTACCAACTTAACTACTTTTTGGACCTGCCTGCTAACTTCTTATGATCATGCACTAAACCAGGGGTGGCCAACCTTTTACATTCCATGCGTCAGTTTTTTCACGCACGAGTTCAGATGCGCCATACAACTCTTGTACCCCCATTCAATTCTTGTAAAAATATGTTAATGTAGACATATTTAGCATTTTACATGATATATTGATTTACTATAAAGATAAAAATTACTTAATGAGACTTCTAATATATTTTGTCGTCTTTTGATTTCTTCTTTCTTAATCACATATTCCTTCCTTAATCAGACCCAAGCACTAGCTTCAATTTTCCTTCTATTTCAGTCTGATGTTGTAGTTTTATAGTGTCTATTAAGATCATGTCTTCTGTTATGTGAGAAAGTGTTTTCACAAACAATGCATAATGGTTTTCCTGGTGGACCCGCTATAAATAGGAACTAATTTTCCCACTGCTCATTGAATTCACGCTTACTATCACTTTCTGCTTTTCTTTTGCACTGTGATGGATAACTGAATGTAAAAACAAGGCTTAATTTTTGAAAAAGTACAAAACTGCAAATGTTCACAAAGGACGAACAAAGCACAACCCCGTAGCGCATGAGTGTCAATTGTAAACTGACTGGCAAAAACCTGCGACACACTGCTGGTGCAGACGCCTGGTGCCTCAGCATCAAACAAGTATCAAACGTGTATTGAACAGTTATGGAACGACTGCAGAACTTCTTTCCTAGTTTGACTCATTGAACATTCTTTTAATTGAAAACAGATTAATGTGAAAGAAGATAACATTCACCAAAAGATGTGCACAAAATAATATAATTGCTAAGTTTTAGATTTATTCTCAGTAAAACCCATTTCTAGTTCTAAGCTGCTTGAATACCTGTTATAGATTTTTTTTCTACAAATCGGTTTTTGGTTAATACTTTATGCATGAGTAGGCTTACTTTTTATTATTACTGGGGTGCAATGCAACACTTCTAATCATCCAATGCGCCACTTTTGGTGCATTCGTCATAGGTTGACCATCCCTGCACTAAACCATTGTTGTGCTGCCCCATCCTTCTAATAGTCACTCATTTGAAGGGGTAGCCCTCTCAAGCCTGCTTTAACCTTCAATAAGATCATGGTTGATCAGGTTGGCATCTTAACCACATTCCTGACTCACCTTGATAACTTTTTATCTCCCTTGCTTGTCGTCATCCTCCAGATTCAAGCCACCTCAAAATCTTAGCAACACACACAAGATGCTGGAGGAACTCAGCAGGCCAAGCAGCATCTAGCAAAAGAGAACAGTTGACTGTACTTTTTTCCTAGATACTACCTGGCCTGCTTCGTTCCTCTAGCATTTTGTGTGTTACTCTGATTTCCAGCATCTGTATATTTTCTCTTGCCTGCCCTCAAAATCTCAAATGTTTTGAAAACAAGATATGTTAGAAATTGATGAATAGTTTTGTTTAAATACTACCCAGGCAAGTGACCAGTACTCACTTTTCATGAAGATGCTCGTTAATACACATCACACAAACATAAGCTGGATTCATATTTGGGATAGTGAAAAAGGATTTGATAAGGATGTGAATTGAAGTGTACCGGTGAATTATTCAATTAAATTTTCATTTATCCTTCATTATCCTTCAAAATTATCCTTCATTACTTTCCATAAATTTGTAAATATTTATCTGTTATTGTGGACTCCTGAGATTAGTTTCAAATTATGTGTTTTATCCTAAATGTTCTTTAAATTTAGAATATATTGTGCCAAATTATAGATTACCCAAAAATAAATTTCTTTGCTTTGAATTTGCAAATCTGCACTCAGTACATCCTCACTTTAATTAATAACCCCAAAGCTATTTAAAATTCAGCTGTAAATTATCCTGAACCTGACGTTGTAATTTAGTAATAATCTGAATTAAAGCCATTGACAATAAGTTTAAAAAATTGGTAAATTATATTATTTTGTTTGCAGATGACAAGGGAACAGTATATCTTGGCAACACAACATAATAACCTGCAGAGACCTGAAAATCAACAAGTCTATCAAGTAGGAATTTATGGATGGCGGAAGCGGTGTCTATACTTTTTTGTGCTTCTCCTGATGGTGACAATGATTGTCAATCTTGCATTGACAATATGGATATTGAAAGTCATGAAATTCTCAGTGGTAAGTGCTTGTCTCACCAAGATTGCTGAAGTACTTTTATTTCCGGTACACCAGATATTGAAATTGTAATGCATTCAGTGAAAAGCTTTCAAGTGCAAGCATTGATCTTAAACAGTCTAAGACAATTTAAATTGCTCCTTCGAGTAGATTGCCTCTAATTTAGGAGCATGTAAGGGAATAAGTTAAAGTTGGTGCTCTTCTTACTGATTGCCTTTAAACAGCAGACAAAATGATTGGTATACAAAGGTGAGTGTTACTATAATAATGTATGTTGTGATTTATGTCTTCTGTCTAGTGCCTGTCTGATCTTAAAGCAACACCCGGGAAGACCAAACCAATCCCCTGTTTGTGGGCCACTCATATGGCCTTCGGATAATTATGTGCTGTTGGAGGCCTTGCAGATTATTCTGATAGTCCATGATGTTTTTAAACAGTTTTATTAAAAGTTGATAATTACATATTTGTATTACATTTTTAAAAAATTGAACCTTATAAATTTATCAGTAGAGTATTTGAAAGCTCATGACACTGTTTAATTACATGTATTTAAATTAATTAAATATATTCAAGATATATATAATAGATATAGATAGATATACACACACACAAGAGACAAAGCATGTCTTAACCTTCCTTATCAAGGTAGTTTGGTGAATAAATGAATGGATGGGAGCTGTGCATGATGCTCCAGCTGTAACTAGCCCAAAACTTAGGGGACTATGAGGTGAATCTGGTACTTTGGTTCAGAAACTGACAGGCCATATATGGACTCCATGGTAATGCAGAAGCAGAGCTGGAGATCAGATGCATGTACATCAGCTTTCCAACGCATTCTTCCTCCCACTCGCCAGTGGTTTACTATGAACCGTTTGTCAGCTCTACCCCAATATAATTTGGCAGTTCAAATGTTGCCTTGAATCATCTGAGTTTTTTTCATATATATCAAAAGGTAGTTAAACAGAATATAAACTGCTAAAAAGTGATATATACTCTGATCTTATTGGGCCTAGGATCTTTTGCTGCATTCTTGGAGGTGCATGGTGTTGGTGTGCTATAGCAAAAGGATATGAAGAAATTCTATGAATTAGAATGGGCCATTTGAAGGCCATTCAGTTTTAGAAGAAGCAATAAGATGTGTACGAAACAACAGGAATTACAAATGTAAGAAAAGTGAAAGAAGATAAAAAGGTTATTTAAAAACCTGAATGTTGATTTTACTTCATTTTGCAGTAGGATCACAGGATCAACATTATTTTAATTCTTCCAGAGTGGTTGCTAGGTGTTGAATTAACAAATCATTAAATGAACACACATGACGATAAATGCCAACTCTGAAATTCTGCAGCAATTATGATCTTTAATATGGAAACTGAGTTATTAAAGTAAATGTGAAGGTTGAAGACATGAGTTAGACAGCTCATATTTCATTGTTCTTCCCCTCTTCCACTAATCATAGCATACATCACAAAATTACTTATAATTTAAAGCAAGGTAGCATTCTCAGAATGAAAAATTCATGGATATTTGAAATCCTTCAAAAACCCAAGTATAGACCTAAAGAAAATGTGCTGATGAGGAAATGTTAAATAACTTACTTAACAATAAATGCTGGGTGTTGGTGTTCTTTGTAGTGGCAGAGGCAACAGAAAAATGATTGGAAATGAATGCAGTATTAGCAAGATGCTCTTGGAGTAGTGGAATGATTTCCAGCATTATTTTACTTTATTTATTTTAGACTTCCTGTATCTGCAGTTTTAATACTTTAGACTGAAATGTTCTTTCTCAAACATTTTGAATAAAATTAACAATGAATACGAGTTCCTGAGTTTGTAAGTCAAATCAAGTTTAGGTTTGGTATAGTCACACATGCATAGGGTATAAATGCTGTGAAGATTAGCATTTGCAGCAACAACATAGTATTTTACAAATATGACAGATATAAATTAACATAAGCTTAAACTTATGTGCATTACATATAACTTTCATGTGCACAAATGTAGCAAAAATAAACACACCAGTGCAAGATTGTGAGAGTGAAAATGAAGTGTAATCAAAGTGGTTCAGGTAATTTCAAGAACCGGATTGCAGTGGGGAAGAAGCAGTTATTGAACATTAAGGTGTGGACATTCATGCTCCTGTACCTCATGTCTGATGGCAGCATTGAGAAGTAGAATCTCCCAGTAGAAGAACATTAAATGTTAAATTGTGGAGAAACTGGGGTTGTCATCTTCAGAGCAAAGGTTGAAAGGAGACTTGATAGAGGCTATGATAAATTGAAATATCTCATCCTAATAGAGCAAAGCTCTTTCAGTTGGGACAAAAGATATACAGATTTAAAGTGATGTGCATAGGATACAAGTTTGTAAGGAAATACTTTTATATAGAAAATTGTTGTGATCCGGTATTTAATACATGCAGGCGCTAAAGAAACAGGCTCAATCATAGTTTAAGGCAGAATTAAACGGACATTTAAGACAAACAATTGTGAATGAAATTAAGAAAGAGCAGGGTAAGGGCCTGACAGACCTTTTCTCCAGATAATTGGTTTGATGGGTTGAATGACCTTCTATTCACTGTTGGTTCTTGATTCAATGTACCATTTCCTAAGTCTTTAACTAAATTTGTCTTGATGAAATTAAAATGTATTTTATCTTGAAAATGGGACCAACAATAATCAATTTAGCACGATAGAAGGTTATTAAAGCATTTTTTTAGGTGGATCAATGCCTTTTTTTTTTATATAGAGGTACAAGGCCAATTCATCCTCTTTAGAGCCCTTAAGGAGATGTATCATCGCATTCATTAGAGAAAATATAAGGAAGCTATAAAACTTATTCCATCCATTTTTATGATATTGAGGCATAAATATTCTAAGCACTGAAGGAATTATTAATACTTTTTGTAATGCTCAGTAAGAAAATGCAGTGTTTATTTAAAGAATGCAGAATCACTTCTCTGCTGCATAGAAATCCCAGTGACACTTTTCAAGGGGATTTCAAACTAGTTCTCCATGCAGAATGCAGTAATGAAAGAATATGCCAGTTTTGAGACATGTTAAATAATAATTCATTCTCAACTCAAAAATTCAAAGAAAATGGATGAATACTACGGCAACCTAATGATATTATACAGTCATTTAATGGAGCTAAAGACATTGCTTGATACATTTTGCCATCAGATTATGTAGGACCCTACCACTTATGTCCCTACCAGGTAACATAGTGAAATGACACATCTGAATCACTAAAAAACTACATAAAACTATGGTCAGTCAATTCAAAGGTATCATGCAGTTGTAGTATAAAAGAAGTTTGATTGAATTAACTGCAGTGTGTTAGGCATGCATTTATTCAGCGAGATATTTGTAGTAATTAATAAAGAAATCTAAATAAGGGAAATAATTCATGAAAAAAAGAAAATACATAGGAAATAAAACACATTCTTCAGTTTTCCTCAGGCTGAGCTTAATGCTTTGTAATTTTTGGCTACATCACAGAAATTAAATCTTGGTCTCAAAGGACTGAAGTGAATACTGCAGTGAGAAGGCATTATTTGTCATCATGACTACTCACCTCATTGCTGTGTTCAATTACAATTTGATAGTTTTTGCTTGGAAGAGAAATGGAAATTGATATTTTTTTGCTTGGAAGACAAATGGAGGCACAGATCTATTCCATATGTTTTGATTGACAATGCTCAATACAATATGCTTTCTGTCTGATTGATAGTTCTAAGTAGCTGTAGTTAAGTCATTATTTTTCATTCCAAAATGGTCACTTTATTTTCTTAATTCCACTAATTCGTAAGTCTGCATTGCCAAAAAATTCATCGATGCTAAGCTTGGAGGGAGAGAGAGCTTAAAATAAGCAAGAGTGGATAGTTAGCATATTTTGAGCGTCTCTGTCCTAAAGAGACACTAGATTGCTTGGAGGGAGGGAGAGTTTAAATGAAGTAAGCACAGTCAGTTGGCACATTTTATGCACTGCAGTCTTGAGGAGACATTGGATTGCTCATAATTTGGCACTTGACAAGGACCAGTTTAAAAAATACAGTTAATTTTAAGTTATCTATATCCTCATTTGTTCCATCTGTTGTTGGTGCATATACCTGTATAATTGCTAAATCAAATGGTTGTCCTCTGAATCTAACAAGGAGCACTCTTTCTGATATTGCCCAATGTCTGTAAGTTTAAGGAGTCATATCACTAAGAGACTTCTAAGAATTTTGATGACAAGAGCTAAAAGTAAGATACAAGCTGAAATAGGTAAAGAACAATGTGGTTTTATGAAAGACAAAGGTACAACAAATGCAATATTGATGTTAAGGATACTAGCAGAATGAACTATTCAAGTGTAAAAAGATTTGTTTGTTTTATCGACTATACAAAAGCATTTGATAAAGTGAAGCACAATAAGTTATTTGAAATATTACAGGAAACTCTAGATCTAGATTTGAAAGACCTCCGCCTAATCAGAAAGCTGTACTGGGAACAAAGTGCCGCTGTAAGAATAGATGGAGAAGTAAGTCATTTTACGAAAATTAAGAGAGGCGTTAGACAAGGGTGTGTTTTCTCCCATGATTTGTTTAATGTGTACAGTGAAACAATATTACAAAAAAAAGACATCTTGGGAATCAAAGTTGGCAGTGAAAATGTCAATAGTTTCAGATATGCAGATGACACTGTGTTAACTACAAGTACGGAGGAAGATCTACAAAACTTAATTGATATAGTTGTTGAAGAGTGCAAAAATGGGTCTGTCTATCAATTGCAAAAAGACAATGTATGGTGATATCCAAAAAGAAGGAGAATCCTATCTGCAGGCTGAAAATAAACAGAAGACATAAAACAAGTAAATAACTTTTGCTACTTTGGAAGCTGGGTGACATCAGATGGCAGGTGCGACATGGACATCAAAAGAATAGGGATAGCAAGACACCTTTACAAGAATGAAGAGGGACTTTCCTACTGGCTGTTGATGGAGTAGCAGCTCTTTTTTAGGTGCTCCTACTCTTTTTAATTTACTGCTTACAACTTGTTTTGAAAACTTACTTTTAAGCATAATACTGCTTTATAATGAGTCGTGCTAAAACTAAGGTTCGTCCATTGTCATTGATGAAGACCTCGACACCATTAGGACTTTTTACGAGGTCGAGTTGCTAGCTCAACACTCAACCCGGCACGGATGCGTGCCTGGGAGCGGCTCGACTAGATTTGAACTCGGGAACCTTCACTCCCGGAGTCTGGTGCTGATGTCACTGCGCCACCAGCAGGCTGATGGTGTCAAGACTAGCGCTTGATTTGGATTTAAGTGAAGGAGAGTTGCACAGCGTCAGCCTTACACTCTTCCCAATTCCCATCTGGATCCAGTGGCAAGACAAGAGTCGAGATGGATGGAGATGGGACTAGGCACAGTGGATGACCAGGACAGCATCTGTGCCCTGTCGTGCTCTACACATTCCATGACACTTGCAGAGACCGCATTCTTGACCATTGGACCTTCCATTGGTCTCGTCCACTCAATCCACTGGAGTCCGTCTTCACATGCTGGGATAGACAACTCCCTATCTCACCGAGGGTTTGAGACCCGTCGGCTAACCTCACCTGGTTTACCCAACTTATCGAAGCCATTGCCCGGATTGTGGCCGCTGTCGCATGCAAACAGCTATGGGGAGCCACAGGTGACAGCTGACTTCCGGGGGGGGGGCACCAAAGGTGGACAAACCGCCCTGAAAAGGACATGACATGTTCCCCCACCAGAGGTGCTACCCCTCCCTGACACCCCTTACAGCCCACTAAAAGTACTAAAAAAGAGGACCCTCCGGTAACTTTGGAATCTATTTTGATGACACTTCGGCAACATAAAAATGAACGTTCAGAGGAGTTACAGCAACTCAGTGCTGAATTTAAACAGATGGATGGAAAATTGGATTCTATTCAAAGAAACTTTAAGTGAACACGATAAATGGATAAAAGAGAATGAAGATATTTTGATGATGTTCGACAGAAAGATTGACACCTGGAACAGATCTGTGATAAACAGTTAAAGGTTAATGAAATATTATGACAGAAGACTGTCGACTTAGAAAATAGAAACAGAAGAAATAATCTACGTATTCAGGGTTTCAAAGAGTCATTGGAAGGCAATCAGCCTTCGGAATTTTTTGCAAACGTTTTGGCTAATTTACTTCCGACTATCTACCTAAAATAGACCGAGCTCTCAGATTGCCATAGCAAGACCTCTGGGAGGACAACCCTACTCAGTGATAATTTGTCTTCACGACTTTCAAACAAAGGAACTTTTAATTCGTGAAGTTCGTCAGAAAGGTATGATTGATTATGAAGACCAGAGGTTCAGGATTGTGGAAGATTTTTCACCCGAGGTGTTGAATGAACCCTTCAAGTTTTTTTATAAAAAAAAAGTCATGTCTGAGCTGTATAATAAAGGTGTTAAACCCTCTCTTTGATACCCTGCTCGTCTTAGAATTATTTTGAAAAATGATTCTCAGATGGTTTCGCTCGACTGAAGAGGTGCAGGATTTCTTGAGTGCCAAATCAATCTCAGAAGCCTAACTGTTCAATAACTCTTTACACAAATTTATGTTGCGTCTGCTTGATGGATCCTTTTTTTTTTTAGAATCCGCAGTCTAATTGTTCATTACTTTTATGAACAATTTTTTTTCACTTTTGGTATACGTTCCTATCTAATTTTTTTTGTACTTGTATTTCCTTGTTTAGAAAATTAAGGATTTAATATTAGTAAGTTTTCTTTGAGTTAATACTTTCTAAGAATGAAGAGTGTACTGACCAGCACTAAACTAAGCATGACTACCTGCCTCAGAGTACTGAAATGTTACGTTTATCCAGTTATGTTATGTAGATCAAAATGTTGGACAATATCTAGTAACATGAGGAAGCAAATTGAAGCAGCAGAGACGTGGTTTTTGGGGAGGATGCAAAGAATATCATGGACAAAATGAATATCTAATGAGGATGTCATGAACAGAGCAAGCACAAAAAGAGAAATGTATGAGATCATGAAAAAGCAACGTAACTTCATTGGACATGTGATTAGGAAAGAGGAGTTAGAATGCACGGTAATTATGGGAAAGATTGTAGGGAAGAAAGCAAAGGGAAGGCAAAGACAAATGATGATGAAGACAGCAGCCAGAGAACTGGAAATGAATACCAATGAATTGATCCACTTGACCTGAAACAGGAGTGTGTGGGCCATGGCAGTTAAAGCTCAATCTAGGCACGGCACCTGATGATGATGATGAGTTTTAAGTAGAGCAGCCATTGTGTGAGTGGGCCAGTGCTGAAGTGGGGAGTTGAGGCTTTGGTAAGGAGAAGCATAGGCCATAAGTAGATTTTTTTCCATAATTTTTTATTTCTTGTTGCATATTTATGTCAGACAGGATACCAGAATGTTCCTCTTGCAGGATGTGGGAAGGTAAGGAGACTTCCAGTGTCCCTGGTGACTACACTAGCAAGAAGTGTATCCAGCTGCAGATGCTATGGGACCATGTAAAGGAGTTGGAGCTGGAACTGGAATAAGTTAAGATCATTCGGGATGCTGAGAGGTTAATAGAGAGGACATGCAGGGTGGTACTTCCACCCAAGGGAATTGTAGGAAAGGCGGATGGGTTTAGGGCATGGATCATTGCGTGGAATTATGACATTGTAGCTATTAATGAGACTTGGTTGCAGGAAGGGCAGAACTGGCAGCTCAGTGTTCTGGGGTTCTGTTCTTTCAGACGTGATAGAGGGAGAGAGATTAAAGGGGGAGGAATGGCATTACTAGTCAGGGAAAATATCATGGCCTTGCTCCATGTGGACAGTTTGCAGAATTCATCTAGTGAGGCTTTATTGGTAGAACTGAGAAATGAAGTATCACCATGTTAATGGGATTACATTATAGACCACCCAACAGTCCAAGGGATTTAGAGGAAGAAATTTGTGTAGAGATCGTAGACTGTTGCAAGAAACATGAGGTTGTGATATTAGGTGATTTTTAACTTTCTGCATATTGACTAGGAAAGCATACTGTAAAAGGGCTGGATGAGAAAAAGCTTGTCAAATGGGTTCAGGTAGTTTCCTTAATCAGTACATAGATATTCCAGTTCGAGAGAGTGCAATACTAGATCTCCTATGATGAGAAACATTTCTGTAGGGTAATACTTTGCATCTTGCGATCATAATGCCATTACTTTCAAGGTAATTATGGGGAAAAAGATAGGTCTGGTCCTTGGGTTGAGATTGTAAATTAGATAAAGATTAATTTTGATGTTACTGGAAAGAATCTGGCAAATGTGGATTGGGATAGGTTGTTTTCTGGTAAAGGTTTACTTGGTAAGTAGGAGACCCTCAAGAATGAAATTTTGAAAGTATAGAGTTTTGTATGTTCCTGTCAGAATAAAGGGCAAAGACAACAGGTTTAGGGAACCTTGGTTTTCGATATTAAGGCCCTTTTTTAAGAAAAATAAGGAGGTGCATAGTAGGTAAGCAGGAATAAATGAGGTACTTGAGTAGTATAAGAAATGCAAGAACACACTGAAGAAGGAAAGCTGAAGAAGACATCAGATTGCTCTAGTAGGCAAGGTGAAGGAGAATCCTAAGGGCTTCTACAGATATATTAAGAGCAAAAGGATAGCAAGGGACAAAATTAGTCCTCTGGAACATCAGAGTAGTATTCCATATGTGGAACTGAAAGGAATGGGGGAGGTCTGAAATGGATTTTTCACACCTCTGTTTACCCAGGAGACGGACACAGAATCTATAGATGTGAGGCAATGCAGCAGGAAGGTCATGGATGCCATACAGATTACAGAGGAAGAGTGGCTTGCTAACTTGGGGTAAATTTGGGTAGACAAATCCCCAGGGCTTGACAGTGTGTTCCCTTGGACGCTGTGGGAGGTGTCCTAACAGAGATATTTCAAACATCGTTAGCCACAGGTGAGGTGCCAGAAGATTGAATGTTAGCTAATGTTGTTCATGGCTTTGTGCATGGTAAATCCTGTTATGAAGTGAACAATTTTAATTAATTTTTGAATTTCAGAATTATATTTTCTCTTTTTGCTTCCTATAAGGTGACTGGTACCAATCTAATCTGCAATAATGGGATATAAGTGTGTGTGTGTTTTTTTTGTTTTTTTTGAAGTAATGGATTTCTAGTCCTTTGGCAACAGAAATGCAGTGAACACATTGACCTAGAAATTAGTTTGCACCTACATTTGGGTGCAATCCTACTGCAGCAATGACAGTCAATGCTAAGGATGATGCATGAAAATTGTGCAAAGATGGTTCTCTGCTTCATTAGGATATGACCAATCACACCAGAAGTGGCACTAAACTACTGATGAAGAGGAAGAAAGATTTTAAACTGGTTTCCAGTCAATTTCAGAGGAGAGAAGTTCAAGATGGAGATGTAAAATACAGATACAAGCATTGAACAGTAATGGCACACAGCCTTACTCTGAATTGAGAACAAATTACTTTGCACCTCACATTTCTCATTCAGTTAAATTTATTTTGCCTGCCATCTGGATGGCAGTAGAGAGACAAGAAAAGGAACATGAGGTGATACACAGCTATGGTTACATGATATTTGCACAACTAGTGACATTGGCCCTTTACAGATTTGGTTTGAAGCATTTATTTTGTGGGGGTTATTACTTTTTGCAGTGTGGACGAGCTGATCTTATGCTGGTCAGTAACAGGTGGTGAGGTTTGTTTTGGCTGGTGATCGAACAAATTGCCTTGTGGAGATTATGATGAATCACTGTTGAGCTCATCGATGTCTGCCTGGTAGAAAGGGGGTGCTCAGACTCCATCTACCCTTCTTCATTCTCCTTCTCTGCTCCTTAACTGCTTGTTCTATTGTAGGAGAATTGGGCTGAGCCTGGGCAGCAACTTACCACCTCAACTTGCTCTGCTCTGTATTCTGGATCTTTTCAGCAGAAACCAGGGTGCTAGAAATGCTAGAAGTTTATTCACGTGTGTTTGGCTGGATGAATTTCATCTTGTGCTCATGTATGCACATTGTGAACAAAAGTTTTTGGGTATGTCATCAGAGGAGTTCCCTTGTTGCCATGTACCACATCAGCTTCTTGTGTGTGGCTGAAATGCCCCTGGCATAGCAGAGTAAAAGCATTATACCAATGCCCAGAAATATTGGAAGTGACCTGCACAATCCTCTGCCTTTGGTTTGATTCTAGCTGGATATTGTGGCTTAGGTTGAGTAGTGTGCTTGTGGTCAATGTTACCTTGTACGAGAGGGAAACACTGCAGTCTTCACATCGCTATCTGTTCTTTCTGCCTGGCTGTCTTCCCCAAGAAGTCATTAAGAACTTCGAAGACTATCGGACAATAAAGATAGGGGAACAGAATTAAGGCTAGTGATTCCCCCACAGGATCAGCTGAATTAAGTCTGTGAGATCAGGAGGTAGGAGAGCCAGTGACCCACTAAGTAAGGGAATCGGCAAGCTTGGAGTTTAAAGCCTGGAGTTCAGGTTTCTGTTATCGGCAATCCGGAACTCGAGGACTGCTCCAGTCATTGGCAAGTCCTGAGGTCGATACTGAAGATCGAAGCCCAAAGGCTAATCAGAAGTTCATGGGTCGAGCCCTGATGGTCAAAGCCCTACATCTGTAAATCCACTGGGGAAGTTGGAGGCTTATGACCGTGCGACCGTGAGTCAACTGAAGCTAGAGTCCTGGCCTGTCCTGGGGTTAGGGGTGGCTGTCTGTGTGTGAGTGGGTGGGTGTTTGGAATTGAGGGAGGAATGGTGTTTGTTTTGTCAGTGTTGTTTTGTTGTTCTACTGAATATTGTGGACGTGCTATTTTGGTGCTAGAATGTGTGACAACACTTGGGGGCTGCCCACAGCACATCCTGGGGTTGGGTTGGTTGTTAATGCAAATAACAAATTTGATGACTGCATTGGCGCTGCTTCCTGCACGCATGCTGAGCTCGTTGACTTCATTAATTTTGCCTCCAACTTTCACCCTGCCCTCAAGTTTACCTGGTCCATTTTTGACACCTCCCTCCCCTTTTTAGATCTTTCTGTCTCTATCTCTGGAGACAGCTTATCTATTGATGTCTTCTATCAGCCTACTGACTCTCTCAGCTATCTGGACTATTCCTCTTCTCACCCTGTCTCTTGCAAAAATGCCGTCTCCGTCGCATCTGCTCCCAGGATGAGGCTTTTCATTCCAGGACGAGGGAGATGTCGTTTTTTTTTTTTTTTTAAAAGAAAGGGGCTTCCCTTCCTCCACCATCAACTCTGCTCTCAAACGCATCTCTCCCACTTCACACACATCTGCTCTCACTCCATCCTCCCGCCACCCCACTGGGAATAGGATTCCCCTCGTCCTCACCTACCACCCCACCAGCCTCCAGGTCCAACATATTATTCTCCATAACTTCCACCACCTCCAAAGGGATCCCACCACTAAGCACATCTTTCTCTTACCCCCTTTCTCTGCTTTCCGCAGGGATCGCTCCCTACGTGACTCCCTTGTCCATTTGTTCTCTCTTCCCCCCCCCCCCCCCCACCCCACCGATCTCCCTCCTGGCACTTATTCTTGTAAGCGGAACAAGTGCTACATATGCCCTTCCACTTCCTCCCTTACCACCATTCAGGGCCCCAGACAGTCCTTCCAGGTGAGGCGACACTTCACCTGTGAGTCAGCTGGGGTGATATACTGCATCCGGTGCTCCCAATGTAGCCTTCTATATATTGGCGAGACCCGACGCAGACTGGGAGATTGTTTCGCTGAGCACCTACACTCTGTCTGCCAGAGAAAGCAGGATCTCCCAGTGGCCACACATTTTAATCCCACATCCCATTCCCATTCTGACATGTCTATCCATGACCTCCTGTACTGTAAAAATGAAGCCACACTCAGGTTGGAGGAACATCACCTTTATATTCCGTCTGGGTAGCCTCCAACCTGATGGCATGAACATTGACTTCTCAAACTTCTGCTAATGCCCTGCCTCCCCCTTGTACCCCATCCATTATTTATTTATATACACACATTCTTTCTTTTTCTCTCTCTGTGCCTCTCACTATACCCCTTGCCCATCGTCTGGGTTTCTCCCCCCCCCCCCCTTTCTCCCTCGGCCTCCTATCCTATGATCCTCTCATATCCCTTTTGCCAATCACCTGTCTAGCTCTTGGCTCCATCCCTCCCCCTCCTGTCTTCTCATATCATTTTGGATCTTCCCCCTCCCCCTCCCACTTTCAAATCTCTTACTAGCTCTTTCAGTTAGTCCTGATGAAGGGTCTTGGCCCGAAATGTCGACTGTACCTCTTCCTAGAGATGCTGCCCGGCCTGCTGCGTTCACCAGCAACTTTGATGTGTGTTGCTTGAATTTCCAGCATCTGCAGATTTCCTCGTGTTTGCGTGACAAATTTCACTATATGCTTTCATGTATTTTGGTTAAATAATTGAATCTGAATCCTTTTCATGGCTTGTCCTTGGACACTTTAAGATCTTTGCTTAGCACAGAGTTATGATTTTAAAAAAAAACTTGGCATTTGCAGGTGAGTTCCACATTTCAATTACTATGATTCTGAATGCAGATGTCTTTGAACAGAATACTTTCCCTATGCAACATTAGATAACTGTCTCTGAAATGTTGTACATACTTCCATTTTCAGTAGGAAGCAGACACACAAAAGCTTGTTGTCGTGGACATCTTAACATCGACAAGCAACTCATCTGTATTCTAACCTGAGGATGTAGCTGAAAGCAGAAGCTGGCAGATTTTACTGAGGGTATAATCAAGGCGGTTTACCTGTCTCACACATTATTCTTTGCTAAGTTCTAAGTAGTTGCATTGCTACCTTACCACCTAAGTAAACATGTCCTCTCTTCTAGCAGATTTCTCATTTCTACATTCAGTTCTAGTCAAACTGTATTTCATTTAGGAAGTTTGAAGTTGTTCAATCCTCGTCTTGCCAGTAGATATCTGCCTCTTAGAACAACCTAGTTGCCTACCCTACTCTTTTATAACAAAGGAGCAAAGTGGTGGAGATTTTCTGAAACCGGGGAAAACTGATACTGGATGGAACATACCAGCAGATTTTTGTTACTTGTTAGTTTTGTTTGTCAGTCACCTGTAACATCATTAGGATGAGTGGTATCCAGGGCTTTCAGTTTTATTCATGCTGGTAGAGGTTTTAAAATGAACTTTGTCGAAGCCCAGCAAATGCAATTTTGTTGCTTCCAGTTTGTAATTTCATTGACTACAAAATGTCTGAGCAAGTCAAGTTCAGGAATCACCAACAGGCAAAGGACGCTGATCCCTCTGCATGGTAGTAAAGCTATGCAGTTACACATCCAATATAATGTCCAGTGATTAAAAAGGCAGATGTTAACTTTGGAAGAGAAGAACATTGCTTTGTTGTATTTTCCAGCCTTTTCACCTCCAAAGAATTTGAACTATGAGATTTTCAGTGTGTTGTGAGCCACACATCTAGCTGCTCTGATCCAAGTTCAGTTGGACTCCCACCATTTTCAGTTAACTGCACATCTCAGCTGCTTTGCAACTTTTCACATCTCTGGTGTAGTAGCTTCAATCTGAAACAATAAGTTTCAGTGCACATGGCATGTGTTTGTCATTGTTGGTAAAGAAAGCACTGGTGGAACTGACTCTTGCTCATGTAGGACCAGACTGAAGGGATGGGGTTTACATGCATGCATGAACACAAGTCCTGTGTGCAAATGCAAACTTTAGGAGTCCTGTTGGAATTCTAAACTTGCCTGCACCACATCCTATTTATAGAGATGTATCACACCAAAATGGGCCCTTTCATCCACCATGTACATGCTGAGCTTTCTGTCCATTTATACTCATCCCCTTTGCCTTTGAGAGTCTGCATGAAAGCATTCTAAAATGTCGGTCTTAAGTACCTCTTAGCATGTTTGTTATTTCTGGAAACCACTGTTGGGAACAAAAATGCAATTTGATTTACAAGTAATCCAACATCATTGGTAAGTTTAGTGATTACCCCTGGGGTGAGTATTGGAAAGGCTGGGGTGAGCTCAATGAAATTAGAATATCTTCTTAGTAAAACACTAAATCTGTTTCATTTTTACCTCCAAGTAATCTATTGTTGCTTCTGATACAGCAATTTAAGATGTGCTCAATGAAACCTTCTTCCTTTTAAGACCTGGTTTGCCAGTCATTTGCTAGTTTATTCATCAATACTATTAGATGTGTAGAGTACAATCGGGTTCATTGTTGTTTTCAGTGGCCTCTGTGTTCCATGCACAGAAGCACATGATTCAATTATTGAATTGTCGTGGTTTCTCGTTTCTCACAAATGACAAGGAGACGCAGAAAACTCGTCAAGATGTTTTAAACTTTAATTTGCAAATCAAAGCTGAGACAATCAGAAAGCTAGTAGCTGACTGCCCATCGAGGCTTGTGTACAGCATTTTTTTATAGCAATTTCCTATCTTAGCTACATTATCATATCCAGTCGGCCTGTGATTACATATCATCAATATATCCGCTCTCGACTTTCCAATATTGTTTTACTCCCCAATTTAATTATGTCCTAATTTACATTTTAGACCAGGTGTCCCCTCATCCCTAACCACAGTTATTTCTTAATTAGTCTTGTGTTGACATACTGCCACATATTTCATTACCTTACTCGCCACCGTTATCTTCCTACTTGGTTTCATTCTAGTTCTCCATGAATTAATAGTGATTAGGTCAAAAGTCATGGCTACATAGTGAATACCCTCTATTCAGCTAGCAGTGGTTACATCGTAAATATAGAAAATATAATGTGTGCATTTGAGTAAATACTGAAATACTGTTGTGTAAATACTGTAATACATAGAAAATACAATGTATGCATTTACATTTTCCAACACAATCTACAAACATTTGTACACTCAACCACATATCCAAAGCGTTTCATCGTCATGAATTCATAATATATTCTGAAATTTTCTTTTCAGACCTCTTCAGTATGTTAGAAAACTTTTCAACTTCAAAATGCCTCTTAATATTTTACTCTTTGACTGCTATTGGATGTGTACAACCCACTCTCAAATTTGCCACAGTTTGTTTAAAAGGTGTTTTTTTAAAAAAGAGAAAAGCTTCTAAATCTCTCTCCATGTAGCTTCCAAACCTTGACAACTTTACCGTGCATAGACAATGGCACGCTATCATTTATACTCTCTTCTGCCAAAAGAGAATTTCTCCCTGGGGTGGAGAACCCTGATATTGTCATATCATTTGTATTTTACTGGAATAATGTGAATTGCAGTTTAGTCTGAACATTTTTCTAAAGTTTTATGTCCATGCATTAGGTTTTTAAATTATATAAAAAGCCAAAATTAAAGGATCTGAATCATGGATGCAGGCAATAAACTTGTGTACAGACCCATGTGTCTTATCTGCCGTCACCATTATATAATCAAAGAGATTCTCTCCTTTAATGCTTACAGAAATAATCAAAGTAAATCTCTTGACCTGCTTGTCATGTAATTGCTGTCCTTTCCTCACTGGTTCCTTGCCTTTAGCACTGAACGTTATTGTAAGATTGGCTTAGCATGCAAAAGCTTATGAAAATGTCACCAGTATTTTCAATACTTTTTAGGAAGTTGTTTATTTAATCATCAATTTATTTTAATGCATTAGTTAAATTTGCTATATGCCCTGATGTTTGCAATGCAATAGTTTATTCCCTATATACTTTTACCCTGCAATCTGGTTGACAGTTACAATATGAAGAGCTATGGAAGTAAGTTTAATATTCTCTTACTATGCATTCCATTGAAAATAAATAACTTCTGAGAAATTTTTTAACTCAGTAAGTAATAAGTTGTTTTCTTTTTTACAATGAATAGGCTAAGGCTTTTGTAATAAGCACAGTCTTTCTATTTGGTAATTAATGCAACCTTTCAGTTGTAGAAGCTCCCTGGTACATACTGTACACTGAAAAAGCTATGTCTTAAACCATTGTCTTAAATACATGGCATTGTATTTAGTTCTGTATTTAACTACACTCCTAAGTTATAATCTTTCAAACTCTAATTGATGTACTCAGCTTCATGAAATCATGCTAGTAATATTACATAGTATAAAATTGTTTGGAAACTTGCAGTTGTCGAATACAATACTTCGGTATATTTTAACGAATATTTATTCTCAATATAGTGCTCGACGGAATTCTGTTCCAGTCAGTAGAATTCACTTCCCATTAATTCCCGTACCAACGCTCAGCAAATGCTTTTATTTTACTTTATTGCCTCGAAATGGATGCTCGATCCATGAATGACCTATTTTTTTTAAGTGTCATTTTTCTAATGTAATTTTGGCAAACAATCTTTGTTTTTTTTCCAGCAGTAATCCAGAAAATCTCATTCGTTATTTGGTGCTTTAGTAGTTAAAAGCACAGTACTTAAATATGAAGCGCATCAAGAAAATTGCACCACAAGAACTTTAAGAATAAAAGAAACATCAAAAGGATTTTAAGATGTGAAGTTGAATGAGCATTCTTAGATTCGATTTGACATCTTAAGCACCTTTATTGGACTGACAGTAACTCTTACATTTATTAATCCCTTGCTATCTGCTGATGGTAGTTTAAAAGACTGGTTGATCAAATAAAAGCAGATGGCACTTTAATACAGAAGTGGAGTCAGGTTGGCCTTTTTCATCATAGCTCACTAAAAATAAGGAGATTTTTGACATTGTGTCAGAATGTGGACACAGACAATGAGAAGATTTATTTAGAGTAGTAACCTTAAGATGACCTGTGCAAAAAAAAAAGATGAGGAAAGATTGAAAATACTTAATACAGGAATTTCAGGATTGTAGGATGTCAGAAGGCAGCCCTCTCGGGATACTCATATTAATCAGTTTTCAAAGGACTGAAAGAATTTATAGGTGTAGTATTTCTGGATGTATACTGCTCTTCACATTTCATTGGGGTTAAGATTTTGGCAAATATTGGTCTTTTGAGGAGGAAGCATTTTGGAAGAGTCAGACTTGGAGCCCTCATGATGGGCTTAAATAATGGGAAGGAGTAACTAAAGTTGAGTGAGGACTAAAAAAGGAACTGAAAATGAAGGAAACTTAATGCCAGAATTGAATAACTAAGAGGGTCTGAAACTGGATCCAGCAAAAGTCAAGACAGTAAATGAGGTGCCAAATCCAAAGGATGTTGCAAAAATACAAAACTTGTTGGGGTTTATTAAATATCAGTGCAACTTCTTACCTGACTTCTACAATATGTGTGAAATAGTAGCATAGTGGTTAGCACAATGCTAGTAAGAGCAGAGAATGCTTGTGAGAATGAAGGCATACAACTTAGAAATATTAGGTAACAACTGGTTAAAGATACCAACTCAATTGGTTAAGCCTCTTTGCAGGATAAAAGTGACATCAAGGATTTTCCTGATGAAAATCTCAACATGTATACATATATTCTAATCCCACAATTACTTACTAAGACATTGAGGAAGCCACCAGACAATGGGATATAAACTTTTCCAGAAGTGAAAGGTTTGGAGAAGTTGGAAAAAAGATGCTATATGAAGTTAAGACTGTTCTCGGACATATCTAACTGGGCAGTTTGAGTGATTCATCTCCAGAGATGAAAGGGTAACTTTTCCCAAGGTATAAAACATTTCTTTGTGTTACCATTTCAGAGGAGCTGTCTTAGGCCCAGAACTTAAGTGCAATTATGTAGAAAGCACAGCAGCACCTCTGTTTCCTAAGAGGTTTGCAAATATTGGGCATGACATCTAAAACTTTGACAAACTTCAATAGATATGTGGTGGAAAGTGTATTAACTGGTACCATCATGCCCTGCTATGGAAGCAATAATGCTCTTGAACTGAAAATCTACAAAAAGTAATGAATACGGCCCAGTCCATCACAGGTAAAGGCCTCCCCACAACTGAGCACATCTACATGGAGCATCTTCACTGGAAAGCAGCATCCATCATCAGTGACCCCCACCTCCCAGGTCATGCTCTCTTCCCGCTGCTGCTATCAGAAACCAGGATAAGGAGCCTCAGGATTCACACCACCAGGTTCAGGAACATTTATTACCCCTCATCAATCAAGCTTTTCAATCAGTGGGACAACTTCACATGCCCCACTACTGAACTGTTCCCACAAACCATGGACTCACTTTTACGGACTCTACATTTTATGTTCTCGATATTATTGCTTATTTGTTTATTATTATTATTTTTTTGCATTTACAGTATATTGCTTTTTGCACATTTGTTGCTTGTCCATGTTGGGTGTGGTCATGTGTCATGGAAAAGTAAAGGACAGAAATGGGCCCTTTGACCCATCTAGTCTGTAGCAAACCATTTAAATTACCTAATCCCATTGACCTGCACATGGACTATTGCCCTTCATAACTATCCAAACTTTGCTTAAATGTTGAAATCAAACTCACATGCATCACTTGCATTGTAAGTACATTCCTTTCCACTTCAGACAAGCAACATCCTTGTAAATTTTCAGGGTATTCTTTCACATCTTTCCTGTAGGCCAGTGACCAAACCTGTATGCCATACTCCAATTTAGGCTTCTACAACTTTAACGTAACATCTCATATTTTCTACACTCAGTACTTCGGTTTGTGAAGGCCAATGTGCCAAAAGCTTTTTCATGACCTTATCTACCTGTGCCACCACTTTCAATGAATCATAGACCTGTATTCCCAGATCTCTTTGCTCTACCACACTCGTCAGTGCCCTACCATTCACTGTGTAAGACCTACCCTGGTTGGTCCTACTAAAGTAAAACACCTCACACTTGTCTATATTAATATCCATCTGCCATTTTTAGCCCACTTTTCCGGTTGGTCCAGACCTTGTTGAAAGCTCTGATAGTCTTCCTTGCTGCCACTACACCCTCAATCTTGGTGTCATTCACAAATTTGCTGATCCATTTAGCCAAATTATCACGCAGATTACCAATATTCATGACAAACAACAGCAGACCATGCACCACACACAAAATGATAGAGGAACTCAGCAGGCCAGGCAGCATCTATAGAAAAAAGTATAGTCAACATTTCAGGTCAAAAGCCTTCGGCAGGGCTGGAGACCAAGTACTGATCCCTGCAGCACTCCACTCGTCACAGGCCTCCACTCAGTGAAGCAACCATCTCCTACCATTCTCTGGCTTCTTCCATAAAGCCAATGTCTAATCCTATTTACTACCTCCTCTTGAATGCCTGGCAAATGAACCTTCTTGACCAACCTCCATGCAGGACTTTGTCAAATGCCTTACTAAAATCAATACAGACAACATCCACTGCCTTCCCTTCATCAACTATCCTGGTAACTTCCTTGGAAAAACTTTGCCCTCAGACTCATATGTACCTGTCCCTTTTGTACAGGTGCCACCCACGCCAGAAGAGGTCCCAATGATCCAGAAACCTGAATGGCTATTCCCTGCTCCAATTCTTCAGCCACGAATTTATCCACCTATTCCTATTATTCCATTCCTATCCTCATTGTTGCATAGCAAGGGAGCAATCCTGGAATTGCTACCTTTGAGGTCTACTTCTCAGCTTTCTTCCTAACTCCCTGTATTCTTTTTCAGGACCTCCTCCCTTTTTCTACCTATGTTATTGGTATCAATATGTACTACGACTTCAGGCTGCTCACCCTCCCATTTCCAGATATTGTGGACGCATTCAGAAACATCACGGACTCTGGCACCTGCGAGCCAAGCTGCCATCCATGTTTCCTTTTTGTGCCCACAGGTTTGTCTATCTGCCTCCCTAAATGTAGAGTCCCCTATTACTACTGCCACTTTCTTCATTTCCCTACCCTTCTGAGCCACAGTGCCAGTCTCAGTTCCAGAGGCATAGCTGTTCCTACTTTCCCCAGGTAGATCGTTCCCCCCAACGGTACTCAAAATGGAGTACTTATTGTTGAGGGGGATGGTCACAGGGGTGCTTTCCCCTATCTGATGTTCTCCCTTCCTTCTGATAGTCAATCACTTATCCCAAATGCTTCTCAACTGCTTATTTTTAAAGAAGACCACAGTAGATTATTTTGGTAACATGGACAGCAATTGTGTAGTTTTATCATATTTTATTGCTACTTAATGGAAATTTGCTTTGCATAACATGACCACTATGTTGCCAACACAACAAAATTAATTGTACTTCAGTAGTACAGTATAAGCTGTTTATTAAAAAAAATAATTACAGAATGTCCTGAGCTCATGAAAGATTTGCCGTAAATGTATGTCTTTTTTCTGAAATGTTTTAGTTGGTCTCCAACTCCTTTCTGACTGCTGGGTGCAAGCTATTCTATTCAAATAACAAAGTTTTAAACTTTCTTCCTGACAAATGGGGGAGTGTGTGCAGTTTCCAATAAAATGATAGATGTGCTATTTGTGCATCCTTTATTATCTGCCTGTTATTTGCCTCCTGCTGTGCTGTTTCTAGAATATAAATCTACTTAAGCACTTTTTCATCATCTTCCTAGATAACAGCTGATCTGCAATAACTATTTAATAATGCTAATATTTCTTTGCCCTATGACAGAAAAAAGAATATTTCTGAAAACTAATTTTAGTTTTCATCTTGTAGTCATTGACATTTAAATACCTTGCCATACCTCTGAAAAACAACTTCAAGAAAATCCTCTAACTTAGTTATCATTCCATCATTTCGTCCAATAAATCTAGTAAAATTACCAATTAAATGATTGGGGTGGAATAATGTTATCTTCACATACAGCTTCAACCCTACACAATTTCTGCCTGAGATTAGTGACTTTTATTCCTTTATACAATTGGGCCTTATAAAAGCTGACTTCTGAAGACGTCATCAGTTACCACAGCAATTCTTTTGATTTTATACAGCTATTTTTCACTCTGCTTTTTCAAGATTTACTTCAGTTTTATTTTGATTGAATTTTAATTAAATAAGGTCAGAATTGTGAATTCATGGAAGTTTTATCAATTGCTGGAAATATTTGACATGTAGGGCTATATAGTACAGATTCTACACTAAAAACTAGGACTTGAATAATGAATAAAAATTTGGTTAACTCCATTTGATGTATTTGAAAATTTTTGTTTTCGTTCAGCATTTTGCATTTGAAAAGCACTTTAATATTAGAAGTGAAATGCATTTTTGAGAATTTGCCTGTGCACTTCAACGCTTGTCATCTTTGTAACCTTGACATGATTTCCTCATCAGGAACACACAGGGTGATGTTATTCTTTATGCAATATTTATATTTGTTCCCAGTGGGGAAATAAAAACAAGCAGTAAGTTTGATTTACAAGTATAAGAATGTGTGGAATTCTTGTATTTTTTCAACTCCTTTAAGAATATGAAGTTTGTTAATATGGCCTTTATTTATTGCTCTGAAACCCAATCTTCATAAACTTGGCATTTACAGTGGCATGCAAAAGTTTGGGCACCCCGGTCAAAATTTCTGTTACTGTGAATAACTAAGCGAGTAAAAGATGAACTGATTTCCAAAAGGCATAAAGTTAAAGATGACACATTTCTTTAATATTTTAAGCAAGAAAGAAAACTTTTTTATTTCCATCTTTTACAGTTTCAATATAACAAAACAGCAAAAGGGCCTGAAGCCAAAGTTTGGGCACCCTGCATGGCAGTACTTAGTAACACCACCTTTGGCAAGTATCACAGCTTGTAAATGCTCTTTGTAGCCAGCTAAGAGTCTTTCAATTCTTGTTTGGGGGATTTTCACCCATTCTTCCTTGCAAAAGACTTCTAGTTTTGTGAGATTCTTGGACTATCTTGCATGCAATGCTCTTTTGAAGTCCATCCACAGATTTTTGATGATGTTTAGGTCGGGAGACTGTGAGGGCCATGGCAAAATCTTCAGCTTGCGCCTCGAGGTAGTCCATTGTGGATTTTGAGGTGTGTTTATGTTCATTATCCTGTTGTAGAAGCCATCCTCTTTTCATCTTTGGCTTTGTAACAAACGGTGTGATGTTTGCTTCCAGAATTTGCTGGTATTTAATTGAATTCATTCTTCCCTCTACTAGTAAATATTCCCCATGCCACTGGCTGCAACACAAACCCAAAGCATGATCGATCCACCCCCATGCTTAACAGTTGGAGAGGGGTCCTTTTCATGAAATTCTGCACCCTTTTTTCTCCAGACATACCTTTACTCATTGTGGGCAAAAAGTTCAATTTTAACTTCAGTCTACAGGACTTGTTTCCAAAATGCATCAGGCTTGTTTAGATGTTCCTTTGAAGCTTTTGAATAGAACATTTTGGACGCAATGAGCAAAGTCTGGTGTCATCTTTTTCTTTAGTTACCAATAAGAATAATAATGGCAGAATCACAGGAGGAGGCTACCTTGCTGAATTGTGATCTCAATAAAATGCATTAATTCAGAAGGTGCAGATATCATTGCCAATGCTGGTAGTTGTTGTCCACAGTGCAGGAGAGAAGGGCCTCTATCTTTCCTTGCCTTAATTACATTTTGTTTTCTAGAGTAAGGCAAGCAGAATTGCACAGAATACTCAAAGTGCAGCCTAACCAACAGATGACATGCCAAGTCTTTGCAAACTTCTAAGAAAGTAGAGGTGCTCCCCGCTTTCTTTGTAATGGACCCTGTCCGCCTCTGAACCTCTGAGGGCTGGCTCATGGACCTCCAGATTCCTCCTCTTGTAGTCAATGATCAGCTCATTACTTTTGCTGACATTGAGTGAGAACTTATTGAATAGTTTTGAGGATATGATCGTATTGAATGCATGTCAATGTGGAGCATCCTGATTTATGCATTATATGTTCCAAGGTTGAGTGAAGAGCGAATGAAATGGCATCTGCTGTTTACCTGTTGTGTTAGTAGTCAAATTGTGTCAATCCAAGCCACTCCTCAGGCAAGAGTTTATAAGTTTTGTTTTTGACCTACCTGTCAAAACACTTCATCACAATTGATGTAAGTGCTGCTGAACGATGGTCATTGAGATAGGTTACCATGTTGTTCTTGAGTACAGCTATGTTTGAAGCCTGCATGAAGCAGGTGGGTACCTCAGACTGCCATAGTGAGGGGTTAAAATGTAAGTGGACACTCCATCCAGTTGATTAGTACAGATCTTCAATGCTTGGCCAAGTATCCCATCTGGGCCACATGCTTTCTGTGAGTTTATTGTCCTGAAAGATGCTCTCACATTGACCTTGAAGACTAAAGTAACAGAGTCATTACGGGCTGTCAAGCGTAGCTCAATGCATACAATTAAATGTACCAAATCAAAGAGTATTATATTCAGCAGCCCACAGTATTGCCACAATTCCAGTGCCAACCTAGCATGCCCATTCTCACTAACCCTAACTCTACTCCTTTGTAATGTGGGAGGAAACTCACACAGCCATAAAGAGAACAAACAGACTCCTTACAGGCAGTGTCGGGAATTGAACCCTGATCATTGATCTCTGGCTGGCATTGTAAAGCGATTACACTAACCACTATGCTAATGTCCCACCCCAGGTAATGCAATGCTACATTTACACTTTTCAGGCTTATCAATAAACACTTCTGGCAGTTCCTCAGAAGTTTGTCTTCCTCCTTGTATGCTTAGTGGCCACTTTAATAAACATATATTTAATAGCATGTAATGGCCATTGAAAAGAAGTCACGACAGTATCAGTGGTTTCGTAGAAGTTTGCACCAATTCAGCATGTCATCTAAACCTTTGACAACCTTCTGTAGATGAATGATGGAGATTGGTTGTATTGCAGTCTGCTTAGGAACACCAATGCCCTTAAGCAGAAAATATGACAAAAATAGTGGATATAGCCTAGTACATCATGAGTAAAGTCTTTCCACTATCGAACACTTGTACAAGGAGCGCTGTTGCAGAAAAGCAGTATCCATCAACAAGAGCCCCATCGTTCAGGCCATGCTCTTTTCTCACTGCTGCCTTCAAGGAGGAGGTAAAGGAGCCTCAAGTAATGCAACACCAGATTCAGGAATATTTAGTACCCCTTAACCATCATGCTCTTAAACCAGAGGGAATAACTTCACTCACCCAAACAGTGAATTGATTCCACAACATATGGACATACTTTTAAGGACTCTACAACTTGTGTTCTCAATGGTTATTGTTTATTTAATTATTATTTTTATTATTTTTCTCTTGTACTTGTGCAGTTTGTTGTCTTTTGCACATGGGTTGTTTGTCTGT
Organism: Mobula birostris; assembly: GCF_030028105.1. NCBI lineage: Eukaryota > Metazoa > Chordata > Chondrichthyes > Myliobatiformes > Myliobatidae > Mobula > Mobula birostris. The sequence goes on from NC_092372.1 coordinate 56,599,174, forward strand.
GTCTATTTTGTCACGTACTCTGTGACGGGAATAAAGAACCAGCAAAAATGGAAAACACTTTGGAATTGAATATTGCTATTAACTAATAATATTTATTAGTAACTATGCAATACAGTAATGTAGATAAATCAAACAGGTTAGCAATGATTGTATATATAAGTATATCAGTAAGTGTGGAAATATATGTATGAAAAACCAAGCTTCTTTAAGTCTGGGGTAAAAAGATACAGTCTTATGATGAGGAGTAAAGTTCAGTTGAGTTCAGTTCATGGTATTGAGTTGAGTAGTGATAGAGAGAGGGAGAGATTTGAGTCTTCAGGTGAGCTGAGACCGTCGATCTTCTCGTTGTCCTTCCTTTAAAAGTCACCGACTGTGACTTTAACAAAGGGGACCGGTTTTCTGTGGTGGAGCTATCCCCCAGGCGAGGGTGGACACATGGACAACTCCCCACCAGTCAACCCCTTTCCTCTTTCCACTGCAAGAGCGATGGATCGATCCGCCTGATTGATCCACCAAAACCCACTTTTCCTGTGTGCACACCAATGCTCATTCAGTGTCCAAAACATGTGTCTGAGGTCAATCATCTGACCTCCTATTTTATCTTCCCATGCTGAGCATCAATTGTCAATCAAATAACTCCTCCTTCCTCTCTTGTATAAGCAATGCAAGCAGGTAGAAGTCCTTGAGAAGTATCAACAATAACACCGCCTTCGGTCACCATAGCAACTTACGAGCTGCTCGGTGCTGTCTCCAACTCAGCAGAAATCCGAAAGTTACTTCCAGTGCCTCAAAGTGACAGTCCAATAGTTAATCTTCACACATATATATATAATATGTCTGTCCTCTCTCTGTCTCTGTCTGTCTCTGTCTGTCTCTCTCTTCATAGGGGTAATTCAGGATCCCGTCACAGTAGTGTGGGAGTTTACATTAACTCTATCATGTTTATTTCCATTTACTTTGAATTTCTGCAAGAAAATGAATCTCAGTAGTATATAGTGAAAAATATGTACTTTGATAAATATACTTTGAACTTTTGAGTGTATGTTTGTGATCTTCTGCTGCTGTAGCCCATCCACTTCAAGGTTTGATGTGTTGTGTTCAGAGATGCTCTTTTGCATGCCACTGTATTGTAATGCATGGTTATTTGAGATACTGTCATCTTCCTGTCAGTTTGAACCAGTCTGGGAATTCTCCTCTAACCTCTCTCTTCCTACTGGTAGATTGCAGCTGCATTGTGCAATAGTTGTATCATTAAGCTTTCTTCAACATTATCTCCCCAACCTGTAGTCTTGGCCTTATAGGTAAACAGGGAAAGATGGCACAGAGTTGCATTTCTACCGCAAAATGAGCAATGAATGCTCTCCTTTCCACTGGTGACCTTATCCAATAACTGAGTTAAATTAACGCTTTATCTCATTGCACATCATCATATGATCTGATAGGTATATTGTTAAGAATATAAGTTATGAGGTATTAGACTGTAGCATTTGGTTTGGAAAATGCATCTCATATGAATTTTTGAATGAAAGATAATAAATAATGGGTTTTTTCCAAAATCTATTGTACAGGAAAAGATGAATATCCATAAGACTATTATCTCTATCATTCAATTGTGGCTGATTTATTTTCCCTCTCAACCGCATTCTCCCACTTTCTCCTCATTACCTTTGATACCCTTACCAGTCAAGAACCAGTCTACCTCTGTTTAAATATACCCAACAACCTGGCCTTCACAGCTATCTGTGTTGATGAATTGCACAGATTCACCACCCTCTGGCTAAAGTATTCCTCCTCATATCAGGCCAGAGTTACTTAGTAAATTTCTCACTGCAGGTATATAGCAAGCAGAACATATCAAAGATGACAGCTTATTTCTGTTTGAAGTGAAAATTTATAATACATTATTAGGCAGATGTTGAGCATTGTAGTTCAGTCAACACACAAAAGTTGTTGGTGAATGCAGCAGGCCAGGCAGCATCTCTAGGAAGAGGTACAGTCGACGTTTCGGGCTGAGACCCTTCATCAGGACCAACTGAAAGAAGAGTTAGTAAGAGATTTGAGAGGGGTAGGGGGAGATCTGAAATGATAGGAGAAAACTGGAGGGGGAGGGATGGAGCCAAGGGCTGGACAGTTGATTGGCAAAAGGGATATGAGAGGATCATGGGACGGGAGGCCTAGGGAGAAAGAAAGGGGGAGGGGGAAGCCTAAAGGATGGACAAGGGGTATAGTGAGAGGGACAGAGGGAGAAAAGAGAGAGAGAGAGAGAGAGACAAAGAATACATATACATGCAATAATAAATAATGGATGGGGTACATCCTCTCTCGCCTTTTTCTCCCTCTGTCCCTCTCACTATACCCTTTGCCCATCCTCTGGGGTTTCCCCCCCATCCCCCATTTCTTTCTCCCTAGGCCTCTTGTCCCATGATCCTCACATATCCCTTTTGCCAATCAACTGTCCAGCTCTTGGCTCCATCCCTCTCCCTCCTGTCTTCTCCTATCGTTTTGGATCTCTCCCTCCCCCTCCCCCTCCCCCTCCCACTTTCAAATCTCTTACTTGCTCTTCTTTTAGTTAGTCCTGATGAAGGGTCTCAGCCCGAAACATGAACTGTACCTCTTCCTAGAGATGCTGCCTGGCCTGCTGTGTTCACCAGCACCTTTTATGTGTGTTACAGGGTCCCATCCTTTGTTTTCACTCATTAGTCATCATGTGCCTTTAGTGGAACTTCACCTATTTTTAAAAAAAAAGACTATTGCACATCTCTGACACCTATCACTACCTCAAAATGACCCAAAGTGCTATCAGCCAATGAAGAATATCTGAGGTGTAGTCCATGTTGTATTGTCGGAAATGTGCCAGGCATTTCACACACATTAAGCTTTGACAGACACAGTGGCCTGATAATAATTTTCATTGTGTTATTTAAAGATGTTAGACAAAAGGTTGTGAATAACCCCTTTGCTTTTCAACTAAACCCCTGGGATCTTTCTCATCCACTGAAAAAGCACGGGGAGATTCAGTTTCACAGTTTAATTGACAAATAATGTACCTGTCAATGAAGCATTTCATCAGGGTTGCCGTTAAGTGTCAACTTAAAACTTCTGTGCTTGACCTGCTGGAATAGGACTTGAAAATGTTGAGCTATACATGCTGCTCACTTAGACCCAGTGATGAAAAGGAAAGTTGAGACCCCAGAAATAGACTTGATCCTAAGTGAACCACTGGTTTCATATTGGTATTTAAAGGATCATAGAATTGAGGTCCGTGGAGGACCAGCACAGAAGTTGAGAAGCCTGGAGCAGATCAGACATGATCATATTGAATGGTGGGGCAGGCTTGAGGGATCAAATGGTCTATTCTGGCTCCTATTTTCATATATTTTCAAGTTCTCATTACTTCAGAACACAATCCCCCTCCTATTTATATTTCTATTTGATTTATTCCTCAATATCTTTTTATGATTTTGCTTTCTTTTATATTTCGGTTTAATGAAAAAATGTGCTTAACAGAGATGATAAAGACTTAGATTTTACAATTTTGGTGCAAACTGGAATTTCCCTGAAGTATAATTTTTTTTTAATATTCTGGACTTTATAACAGTCTCATTGGCCAAGTACAATTTAAATGTTGAAAGGTGTAGGAGTTGGCACTGGGGTTTAAGATAACGGGGAGAAGCCGGAGAATTACATTTATTTTTATTATACTAGTGCCCAAGAAGAGTATGGTTACCAGCCAGAACAGGTTAATAACAGATTCAATTTCTCTGGCTCATCGTTTTGTTGTAGACCTTTTTCACAACAGGAGCACATGTCAGGCTGCTGTTTATTGATTACAGCTTGGCATTCAATACAATCATCCCATCCAAATTCATCATCAAGCTTCACGATCTGAGCTTCTGTACCTTCCACTGCAGTTGGATCCTCAGCTTCCTCATTGACAGACTTCAGTCAGTGAGAATTGGTAACAACATCACCTCCTCGTTGAAGATCAGCACAGGTGCACTTCAAGACTGCATGTTTAGCTCCCTGCTCAGCGCTCTATGCATACATGACTGTGTGGTTAAGTATGGTAATGATGCCATATGGAAATTTGCATTCCTTCACTGTTCTCAGACAAAGCAGAAGTAGTGATGAGTCAGCGTACAGGAGGAGCAAGATAGGACACCAGGTTGAATAGTGTGACAACAATTTCTTGCTCAGCATCAGTAAACTTAAAGAGCTGATTGTTGTCTTCAGAAGGGGAAGTAGGACAAATATGCAACAGGCTCCATTGAGTGATATGTGGTGGGGAAAGATATAAATTCATGGGCATTAACCTATCCAGAATCTTGTGGCACAAATTTCAAGAACAGTTATTTCCCTTCAAGCAACACACACAAAATCCTGGAGGAACAAAGCAGGCCACACAACCTGCTTGGATTGTCAGCATCTGCAGATTTTCTCTTGTTTGTGATTTCCCTTCAAGCATTTAGTTCAGGAGTCATCTGCCGAAACCCCAATTATAAATCTAGCAATGCTATGACCACTTTGATCACTTTGCACTGGGCTCCATTTTACTTGTGTTCTTTCTTGTACAAATTGTGTGTAATTTACATTTAATTTGTTTTCCTTGTGTGTGCTGTTTATCTGATGTTATGTGCCTGTGATACTGCTGTGAATTGGTTTTTCAATGTACATGTGCATATGACAATAAGCTCAATTTTTACTTTGACTTTGATAAGCAAATGATCCATAACTAAATGGCAGAGAAGACTTGATGGGCCAAATTCCACAATTCTGCTCTTATATCTTATGGACTTATTGAGCTTCATGTGGTGTTCTTCATCTCATTATCTTAACATGAACAGAAAGGGTAAAGTGAAATATAGATCAGTTGGGGAAGAGGGTCAAAGATCACTGATGGAATTTCACTCAGACAAGTATGAGTGAAATTCCACCTGCTACCAACCTGATGTACTTTGTTCAAGCAGGTAAACCAAAGCAGGATTTACACAGTAAATGGTAGGACCCTGGAGAGTGTTGTGGAATAGGGGTACATGTTCCCTGAATGTAGAGACACAGGTAGACAAGGCAGTGAAGAATGCATCTGGCCTGCTGGTCTTCCTTAATCAGGGCATTAGCTACATGAGTTGGAGTACTGTGTGCAATTCTAATTTCCTAGCTATAGGAAGGATATCATTGATCTCTAAAGGGGACAGTAAAGATTGACACAGAAGTTACCAGACTGGAAGGCATGAATTAGAAGTGATTGGCTAGGCTGGGACTGTTTTCCCTGGAGTGTAGGAGACTGATATTGACCTTAGAAGTTTATGAAACTATGATGGCAAAGATAAGGTGATGGACACAATTTTGTTTCTCCAGTGAAGGGAAGTATAAAACTGGAAGGCAACGTTTAAGGTGAAAGGAGACAAATGTAAAGGGAACTTGAGGAACAGCTTTTCACAACGTTATATGTAAAGAGATATATGTAAAAGGTTCACCTTTCTTTGTTGTGGCATCATTCAACTAAGTGTCCTATCTCGCTCCCCTATGCTGATTCATCACCACTACTGTAGTTGGACCAGAAGTATGCAGCAAATTTATACATGGCATCATTGTTGTACTTAGCCACACAGTCATGTGTGTAAAGAGAGTAGTTCAGAGGGCTAAGCACACAACCTTGAAGGGCACATGTTCCGATGTTCTTCTGAGGAGGTGATATTCTCACCAATCCTCACTGACTGTTGTCTGCTGATGAGGTTATCTGCAAAAAGCTGCTGGAGGTGTCTTTAGAAGTGGATACAATTACAACATTAAGACATTGGAACAGGTATGTGATAAGGAAGATTTAGGAGGCAAATGGGACTAGTTCAGGTAGGCACATTTGGGTTGGGCATGTGGCTAAGTGGTTAAGGTGTTCGTCTAGTGATCTCAAGGTCGCTAGTTTGAGCCTCAGCTGTGGCAGCATTTTTGTGCCCTTGAGCAAGGCACTTAATCACACATTGCTCTAGTCTGTGCGAGGAGTGGCGCGCCACACAGACTTCCAATCTGCACCTTGTAAGGCATGAAAATGCCCGACGCAGGCCTCTCATGGTCTGAGTCGATGTTCCCTCGTCTCCCCCTACCCCCAGGTAGGCAACTTGATTAGCTTTATATTAGAAGCTTAAAGACTGCTAGCTGTGCAAAAGTCACTGCCTAATGATACTAAGTTGAACTTGCAAATATGGGATGGCGGTCCAATCTAAAGCCAACTGGACTCCCCACAAAAAGCATCCTATCAGATGATCTGGTGCCTTCCCATCTGGGCAAGGAACTTCCTCTTCCATTGGTTTGATATGTGTTTTTTCACTGCTTGCATAAGTTATTTATTCAGTCATTTTGAGGTTCCTCTTCAATTAGTTAAATTTGCACAATAATGCAAAGTTAAATGTTATATAAATCAATGAAAAGAAAAGGATTATTTTACAAATCCTTAAATGACAAAAAAAACGTTAAATAAAGAGTGAGCCCATTCAAATTGAAAATCTGAATGGAGGTGAAACATTTCTGGTTCAAAATCAATATTTTGTGTCTGTCTTTATATGAGAGGAGATGAATCAGACATTGTTATCAATGAGGAAAAATGTGGAATATTGAACGTAGCTCTGAAATAACATCCATAAAATTAAATAAGCTACCAGTTCTGAATAATGTGTAGTAGTCTCTTTAAGAAACAAGAGAAAGTAGCAGAAGCCTTGAACTCTATTATCTACCCTCCCTCCTTGTGTGTAGGCATAGTGTCGAGATTGGAATGGAATAAAGGGTAGAGCACAAGTTATTGGAGAATATTCTGAGGAGCAGGACAAATCTCATTGAGAGAGGCAGCGGTTAAACCAGGAAACGAACGTGATGAAGGAAATTGTGTTGGACTAACTTGATTGGGATGACTGTGCTGACTGAAGTAAATGTTTTTGATCAAGTCGTCAACGTTCAGCCTGTGAAACTCCTCTGAGCCTTCTATTTCTGCACAGGCTGCCAGATACGGAGGCCTGAGTCTTACTGAGTGACAGACAGCACAGCATCTGTCCCCACTTTCCACCACATGGAGCTCAGAGATGGGACACTGCCCTGCTGACTTCCTCCTGCATGATAATGTGGAAACTCCATACAGATCCCACACCAGGTCTTAGCTGACCCAAAATAGTGGACATCCAGCTCAGGGAAGAAAAAATTGGTAACATTTTTCTAAAATATTTTAGTTCAATATTCTTAGCTTCTTCAATCACATGATTTTAACTAATTTTGTTTGTTGACCTCAGTTCAGACTGATAAACAAATAAAATCCTCTGAAATGCAAGAGAAACTGGCCAGTTGGATTAACAATTAGTTGAGTGGCCGACAGCAAAGAACAATGACCGGCAGGAGTTTTAGTGAGTGAATGGTTGCACACGGTTGTGTTCTGATGTGTTCAGATCTTGGGCCTGTGTTTATGTAATATATAAAAACAATGTGAATTCATATACATGGCTGATTGTAGCTTAATTTAATGGACTGATCAGTTAACGGACTCACTAATAGCAACTGTAATTCAATTGGGAGATGTGTGTAGTGATATATTTCCAGAGGCCAAACAAGGCATGGGAAAACAATGGAGGATGAACAAAGGGTCATGGTGTTATATGTCCAAGGATGCTAAAAGAAAACAATTCATAAGACCATGAGACATAGGGGCACAATTAGGCCATTTGGCCCATCAAGTCTGTTCCACCATTTCATCATGACTGATCCTTTTCCCTCGAGTCCATTTTCTTATCTTCTCCCCATAACCTTTCATGCCCTGATAAATCAAGAACCTATCAACCTCTGCCTTAAATGCATCCAGTGATCTAGCATCCACAGCTGCCTATGGCAACAAATTTCACAGATTCACCACCATCTGGCTAAAGAAATTCCTCCTCATTTCTGTTCTAAATAGATGTCCCTCAGTTTTGAGGCTGTGCCCTCTGGTCCTGGACACCCCATCAAAGGAAACTCCCTCTTCGCATCAACCCTATCTCGTCCTTTAAAACCTCTCTGAGCCTTCAATTTCTGCATGGGCTGCTAAATGCAGAGGCCTGAATCTAACAGTGTTCAGAAAGATAAAAAGGTTAAGAAGGCACTTGGGATACATGATTTTAGTGACAGGCTTACAAAACAAGCACAATGTGGTCTAGAAACTCGAAGATTATAAAGCCAGTTAAGCTACCAGTTAAACATAGATTACTTCATACAGTTCTGATACCTATTCTACAGGAAGGATGTGATGCTATGAGAGAAGTGGCAGATGAAATTCTATATCACTCTGATATCATGGGGACCAGATAGTGGGAGCTAGATCATAGGAGTCATTTTAAGGTGGGGGGAGTTAGATTTTGAAGCATCACGGAATTGAGGGTTATGTAGAACTGCTAAAGGAGTAGAGGCCTTGGGAATTATGCATCCCTCATTTCTCTGAGATAGGTAGTCTACTACTGCATTATTTTCATGTTTTCACAAGGTTGTTGCCAGGATTGGAGAACTTTGGTTATTAGGAAAGATTGATCATCATTTTGCTTTGAACAAAAAAGTTGGAGGACCACTTTACTGAGGTGCTGAAGATCCTGAGAGGGCTATTTGGAAGGAACAGCTAGGACCTTTTCTTTTAATTAGCTATCACTATCTAGGAGAATGACTTAACTGGTAAAAAGACTAGAAGAGTGTTGAGAAAATGTTTTTCAACCCAACATTGGTAGTAGTCTGGAACTCACTGAAAAGCTGATAGAGGCAGAAACTTGCAACACTCTTAAAAATAGATAAGCAACTTCAGGAGCTGTTAATTACAAACCAGTGGTCCGGGAGGTGGCATTTGGGATGTGAACCTTTATTTTTGACTAGCCTGGACACATTGGGCCTGACATAAAAATATCAGAGGCAGGAATGGAACAAAATCTCCTCCAACCTCTTTGGACATTCAGTGTGATAACAGATGATTTGATTATTGGTCTTGCCCCTAACTTCCTGTATTATGTCCTCGTACACCAATTCATGATGCAAAATACAATCTCAGCTAATGACTACAGCATTCTCTGGGCAGAGAATTCTAAAGCTTTGTAGCCCTCTGCCAGAAGAAGTTTTTCAACATTTTGATCTTAACTGGTTGTAATAAAAATGCATCTGCTAGTTTCAGGTTACCCCATCAAGGAAGCATCTTTATCACAATCATACATGCTTCAGTTTGGTTGCCTTTCATTTGCTGGCATCCCTTCTCAGAGTAAGTTTCTGCAGTTCAGTAATTCATTCAAGTGAAGAAGGTACAAGCTCTGTTAAGTAGTGATGATAGGAAACTCATAAGGCACACAGGAGCAGAATTAGACCCATTGAGTCTGCTCCACCATTTCATCATAACTGATCCATTTCCCTCTTAACCCCTATTCTTGTGACTTCTTCCCATAGCCTTTCAAACTGTGACTAATCAAGAACCTATGAATCTCGGCCTTAAATACATCCAAAGACCTGGCCTACACAACTGCCTATGGCAATGAATTCTATACATTCCTCAATACTGAGTCCGTACCCTTTGGTCCTAAATTCTCCACACAATAGGAAACTTTTATTCCACATCCAGTCTATCTAGGGTTTTCAAGATTCAATAAGTTTCATTGAAACACCCCCCATTCTACTAAATTCCAGTGAGTGGAAGCCCAAAGCCATCAAACATTCCTCATATGATAGCACTTTCATTCCCAGAATCATTCTTGTGAACTCCTCTGAACCCTCTCTAATGTCAGCATATCCCTTCTTAGATAAGGGGCCCAAAACTACTCACAATACACTAGGTGAGGCCTCCCCAGTAGTTTATAAAGACTCGGCATTACATCCTTGTTTTTATATTCTAGTTCTCTCGAAATGAATGCTCACATTGCATTTGCCTTCCACACCACTGACTCAACCTGCAAGTTAACCATTAAGAAATCCTACACAAGGATCCCTATGTCCCTTTGTATCTTGGATTTTTGAATTTTTTTGCTTTTTAGAAAATAATGTATACTTCTGTTTCTTCTATCAATCTGTATTCCATCTGCCACTTTTTTGCCCATTCTCCTAATCTGTTTAAGTCCTTCTGTAACCTCCCTGCTTTTTCAACACTACTTACCACTTTACCTGGCTTTGTATTGTCTGCAAACTTAGTGAAAAAAACATTAATTCCATCATCCAAATCATTGACATGCAACGTAAGAAGAAGCAGCCCCAACACTGACTCTTGCAGAGCACAACTAGTCACTGGCTGCCAATCAGAAAAGGGTCCCTATATTCCCAAACTTTGCCTCCTGCCATCAGCCAATGCTCTATGTTAGTATCTTTCCTATAATACCATGGGCTCTTATCCTGTTAGCAGCCTCATCTGCAGCACCTTGACAAAGGCCTTCTGAAAATCCAAGTCCACAACATCCACCAATTCTCCTGTCGACTTTGCTTGTTATTTCCTCAAAGAATTTCAACAGATTTGTCAGGCATTATCCTCCCTCAAGGAAACCATACTGAATTTTGCCTATTTTATCATGTGCCTCCCACTACCCTGAACTCTCAACCTTAACAATCTACTCCAGCATCTTCAGAGGCTAAGATAACTGGCCCATAGTTTCCTTTCTTCTGCCTTCCTCCCTTCTTAAAGAGTGCACTGACATTTGAAACTTTTCAGTCCTCTGGAAGCATCCCAAAATGTATTGATTTTTGGAAGATCATTACTCCGCAATCTCCTCAGGTACCTTTTCCTGAACCCTAGGGTGCAGTCCCTCTGATCCAGGTAACTTATTACCTTCTGACCTTTCAGCTTCCCAAACATCTCCTCCCTAGTAATAGCAACTGCACTCACTTCTGCCCCTTGACACTCTGAAACTTCTGGCAAACTGTCAGTATCTTCAACAGTGAAGGCGGATGCAAAATACTTATTCAGTTCATCTGCCATTTCCTTGTCCCCCATTACTACGTCTCCAGCATAATTTTCCAGCAGTCCAATATCTACTCTTGCCTCTCTTTTACTCTTCATATATATCTGGTATTTTCTTTGATATTATTGGCTAGTATACCTTCATGTTTCATCTTTTCCTTCCTTTATGGCTTTTTTAGTTGCCTTATGTTGGTTTTTAAAAGCCTTCCAAACCTCTAACTTCCAACAGAAGTAAGATCATATAATATACTGTAAAACTATAGAAGACCATTCAGCTAATCACACTTGCTGCAATACTAAGCACTTAGTGCTATTTTCTAAATGGATGAACCAAGAGATTAGTATTCTAAGACCTGGGCCTCGGTATCTCCCCATACAACTGGATCCTTGTTTCCTTCCATGGCAGATCTCCAGTCAGCAGAAATTGGCAACTGCTTCTCCTCCGCACTCACCATTAGCATAGGTGCACCACAGGTGTATGTGCTTAGCCCCCTACTCTAATCACTATATCTATGATTGTGTGACCAAGAACAGCTACAATGCCATATACAAGTTTGCTGATGACACTACTGATGCTGGATGAATTAGAGGTGATGAGCCAGCATATAGGAGGGAGATTGAAAATCTGGTTGAGTGGTGCCAAAACAATAACCTCCACTAAAAGTCAACAAAACCAAAGAGCTAATTATCAACCACAGGAGGAAGAAGCTGAGCCAGTATTGATTAGGGGATCGGAGGTAGGGAGGGTCAGTAGCTTTAAATTCCTTGGTGTCAACATATCAGCACATAATTGTCTTTGTAAATAAGGTGCAATAATGCCTCCACTTTCTTAGAAGTTTGCATAGCTTTAGCATGTCAACAAAAGCTTTGACGGAGGTCTATAGATGCATAGTGAAGAATATCTTAACTGGTTTCTTTATGCCTGATAGGGAAATACCAATTCCCAGAGACAAGAAAAGCTTCAGAAAATGGTGGATACAACCCAGTCCATCACAAGCAATCTCCTCCCCACCACCACAAGAAGGCGGCATCTATCATTAAAGACCTCCACCATTCAGGCCATGCTTGCGTCTCATTACTGCCATTAGGCAAGAGATACTGAGCCTTGAGTGACACATCACCAGGTTCACGAATGGTTATCTCCCTACAACATAACATGCTTCTGAGCTGATGTGGATAACTTTATTCACCATTCATCTGAACTGATTCAGAAACCTACAGACTCACTTTCAAGGACTCTTTATAACTCAGGTTCTCAGTATTATTTTAATTTGCACAGTTTCTTTTATACATTGGTTGTTTGTCAGTCTTTGTTAGTTCTTATTCATAAAATTCTATTGTATTTCTCTTAGATAGCCACATGACTGTGCAGAGAATAGAACCCTTCCATTCTCTGCACATTCATGTGGTTATCTAAGAGCCTTTTATACATCTCTATCCCATTACACCTCTTTCAGGCACTCACCTGTCTCTGTATAAAATAAAACAACTTGACCTGCACATCTTTTGAACTTTAGTTAAACAATATAAGTACAAAACTCATCAGAGCAGTTTTTAAAATTCTTTTTTTTAGAACTTTAAGTTACAATATTTAAAATAATATCATGAATCTGCTGCTGAAATTAATGGCTCTACTAATATGGTATAGGAATGGAAGCTTCCTGTTAATCGTCAACCTGATCTATAGGTGTTTCCAATTCCAGTGTGGATGACACCTAACTCCCTTGCAAGGCGTGAAAAGCAAAAAAAAATGCAGATGCTGAAAATCTAAAACAAAAACAGAAAATGCTGGAAATATTCATCAGGTTGGGCCACATATATGAGAAGAATACCAGTCAATAGAGCCCTTTCATCAGAGCTGGAAAGGAGATAGAAGACAGATATAGAGCTGCAGGGACGGTGATACCTTTGATAGGATATAACAGGTGTGACCACAGAGATAAATTGTAAGTATTTCTACCTGGTCAGTGAGTGAATGGCAATAGTTAGAGTGTGAGACATAGACAAAAGAAGATAGGAGTTGCAAAATGCAGAGCAGGAGGATTTGTCCACCTGGTCAGGCTGGGCATATATTGTCCATTCTGAAAGAGGGCAAAAGGAAAGGCAAGCAAGCTGAAATCTATCTTGCAGAGGCCAGACTTCAGACACCTCCTTGTAACTCACTTTGGACCATAACTCCACCATTGAACATCAGGTCACAACCACCTTGACCTCATTTCCTCAGATGACCATCCTTCCACCACTTCCAGTCTTATAATAACCCAGCCCCACAGAACCTGTTCTGCGTTTACAACTCCCATTTTCTTTTGTCTTCCAGTAAATCACTAACCAAACAACCTTGCTTAATAACTCATCCCCATTGTCATCCCAGTTTTACCTAATCTGAGAACCCCCACTGCTTCCTGCACCTTGATCCTGCAGCTTTACACTTCTATTTGTCTCAAGTTCTGAAACATTAACTCTTTCTCCTCCCATAGATGCAGCCTGACCTGCTGAGTATTTCTAGCATTTTTTGTTTTTGCCCTGTACATTGACCTAATTGACTACTTAAATGCATTAAACTGATATTTATCTTTTCAAAGCCATCTTCACAGAGTGAGCAAAGATAAGCAACGTTTCTATTTTTCCATTAAATCTCTCATCATGAGAAAGTTTTACAGTGCTTTCTTTTTCCAACATTTATCTTTACCATAATTTCTAGCTTGACTTCCCTTAAGCTGCTGGTTTTGAAACAATTATCTTCCTTTCACACAGAATGCCATTTCATTCTCCAATCTGATTGACTCTAATGTGTTTGTTAAAGAAGACAACAAACTTCTCAATTAGATTTGTGCTTTCTTGTTTCCGTTGTGCTTTTTTTTCAAATCGGGTTTATTTGATTCATGGCCAGTGACTGTAAGAGCACAGTGTAATGCTGATACTATTTTTCAATACCCCCGGCATGAAAGAAAATGCGTCATTGACCTGTTAAAGTATGTCATCCAGCTCAGTGTCTGCCCAGAAGCATAGCATGGAAAGGTCTTCGAGGATCCCATTCGTGCTGAAAAAAGCTTTTCAAGCCTTAAGTAAAGTGATAACCTTGTATGTGCTCACACGGTCTCTGATTGTACTGTTAGTATAAGTTCCTAGGGAATGCAGCTCCACAATGTTTAACTGCTTTGTCACTTGTAACTGCAGGTTGTCAGTAAAATATCAATCAAAGGGGTCTTGACAATTGACCTTGGTTGAGCTAAAAATACTGTTACAGATTTTGGAGATGTGCCGATACTCAGTAATTCTATTTAACCAAGTGCAATCCTGAAAGCATTTTGCCTCAGCGTAAGTGCATATCCCTTTTCAGCAATGGCAAACAGCTGGTTACGTTCTTAGACTCCATGAAAACCCACACCAAGTAAATTAAAATTACAGATGGTAAGTTTCCAGATGAAGTGAGATATTAAAGTTTATTTTGTACCTATTACAGGAGAATTGAAATAAAGTGACTAAAAGTACTCGCTTCAGAGCCATCACGTTTTACTCTCTGGGATCCAGTCCAAAGGCTTCGATCTATGATCCAGTGCAGTCTTTACTCATGCAAAGCTTAAAAAGTACTTTACATCATCCGAAAGCAATAGTGCAACTGAGGTGTTCTATATGGTACAATGAGATGAGGTATATTGTGCCCAGAGCATTGTACGTACTCTGTACATGATCAAAACTTGTGCCTTTGGTTTGTGATAAGAAGGGGTAAGTAGTTATGTGAGCATGTATCATGCACCATTGCCAGTGTTAAATTGCTTTAAAGTGTGGTTTGTTTCAGGCCTAAGTCATGTTCAAAATGCAGTTTGCAGTTTACAGTACATACTGTAGATCATCATCATAGCTTGTCACACCAGACAGCCAGCTACTCTAGTGTTGTTTGGTTGATGTTGAGCAGGTCGGTGTCAGCTAAATCAGGTGAGAGTGGGCAGTTGCGCAGAACGTGTTCAATGTTCTGCACCCTTTCACCATACTCACAGGATTCGCTGGTCTTTAAACCCCACTTCACCATATTGTCTCCCGTCCTACAAATCCCGCTCTCGCTCTGTTGCGAGTGCACCACTTCCGTCTGTCAAGCACTGCCGCATCTGGCAACATTTCTGTGGGGTCTTGCACTGTATTGTTTGGTGGGGTTCTGGCTTCTGTTTGAGGCCAGAGGTCAATCCTGTATGTTTGGGGGGATGTTCCGTGCGGTAGTTCCTCCACTGTAGCAAAGCTTTTCCTCGATTTTAGGATGTAGTGGGTGCCGTGGATCTGAGTTGAGTTTAAATTTTTCAATTTTTGTCGTCGTGTGTCTTTCAGATCTCTGGGGGTGTGGGGCGCAGTGTGCTCATGATTATTTGGCAGGTTTCGTTAAGCAACGGGTCTATTTTCTTCGCATGGGCTGATCCGCCTTACACAGGTTCACAGTATTCTGCAGGTGCATAGCAGAGTGCTAGGGCAGTTGATCTAAGTGTGTGAGCATTAGCTCCCCATTTTGTGCCTGCTAATTTTTTCAAGAGAGTATTGCAAGAACCAACTTTCCTTTGGAGTTTTTGGATGCGGGTGGCAGATGAGAGCGTCCTATCCAGTGTCATGCCCAGGTAATTGGAGTCGGATGGTGTTCAAGCTCCTTCCCACCCCAGAAGATCTTGAGTTTCCAAGCTGCTTCTCGATTCCTCAGGTGGAATACACACACTTGAGTTTTTGATGGATTTGGGTTCAGAGACCGTTTTTCATAATACTGCTTCATTGCTTTGAGGACTGCTGTAAGCCATACTTCAACTTCTTGGAAAGAGTTAGCTTGTGTTGCTATGCATAGGTCATCTGCATAGATAAACCTGCGTGTGTTAGGAAAGATTGGTTGGTTGTTTGTGTAAACATTAAATAGTGGAGGTGCCAGGACTGATCCCTGTGGTAGTCCGTTCTGTTGTGGATGCCACCTACTCTTAATTCCATTCATTTCTACATAAGATCTGTGATTTTCTAGGAGGCTTCTTATTACTTTGACTGTGGTTTCATTCTTTAACATTTTAGATAATTTCAGTAGAAGGCCTCTGATTCACAGTGTCGTATGCTGCTGTTAAGTCAACGAATATTGCCCCTGTAATTTGTCGCATTTCAAAGCCATCCTCAATATACTGGGTTAAGTTCAGGACTTGACTGCAGCAAGAGCAGCCTGGCCTGAACCTGGTTTGCTCTGGTGTTAGAAGATCTTCAACTAAGGGGGATATTCTTTTCAGCATGAGTCTCTCGTAGAGTTTATAGAGGGTGCAGAGCAAGGAAACCAGTCTGTAATTTTTGGAAAGGTTGCGGTACCTAGAAGCTGCAGAACCAAATATATTCAGGGATTAACTAGTGATATCAAGCAAAGTTATGATGAGAATGTCAACTTATATGACCAAGACGCAATTGAAATGGGAGAGTCAGTTCTGTCCCTACTGAGCCAAGAGAGACAACAGTGTTGGCAGGAACTGATAGAAAACACAGACATGACCAAGAACAGTAAGAAGGCATGGGCAACTGTTCAGAAACTCAACTATAGACCACCACAGAGAATTGCTGACGTTACACCCAATTAGGTTGCCCACCAACTAATACTAAATGGTCGACCAAATAACAAGGAATGGAGGCAAAAGAAAAAGCAACATCAGGAGATGGAGTCAGCTCTCTCAAATGGGAATAACAATTTCCCACCTCTCACCCTAGAGGAATTAAAGGATGAAGTATCACAGCTGAAATCCCACAAAGCTGCTGGCATAGATGGGATTCTTAATGAATTTCTTAAACTTCTTGGACCTAAAGCACTCCACTGGCTTCTGTCCCTTTTTAACTGTTGCCTAAGATCAGTAAAAATACCTAAGAAGTGGAGAAGAGCCAAAGTTGTTGCTCTCCTAAAACCCAATAAAGACACCAACAATCCTAAAAGTTAGACCAATTTCCTTGCTCTGCACCCTCTATAAACTATATATGATTAAATAAAGGATAATGGCTTATCTTGATAAAATTTTTATACTCGAAAAGACTGACATACTATGAAGTGACATTTCTGTATCTTTCTTTTCAATGGGTTATTTTCATATCTAGCAAGAAAATATATTAAGCCCTTGAAGTCGTGACGGTTTATACATTATGCATAATTAGAATGAGAAAAGAGCTTCTAAAGCTCATCTCTATGTGCATTTACGCTTCTGACAATGCAATTGATTCTAGTTTAAATAGTCTAAATAGTTCTGTCTCTTTATCATTGCCCATTACATTAGTCCAAACATTCGTCTTTGTTTCAATTAAAAAAACGTGGGTTTCTTTATAAGATTAGTAGGAGCCTGCTGAGATATACCTAAAGTTGTTGGTGCAATCCTTACTCCTCTTGGAGTGTTCTGGTCAGCTTGTGAGGAAAGAATACGCTATCCATTCTTGTAATATGATATTGCTATTTGTGGCAACCTGTGTGCAGAATTGCCAAATGTATTCACTATTTTAATGTAGGAAATATATTTCAGATGTGCTCAGATGACTGTAAAACACTTAATGGCACCTTGAAAGATATTGGCTGGATGAAAGTCCTATTTATCAGTTCAGTTCAGTTTTTGATATTGTCATTTGGAAATGCGTGCATTAAAAAATGATACAACATTCCTCCAGAATGATATCACAAGAAAACACAGGACAAACCAAGACTAACACTGGCAAAACCACATAATTATAACATATAGTTACAACAGTGCAAATCAATACTATAATTTGATAAAGAGTAGACCATTGGCATGGTTAAAAAAAGTCTCAAAGTCCCGATAGACTCATCATCCCACGCAGGCGGCAGAAGGGAGGAACTCTCCCCGCCATGAACCTCCAAGCGCCGCCAACTGGCCCATGCAGCACCATTGGAAGCACCCAACCACAGTGGACTCGGTCCGAAAACTTCGAGCCTCCAACCAGCCCCTCTGAGACAGCCTCTCTGAGCACCATCCTCTGCCGAGCACTTCAACCCTGCCCCGGCTGCCGTGCAACAAGCAAAGCCGAGGACTCGGGGCCTTCCCCTCTGGAGATTCTGGACCACACAGTAGCAGCAGCTGCGAAGCAGGCATTTCAGAAGTTTCACCAGATGTTCCTCCGTGCTCTGACGTCCGTCTCCATCAAATCAGGTTTATGCACGGCACTCTACTTGACAAATAACAGGCATCACCACCGGAGTGGCCACTGCGAGCTGCGTCGTGCCGCCATCTTCTCCTCCCTACCACAGGAATTTATTGCATGCCTATTAACATTGGTAGAGTAGAGATTGGATTGAGATAAGGTTCCCAATTCCAATAAGAGTATTAAAGAGTAAAATATTTTTTAATTTTGTGGCACGTGGCCTAGTGGTTAGGGTGTTGGACTAGTGATCTGAAGGTCGTGGGTTCGAGCCTCTGCCAAGGCAGCGTGTGTGTCCTTGAGCAAGGCACTTGACCACACAATGCTCCAGTCTACCCAGCTGAGAATGGGTACTGGCAAAAATGCTGGGGGTTAACCTCGCAATAGACTGGTGTCCTATCCGTGGGGGGGGGGGGTGGGGGGGGAAGTCTCGTACTTTCAGTCACTTCACGCCATGGAAACCGGCATAAGCACCGGCCTGATGGGCCACAAGGCTCGTGACAAACTTTAAATTAATATTTTTGAATTTGGTTTATAATTGGAAAGCACAAATACTTTTTAGCATGTGTATATGAAATGGTTATGAGATCCTGCTTCTCCCACCTCCCTCTGTTCTAATTCCTTTGGGTTCTGGCTTAGGAGTGGAGATCTACGCATTGTAAATTGAGATGTTGCAATATCCAGCTGGGTCTGTGGACTCCTCCAAATTCTGCAAGCCAAAAGATCCTAAACCCCGAGGTGAAGCAAGTACCTAGAAACTGGAAAGCATATCAACCTTCTTTAATACACAAAATGCACATGGAAGTAACTTTTTACTTATAAGATGATGGTACTTTTTTTGCATAGACGGCACATCCCCAACAATATTGAAGCAGTCTCTCCGCATGCAATCCATATTAGCACAGCTGATATTTGCCCAACCTCTTTCCCACACATAATGAACGCATCAACAAATTCGGCAGTCATATCTGCCCTAATGACAGAAATTAATCCTTGAAGTGCACCTCTGTTGATTGTTGGCAAGGAGGACATGTTCTCTACTGTGGTTTCCTGATGAGAAATTGAAGATCCAGTTGCAGAACAAGGTAGAGGGGCCTTTGTGGTTATATATTGTTATTAAACACTGAGCTGTAATCAATAAATAGCAACATGACATATGGTATGTTGTTGTCTATTGAAATTGTATCCACTGTAGACCTTTAATGGCTGTAGGAGGATTGCAGCAGGCCAGATCCTCGATCAGGCGGAAGTTAGAGGGAGTTTTAGCCATAACCAACCTTCTGAAGCACTATCACTTCATTAGATTTGAAACCCTGCTAATATTTGTGCAAACAAATATTACAAAGTGAGTATAACCCATAGTCATACTTCAGCACCTCTTTGCAATAGCATCTAAAGATTGGTATGTGTGTGAACTTTCCTTCATTGTTTACTACTTGTAAATCCAGTGGTCAACAAATGGTGATCATTAGCCCCTCAGTTCTTTTGTTCACTTAACTTCTCCTTTATCCTCACCTCTGCTTAGATATTCTGTTCAAATTTATAGCTTATTTTTTTAGTGTCTGTGGGTTCCTTCCCGATTAGCTTAATGCATTCTGTGCACGATTTGGACACAAGGAGAATGGTATGTCCCCACCGACCTCAAAAGCCTCGATTTCATCTGAAACCTCAGTCACCGTAGTGAACATAAGATCAGTCTCCCAGAAAGTGAACCCATGGGAAGCATCTGACCTGACTGGTGTCACTGGCGGTGTCCTTAGATTCTGTACTGATTGGACTGGCCCAGTAGCCTAGCAGATAGCTAATGCCAGCAACCTGGCTTCACTTCCATGCAGTCTATAAGGGGTTTGTACATTTTCCCTGTGATGATATGGCTTTCCTCCAAGTATTCCTATTTCCTCCCACATTTCAAAGACTTACTGGTTAGATGATTAATTAGTCACATACAGTAGGTGTAATTGGGTGGTGCACACTTGTTGGGCTGGAAGGGCTTGTTACCGTGCCGTATCTCTAAATAAAAAACTTAAAACAATAAAATAATCAGCTGGCAGGTGTATTTGCAGACATTTTAAACTTCTCCTTTCTTCATTCTGGGGCTGTCACCTACTTGAAGATGTCCACTATCATCCCAGTACCTGAGAAAAAACAAGTTAGCTTGCCTGAAGGAGCTACTGCCTCGTGGCTTTTATATCGACCATCCTGAAGTGCTTAAGGGCCTGGTCATGGCACCTATTAACTCTAACATCCCAGACAACCACAATCCACTGCAATTTACCTACCACCAAAAAAGTTCTATGGCAGACTCCATTTCGCTGACCATACACTCATCTCTAGATCTCTTTATCTGTACAGTAAAGACACCTATGTAGCGCCTTTGCCCAATTTGCTCCCATTTGTCTAGGGTAAACTGGCATTGACCCCGCCAACCCTGTAATCGCATTGGTGTGGATACTGTGTAATGCACCCGGGTACAAGCCCACGACATAAAATGTCAGATAGTACACAATATACAATTAAATGATCACACTTTATAATTATTTCTTGGATGAGTTAGTAGAAACAAATACAATAAAGGTGCCAGGTCAGTAAATTTATCAGTTCTGTGCACAAAATAATTCATTGGAGCTCACGAAAACAGGTATCCTTTCCTCCCCTCGATCTCCTCCGAACTCCATCGACCCTCGGCTGGGATCACTCCCGGTGATCTACCAGAGCACTTGACTCACATCCGACCTCTTCTCCTGTCCTCCACCAAAAGCCCGCGTATTCCCTCCGGTTCTCACACATACAGATAGAATAACATGACTTCCATTGGCTAGCAAATGAATACAAGTCCCATTATCACTAATTATAACCCAAACAAGCTTCTACAGTCAACCCCTCCTCTCAGCAGTTAACATTACAGAGAAGCCATCTTGTCAGCCTTAACAAGTAACATTACAATTAATATTACTGAGAACCATATTAAACTCCTGTTTAATGACGTCAGATCCACCTTCAATGCTATAATTCCAAGAAAACACATCACCAAACTCTGAGACAGGGAAGTCAATAACTCACTCTGCAAATGGATCCTTGACTGCCTGACCAACAGCCTGCAATCAGTAAGGATAGGCAAAAATACCACTGCCATACTTATTCTCATTACTGGTTCCTCACAGGGCTGCGTCCTCAATCCCCTACTCTACTCATTATATGATTGTGTGACCAGATTCAGTAGTAATCCCATCTACAAATTTGTAGATGATACCACTGCAGTGGGCCGTATGTCAAATAATGATTTGTCCAAGTACTGGAAGGAGATAGAGAGCTTATATGTCCCTCTATTCTTAGGCGGTGCTGTCTTGTCCTGGCCTCAACAACTATCGGAAACATCTTCTCCACATCCACTCTGTCTAGGCCTTTTAATATTAGATAAGTTTCAATGAGATACCTGCTCATTCTTCTAAACTCCAGCAAGTACATGCCCAGAGCCATCAAACAGACCTCATATAAAAGCCCGTTTCAGTCCCAGCATCATTCTTGTGAATCTCTTCTGGACCCTCTTTAATGCCAACACTCCTTTTCTTAGACAAGGGCTCTAAAACTGCTCACAATACTCCAAATGAAGTTTGACCAATGCCGTATAAACCTCAGCATTACATTTTATTCTCATCCTCTCAAAATGACTGTTATCTTTGCATTTACCTTTCTTACTACTGACTCAACCTGTAAGTTGTTCTTTATGGAAGCTTGCACAAGGACTCACAAGTCCCTTTGCATCTCTGACATTTCAATTTTCTCTCCACTTTGAAAAAAGTCTGTGTCTTTATTCCTTCTACCAATGTGCATGATCGTACACTTCCCTGCACTATAGCCCATAAGAAATTTCATAAGCTATAGGAGCAGAATTAGGCTATTTGGCCCAACAAGTGTGCTCCAACATTTCATGATGATGGCAGAACTGATTTTCCTCTCAGCCCTAATCACCTGCCTTCATCCCATATCCCTTCATACCCTGACCAATCAAGAATCTATCAATCTCTGCCTTAAATATGCCTGTGACAAAGAATTCCATGGATACATTTCCATCTGCCACTTTGCCCATCCTCCTAATCTGCCTAAGTCCTTCTGTAGGCTCCCTGCTTCCTCAACACTACCTGCTCTTCCACCTATCTTTGTATCATCCACCAACCTGGATTCCATCATCCAAATCATGACGTAAAATCTGAAAAAAAGCAGTCCCAATACCAACCCCAGCAGAATGCCACTCGTCACCATCAGCCAACAGAAGAGGCCCCCTTTATTCCCAATCTTTGCCTCCTGCCAGTCAACTAATCTTATATCCATGCCAGTATCTTTCTTATGCTCTCAATGCTCTTATTTTGTTCAGCAGCCTCATATGCAGCACCTTGTCAAAGGCCTTCTGAAAATCTAACAAACCAACATCCTCAGACTTTCCTTTGTCTGTCTTGCCTGTCATTTCCTCAAAGAATTCCTACAGATTTTTTGAGGCAATAGTTCCTCTTAAGGAAACCATGCTGACTCTGGCCTATTTTATCATGTGCCTCCAAGTACCCCAAAACCTCATTCTTAATAATGGACTACAGCAATATGGGCTCCAAGGTAGCATCCCTCCAAGAATGCTTCTGTTGCCCTTAAGGCATTTATTTGATGTTGTTGGATCTACGTCTTAAATGATTTGTTTGTGACTATTTTCTAGTTAAAGTTAAAGGTTAATAATTAAGTTACAATGTAACAAAGGTAAATTCATCGTCTATGGTATATTGCGCCATGTGATGACATCACCTCCGGTTTTGCCGCATCTTATGTGTAACCTCCAGTTCGGAGAAGGTGTCAGGGTGGGTGCCATGTGTGCAGCATGATCGTGAAAAGCTCCATTTCTACCCACAAAGAAACATTACAGAAGCAACGCCGTAAGTTTATAAGAATGTATTTGAAGTAAAAATATTAACGCGGTTTCTGTTAAGGAAGCGGCGGTTGGGGCGGCACACGTGCCAGCTTTTCAATTTCAAACGCGGGGTCGGCTGGAGCCTGATGGCGGTTTGATGCAACCCCCTCGCCCGCTACTCGGGGTGGCTGGAGACACTCGCTAAAAGAAGCGAGTGCGCGTTGTCTCCAGACTGAAACAGACACTGTATATGTTTGTATTTTTTTATCAACAGTTTTCACCATACGATGTTAATGTGGAAGAATGAACAGTAAATGGTTAACCTTACTACGACTCTGTCTTCATTGGCTCTGCTTTAACTTGGTGTTTAGTCAGAGTTTCAACACACTGCACGAGAACACTACAATGCTCTAAGTGATAAACACCTCTTTTTGAGGGTCTCCCATATATTTTGCCTGGCAGGCATTTTTATGATGTTACCTTAGTGTAATTATCATTATTACTTTGAACAACAGTCCACAGTGCACAAGTGTTCCATGTGCCCTAATATAGACAATTAACAATGTATGTGGACATACAATCTCTCTGGCATACTTCAACTTTCCTTCTCCTATATCAGTTCCCAAATTGGGCTTCACTTATTTTCCTTCTTCCCCCTTTAACCGTTGCTTTCAATCTGTTTGTTGTACTTCCTTTTGAGGCATGTATCTTGGCCTCTCCCAAAACTGGAAGTTCCCCAGAATTCATCTCTGCTGGGATTCCATGCCCAAGGGAAACCCAAGATCTCCAAGGCTGCCTTGGACTTGGGCTTTTCTTGTCCAACATTCTGAGTGAAATGGTTTGGCGTTAATTTCACATGTCACCTCATTACATTCTTTCTATTCTCACTCTGATGTTCCTAAGTCTGACATGTAGGAGTATTCTGTATGTTGGAATCACAGTCTTTATTTACTTTAAACATTATTTAATTGTTTTCACCGTCTTTGCCACTGAAGTTGGTTTCATTTTCTATGCATCCGATCTCCTGGTGTCCAAACTGGTTTCAGGCCATATTTGGCATGCTTCTCGCCAGCAGTTCTGATTTTTTTCCTAAAATTCAAGCTCATCCCTCCATCTGGACATTCTTGTACTGGGGCGTCACTCAATCTGTGTCACCTCTGGTGGTGCCTTTGTCAAGGATGCTCCATTAGAATCATGTTCAAACATTGTACTTGGGTCAGAATGCACTGTTCATTTGTTATTAGCATCTCAACCCTTGTTGTATCTATGTTTCATTCATGTTTAAGGCCCTGTGCTAAATATAGTTAATTATGGACTGACGCATCACTTTTATAATTGTACTCAGTTACAACTTAGCTGTAGTCACTTCATTCTCAAATTTGATAGGAGCAACACCCTAATATTCTTGGCATGCTCAACAGCCAAGTATTCTAATACTCTTGAATATTTTCTTGAGGCTAGCCAAAATAATCTTTATGCAATGACTATCACTATTACTTTGAACAACAGTGCACAGTGCACAAGTGTTCCATAAGCCTGAAAATAGACACTTAACAGCTTTATTAATGAAAACAGTCTATGCGGACATACAATCCATTTGGCATGTTTCACCTTTTCTTCTCTATCAGTTCCCTTAGCAAACAACACTCTGCAAGCAATCGATTGCCTTCACAGTTTTGCACCTTCATCTATTTCTTTCGGGTTAGTCATACAGCTTGAAGCTTATTCTTAAGCAGTTTCTTCACCTTCACTTCCAACTCCAAGGATTTTACTTTAGCTCACTACTATGAAGCATTGCTTTGCTTTTGTAGCACTCCACAACGTGAGAGACTGACTGGAAACCTTCTGTTCAATTGATGACTGATTGGGTGTCTGACAGTGTGAACCAATAAACAAAATGCTGCTATGAATCTGAAAATAGGAACAAAAAATGGCAAAAAATCAACAAATAGATCAGGCAAAACCTGTGGAAACAGAAACAGAGTTAATGCTTTGGGTTGTAATTATTTTGCAGCATTCAATCACTGATCTGTAATAATAACTTTATTTCTCTTTCAGCAGACACAAGAATCCTCAGGGTGGCCCAACCCAAAATGTTGACCATTTCTTTGCCTCCATAAATGTTACTTAACCTACTAAATAAAGAATTTCACTTTTGTTTTACCTGACAGCTTGATTTAATTTGTGTCAGTTTTTTGTGTTTAAAAAAATTTGTTATTTACAGGTATTAAATTGTTTGCCATATCTCACATCACCTCTGAAATACATCTTCCTGAGATACAACTCCAACTGACTGTTTTCAGCAGCCTCTATCTGTTACCTTCAAGTGTCTGCTAACTTCCGACCATGACACTCCCAAGCACCCAGGGACTACTTGTTTGCTCAGCTAGGCCAGTGAATCCTGATATCTGAGTAGATTTAGCCTCCTTTCACTACCCCAGGCCAATTGACCCATCTGACCCATGGCTCAAAAGGTATCTCCTGAGTAGATGCACAATATCTGTTTCAATGTTAATGATTGAAATATTCCAAATATAATTTGTTTATAGCCCGCACATTATTCAATGTGAAAGTAGTTCAGTTATTGAGTATCATTTCACTTCTTTCTTCAGACATGTAATAAACACCACTGAGTTTTCTGATTTCCACCATCTTATCTTTGGACCTTACCATATAAATGATGCCTCACTGGATTCATTCTATTACCTCCTTGCTTCAGAGTCTCACAGGAATTAACCTCTGTCAACTTCTAGCTTTTCGAACCAGTTGCACTTTTGTGCAATCTGCTTCATCCTCTGGCAACTGTAACGTCTTGGATGAGCTTTGTGAACCCGTGTCTCCTCCGGAACTCCTATCATATTTGATCCATAGCCTTCTTTCCTCTGGCGCGTGCCCTGCTAAAGCAACTTGCAGTGTTCATGTGACTTACCTTTGAAGTAGAAGTCCAAGTTACCGTTACATTTTGAAAGTTTGCTTCCTACCTTTGCCTCAAAATCTTGGCTTGAGCATAATTTACAAATAATTTACTCACCAGGGATAGAATCTTCAACAAGGTTACTCTGATACCAGCCCAGATATACTCGCAGAGTTTACACAGAATATTCTCATCTAATTTGTAATGTGTTCTGCAGTTCAATCCTCAGTTACATATCGGAATCCAGGGGGTTAGTTTATTCAAATGCCTTTTATGTATTTGCACTGTGCTCAAGGTGTGAAGATGTCAAATTGGTAACTGGTACAATTTCAGTGAATGCTGACTGGATTTGTATCATGGGATTAGTTACCGAATATCAACCTTATGATTCAGAAAATTAAATCCAGGAGCTGAGGTAATTGATTACTAGTTAACTCCCAATCAGTAGCACAGGCACATTGAATAGTAGCTTCCAAAATACTATTCAAGTGAACAAAAAATATATATTACTGCAAAATAGGTCTGAGCAAAGCTCTGTGCAACTGAAGCATCACTTCCTTGCTTTAAAATTTTGTCCTTATGGAGATAAAGGTTAATGCTTTATTGGCTTTTTTGATTACTTTTTGTACCAATGCACCAGCTTCCAGTGATCTGTGTACTTGGACCAAAATGCCTCTGCTCATTTAATCTGTCACTGTTCCTTTCTGAGTTGATGTGTCCATCTGCAGAAATTACTGTTCCTCTTGATTTAACTCTGCAGACTGGACAAATAATGCATGTATTGAAAGGAGCAAACTTTGCCAGAAAAAATCTTGAGAATAAGGAGCAATGAAGAGCAGGAAGGAAAATTTCACTTGTTGTATTCACTCAATGGCCACTTTATCAGATGCAACTGTTAACTTGCTTGTTAATGCAAATATCATATCAGCCAGTCTTGAAGCAGCAACTCAATGCATAAACAACATGCCGCCGTGTTCAAGAGGCTCAGTTATTGTTCAGATGAGTTATCAGAATGGGGAAGGTTTGTGATCTAAGTGAATATGACAGTGGAAAGATTGTTGGTGGCAGATGGGGTCGTTTGAGTATCTTAGAAACTACTGATATCTTGGGATTTTCGTGCACAACTGACCCTAGGACTTACAGAATATGGCGTGAGAAACAAAAAAAAAAATCCAGTGAGTGGCAGTTCTTTGGGCGAAAATGACTTGTTAATGAGAGAGGTCAGAGGAGAATGGCCAGAGTCATTCAAGCTGAGGGAAAGGACACAGTAACTCAAATAGCCACCAGTTACAACAGAAGAGCATCTCTGATTGCACAACACGTTGAACTTAGAATTGGTTGGGCTATAACAGCAAAAATCCACAGTGGGTTCCACTCCTGTACCTAATAAAGTGGGCACTGAGTGCATGTCAGTATAACCCATCTAACGGGGAAAAATTCAGACAAATATGCAATAAAAAGATAATGTTGCCTTTACTATAAAAACAAATAGCATATTAGGTTGTATTTACTGTAACAGCAAATCAAATAAATATGTTTATACATTTTACCAACTTGTATAAATTATTGTAAATGAATTGGGTTATTTTATTCAGTTACAGTTTTTAGTCACTTTATGTGAAATCAGTTAACTTCACATAGCTTTGTAGATTAGTGGGTACACTAGTACTCTGTTTAGCACTACCCTGCAGAGTGTAGACTTATTAGACCACACTTGGTCCTGGACTAGAAACACACAAGGTTATGTACCTCATACTTAAAAGGAAGACCAGCTCAAGCCAGCTGATCTGAGTCCAGCCCTCCCAGGTAACCTCTTCACTTTTCTGTGTGAGTGCCAGTGGTGGGTAAGGATTTGTACCAGGTTCCCAATACCAAAGGAACGGTGCTGCTGGTAAACCAGATTCTTCTATACAGTGCAATGACCATTTCTTGCTGTGATTGTATTAGAATTCTCATTCCAGCGAATGCGTCCTAATGACTAGGTGAGATACTGGTGTAAACGATTTACTCAGTTCTTCGGTTCTGAAGTGAAGGTTAACACATTGCAAAACTAAGTGTTTATCTCCACTAAAGTGCAGAAGAAATGAAAAGATTGTTGTATTGACTTTACAATCACAATATTATTGCACATTGCTTCACACACAGGATAGTCAGTTTATCAGCAAAGTGCCCCAGTATTCCCAATTTTCTGACTATTAAAATCAATGGCCATAAAATTGAAATTATGCTTGGTTTGGTCTTCTACATGTCTGTGACACTTTCATCTGTTCATGAGCTTGAGTATTATCCTGCAAAAAAATGCCCCGGACTAACAGACTTTAAAAAAAATTACAGCAAAAGATTTGTTGAGGTAAAACAAATATATCACCAAGAAAGTAGACTGAAGGGCATTGTTTATTTTAAGACTAATATATATTTTGGAATCAATTGAAAGCCAATGCCTATTATTTCCAAATCATTATGTGCTACTCAGAAAATTTGAAAAGGTGTTTGTGTTGCAAATCATAAGGTTTCAGTGACTGATGTACATCAGTGGCTTCACTCCCTTCTCCCCTTTCAATGCTTTTTGTGTAATATTGCCTGGGAAAAATGTACAATATTTTCAATCACTCCTTGGGCAACATCATTGTGTGTCAGACTGGGAAACAGCCCCATACTAATGTTTTTTTCTTATCCAGTAATGATTTTACCACTCCCCCACTCCATGTGCATTTACCTAACCAATCAGTATCAGTCTCAACCTCTGTATGTACAGGAGACTGCAGCTGCAAGAATCTGTAGCAAAAAGATGCTTGAGGAACTCAACAAGCCAGGTAGCAACTGTAGAGGGAAGTGGAGTGTGTACATTTTGGTTTGAGGTCCGTCACCTGGACTAAAAGATAGAGGGAGTTAGCCGGTATAAACAGGTGAGGCAAAGGGATGAAGCAAGCGTTGATAGGTGAATCCAAGGAGGCAGGGCGATAGGTAGTGTGGAAATAGTGACAGAAGTTGGGAGCTGCGATGTGAAAGGTGAAGACAGCACAGGGCTGACGGTGCTGGAATCTAATAGGAGATGAAGGTGAAGCAAAGTACCAAGTCAGGGAGGTGGAAAGGTTAGATGAGAAAAGTGGTGGGAGATGAGCCAGTGTGCGGTTGATAAACAGATGGCGTGAGGGGAAGAAGAGAAGGAAAGAGGGTGCTAGGAGGGACCTGGGTGACTGTAGGAAGAATTGGGTAGATCAGGAGGAGTGAGCAAAGGGGCAGAGGAGGTCAGCTTGATTGAAATTGGCAAATTCAATGTTTATGCCATCAGGCTGCAGAATTTTCTGGCAGAATATGTGATGGTGTTCCGCTAGTTTTCATTTAACCTTACCTTGGCAGTGGAGGAATCTGAGGATTGACTTATTGGAGTTACACAAGTGACGAAAATTAAAATGGCTCCCTTTTGACATCATTAATGGGGCCAGACTGCATCCCATTTTCAAATGAAGAATTTCAGGTTCTGAGAGTTCTCTGAGGAAAACAATGCTCCACTATTTCATTTTGTTTCTTTTTTGCCAACAAATTTAAGCACCCTCTCCACAACCTCCATATTTTTCCTGTAAGGTATAGTCATTTTTATGACTTTGCATTGTACTGCTGTTGCAGAGCAACACATCCACATCATATAAGACAGTGAAAATAAACCTGATTCTGATTCTAAAATGTTTATAAATACCAGATGTTTAGAAATCTTCAAGCCACTTAACAGTTTTGCAGCTAATTCACCGATTGTTGAGCATTTTTACTCCACCTGATTCTGATTCTGAAATGTTTATAAATACCAGACGTTTAGAAATCTTCAAGCCACTTAACAGTTTTGCAGCTAATTCACTGATTGTTGAGCATTTTTACTCCACCTATCAGTTTAGAATTGACATTCCTGAGGTATCTAGTGTAGGTAAGGCTATATTTAACTGACAGATAAGAGGCAAACACAGCTGGTGAGCCAATTCAAGAAAACTCTCACCCAAGGACCATTTTAGTCTCTTCAAATGCCATCTGAATATTTCTCGCATTTCCTGTTCCTAAAGTGTACAGCCTTCATATATTTAGATAGTGGTTTTATGCAGAGGGGTAAGTAAGTGTATTAATGTAATATATTTTCTGATACAACTTATCTGTGTGTAAATGCAGCACTGTTGTGGGTTCTTAATAAAAACACACTTATAAGTAGATGGTTAATTTTTAGATATTTAATACTTCCAGCACATGTGTTATTAAAATAAATCTTGGTGGACAATACTCTTAGACTGATGTTGTTTCATCAAATTTTGTAAAAGGAAGAATACATAGAGTTCAAAATATTTCAGTGAAGTACTTTTAAAAACCTATTAATTTTTTGTATCATTCATTGAAAGTGATGCGTGTGAGCACTAATGGTCCAGTGTAAAGATAGACAAAGTAATTTCCTGTTGTGATGCTGTACGGCACTCTGCAATATAAAAGTGGTGTCTTTTGTGACATACAATTTCAAACAACATAGCATAATTTTAAATAAAGTGCAGTAAATTTCAAAGGTTGTAATTGCATTATTGATATCAGTAATAAAATAAGTGATGAAAAAGTAGGAAATTCTTTTGTGGAAAAACTCAATGGCGAAATAAAAGAGAGAGGAATTCAATCCAGTACTAGTATCAACAGTAGATTTTTAATTTCCAATTTTAGTCTTTTGAAACTGAATGCTGTGTAGAAATTGGTCTTTAACTATTGTCTAGTGGTGCTACATACTTCAAGCCTCATTGAAGCATAATTCTTGAAATATTTGTTAGATTTACAAAATTGAATATTCAAATTGCCTATATTTCTGCACTCTAATGATTTTTTTAAAATTCTGTCATCATAAAGAAGCAGCCCAGTCACAAAGAAATTATTGAGTGATATTATTGCAAGAACAATTCCTTTCTTAGGTACAGAGGAGATGTCAGTGGTAAGTTTTTTACGTTGAGAGTGGTGAACGTGTGGAATGGGCTGCTGGTGACGGTGGTGGAGATGGATCTGATAGGGTCTTTTAAGAGACTCCTGGACAGGTACATGGAGCTCAGAAAAATAGAGGGCTATGGGTAACCCTAGGTAATTTCTAAGGTAATGACATGTTCGGCACAGCTTTGTGGGCCGAAGGGCTTGTATTGTGCTGTAGGTTTTTTATGTTTCATTTTTCCTATTATTTCAGTTCAGCATTAATAGCATAGTTCTGAAAGTACTTGATACTCCAAGTACTTCTTGAGAGATGTGTGTTTTAGGCCACCTCCACTGGTGAAAGTTCACTTTTATCATCCAAGCACTGCTATTACCAATCAACATTTCATAACTTGGTAGTAACCCTTGGATTGAATAAAAAATCTGTTTCTATAAGTCTTAACTATCATATCAGATGGAGTCACATTAACCTTACTTGACTTTTGCAGACAGCAGAACTAACATCTAGAGTGAGATGGAAAAAGAATACCTCCTTGTTTTCAAATTTCATGAAAAATCAGTACATTTTTGGACTGCTGTATTTCAATGAATAATAGTCCAGAGTGAGATCTATCACTGCTTATTTTATGATAAATCTACACTCATTATTTTTGACAGTGTACAAGAAATTCAGTCTTGAAGTTTTACCTGGATACCCTTAATCTCCCGCAGTAACTCTGCTACTTTTCTGGGATTTTTTGCTCATTTCCCACTCAAGTTATGATAGAATGTAGGAGACCACCTAAAGAATTTCAGTTTCTATATATCCCTTTTAATGAAAGGTCACTGATTTGCAATCAATAATATGTGTGTCTCTCTGCATTGGTGCTGCTTGTTCTGCGAAATATTTCAAAGAATTTATGTTCTTCCTTCTGCATGAGACTCTAATGTTCTGAAAAATCAAGTGGCCAGGCATAATCTGTGGAAAGTGAAACAGTTATCATTTCAGGTCTGAGATCCTTCATTAGAGCTGAGAAAGAGAGAAACTAATTAGTCGAGGTAGAAGAGAAGGTGAGACAAGGGTGATACATAAAAAAAAAAATTCTCTAGTAGTCCTTTAAGGGGCAGTTATATTTCTTTGTGTAATGTGTTGCTAATTCCATTAAATAGTGTGGCTATCTTACTGGGACATGCCCAGGAGGTCAGAATATGTGAAAAAGGGATGGCAGGCAATAATGTGCAGCCTAATACAAACATAAAAAGTACTTGAAGTTGGAGAATTCTTCATTGAGTCCTGCAGGCTGTGATGTTCTCAGATAAAAGATGAGATATTGTTCGTCACACTTATGTTGGGCCTAGTTGTAACACTGCAGGAGCCCACCGGCAGAGAGGTCAAGGTCGGAATGGATTGGTGAATTAAGGTAACAGGCAATTGAAAAGTACAGGACAACCCTGTGTGTGAACTGAGCACAAGTGTCCCGCAAAGTGGTTTCTCCAATGTCCAGGAGATCATAGTGCGCACACTAAATACAATAGACTAGATTGAAAAAAGTACAATGAATTTCTCCATCTGGAAGGACTGTTTGAGACCATGGATAGTGAGAAAGGAAGAGGTGAAAGGACCTCTTTGTACTTCCTCTAGTTGCATGTGGAAATCCAATCTGATAGGGAGTGCTGACTACTCCCTGATCTTCTTCCACTCCCAACTTCCATGTTAACATTTCAACCCCTGAGGGAATGCAGCAGCATAGTGATAGAAATATAAATGTTGCAAAATTGTTGAGAAAGATGGTAATCATTAATATTTCTACGTATAGCACATGTAAAGTTTGCTTCCTGATCATAAAATGTTAATATTTTAAGTAAAAGGAGGACAAACCAAATTTCTTTCACACATTTTTAGAGACACTCGATATCATGGTTTCCTTCCCAGCAGAATAAAAAGAACTCCATAGATGGCTTTTTTGACAGGCTTGCAAATGATATGAAGATTGGTGGTTGGGGTGGGGGGTAGTGTTGAGGAAACAGGTAGGCTGCAGAAGGACTTAGAGAGATTAGCAAAGTTGGCAAGAAAGTGGCAAATGAAATACAATGTTAGAAAATGCATGATCTGGTAGAAAAAATAAATGTGCAGACTATCTTCTAAATGGGGAGAAAATCCAAAAATCTGAGATACAAAGGGACTTTGGAGTCCTTGTTCAGAACGCCCTGAAGGTTAACTTGTAGATAAGAGTCAGTGGTGAGGAAGGCAAAAGCAATGTTAGCATTCATTTCAAGAGGTCTAGAATATAACAGCAGGGATGTGATGCTGAGGCTTTATAAGGCACTGGTGAGGCCTCACCTTGAGTATTCTGAACAGTTTTGCGCTCCTCATCTAAGAAAAGATGTGCTTGCATTGGAGAGGGTCCATAGGCAGTTCACAAGGATGATTCTGGGAATAAAAAGGTTATCATATGAGGAACGTTTGGTGGCTGTGGGTCTGTACTCGCTGGAATTTAGAAGTATAAGGAGGTATCTCATTGAAACCTTTTGAATGTTGAAAGGCCTAGACAGAGTAGATGTGGAAAAGGATGTTTTCCTTTCTTTTACAACCTTTTTATTAAGTTTCAAATGAATAAACATAACAATAATGATAATGAAACATAGAGATCAGGATTACATTAAAAACGGTTAACATGTACAACCACAGAATCCAAGTAACAAATGTAGTTTAGCCTCCCAATCTCTTAGTAGCCAACCATGAAAAAGATAGTTTATAGAGAGAGAATAAAGAAAAACCCCTAAACTAAAAAAAACTATAATAAAAAAACAAACAAAGATTGGGCTGCCGTATTTCATCAGTTAAAATTATAATTTGACGTTAACTCCGCTCCTCTTTACATGGACAAAATACTACTTAAAAAAAAGGATTCAGAAAGGGTCAGCTTACATCATATAAAAATATTGATGTTTTCCATGGTAGGTGAGTCCTGGACAAAAGGGCACAGCCTTAGGATAGATGGTGGTCCATTTAAAACAGAGCTGCAGAGAAATTCTGTTAGCCAGAGGGTAGTGAATTTGTGGAATTTGTTACCACAGGCAGCTGTGGAGGCCAGGCCACTGGGTATATTTAAAACAGAGATTGATAGGTTTTTGATTGGAGGTGGCATCAAAGTTAACGGGGTGAAGGCCAGGCAGTGGAGATGAGGAGGGGAAAAAAGGATCAGCCATGATTGAATGGTGGAGCAAACTCAATGGGCCAATGGCCTAATTCTGCTCCTATGTCTAATGGTCTTATTAAGAATAGATTTCATGAAGTAATATAACCACATTAACTAGAATATTGAATGTATGCTGTTATTTTTATTTTTGTTTCTAGAATAATGATTTATATCATTGTAAAGAGTACTTGTTTAAAGAGGTAATATGGTAAAGCAGTTTTTACAGTATGTTTGTCTTCAGTTATTCAGGTAACAATCAGGAGGCATTAAATTTTGGAGGCGAGCTAGAAGGAAAAGAATCCGCAAACAGATTCCTTAGACAGTGTAAACATTAATTTTGTTATTTTCAAAGTTTTAGTCCTATTTGATGGGATTGGCAAAACAGAATTGCTTTTTGTTTAGTGTGGATATTGTTTAGTGCCAAAGTTATTTGCTTTGTTATACTGGCATGACATAGCATTATCTCAGTGAAGAATAAACAGATAACATTCTCAGTATTACTGAATCATTAGAAAATCAATTATATTATGGGCAGCCACCAACTATATATAGATTTTTTTTATAAATGGATTGCTATGCTTGGTAAATGGGGAAGCCTTGCACTCAGATTTAACTGTGGAAGAAATTAGTGAAACATCTGAAATAAGTCAGGCAAATGAGCAAAGCAGGAAGGAGAAAACTAGATTAACCTGAGGAATGAAGTTGAGAATTCACAAGGACCACCTGATTATTAAAGCTGTGAGAAAGAGAATGAAATAATATAATGAAATAAAGGGAAATTGAAAAAAGTTAGGAAGTGTTCATTTTGAAATGGTATAAAAATACCCTTCCTTTGAGCACTGAATCTTTTCTAGAAATTATTTAATTCATTAACTATGATCAGCTAATTTTAAACATAGCAGTCGCAGGTTAAAGGATTTTCCTTCCAATTGAAGTTAATTTAGCTCAGTTGCAGTACTCTTCCCTTTGTCCCAAAGGACGCACTTCATTTTAAACCTTCCTGCATTGTCATGGATACATAGTTGGAAATAATAATAGAGAAAGTGCACACAGAATAATGACGATGGAGCTGTTAGGATCAAATATTTGGATGGACCAAAAGTTTGAAACAGTGTTGTAATAATTGTTCTAACTGAAACAGAATGTGCACCCAAATTTCACTTCCAAGCTAAATAAAATTTATTTCTGATTTTGGCCCCAGTCATCAGCAAAGAGAAATCCTAAAACATGATATTAAAGCCTACAAAACAGAATAGCCAGTACTAAAAGATGATCATCAGTTTTCACTATTCTCTATTGCGGCAAATTAAAATTTTCAAAACTGTTCTCATCTGCTGTTTCAACAAAATCCTGTAGTTAATCTCATTACCCATGACAAATGCAGGAATTATCTGAAGTGTTTTGATGTTGCAATATGCCCAGGGTATTTGTTCACCTCTTCTTTGTTCTTGTTCATCCACAGTGCTGTCACACTTCTTTGTAAAATTATTGGACAATTACATCCAAGCAAACATAAAGTAGAGTAACTTCAGAGTCAGTTTCCTTTTGAAAAGAAGTAAGATAGAATCAAAATCAGAAGCTATGGGGTTCTACCTGTCTGCTGCTGAAGTTATAGTGGGAGGCAAGCTGAATACCCATGTCTGCTTCAGTCCAGATTATTTTTCTAATTTTGTTTCATTCAGATCTGCTCAGCTTGCTTTCAGATGCTCAGTAGCCAACTGTGCATATGGAGCTTGTGTAGGTTCAATAAATATCATGCTGATAAATTCATTTATTCTTCAAGATGGCAGCTTAAACATACTTATTCATAACATTAATGTGTGAAAACAGTGGAACTTCCATCTTGAAGTGAGAGCCATGTTTTGCAATGATAATTGAAAAGACATTAATTTTAACCATTCCATCCTTCATCCAGCAGTCTTTCAAAGGCAATCATTCTGGTTAATTCTGTTGATTGATTTGTTCCTTCACCAGTTCTTCCTCCAATTAAATTAAATCTTTTGAGGTGATGAATTCATTGTATAAGGTTAGTTTAAACTTTCCTTAGATACATTTTCAGTGTTTTAATGAATTGTCACAATGAGCATTTTCTTTCTAATTGGGAAATAAAGAGAATCTATATGAATCATTAATTCAATTTGAGCTGCATTTATTGATGTTATTTAAATCATTAATCCAGTTTTCTTAGAACCAAAATCGTAAATTAACTTTATGACCTAGAAAATGGATGGCATGATGTCACTTAATTCAGAACTGTAGGTCCTAACTTAATGAGAGTTTTGTTTGTAAATGGTGATAATAATCACTGCATGGTTACATTTGGCCCAGTGAATCTTTACCAGCTGTATATTAGATCAATCCAGATAGACTCACTCTACCCCCTTTCTGACAGCCCTGCAAGTTCATTCTTTTTAGCTACTTTGCCATGTGTCCTTTGGCAGCTACATTTACTGCTGCATTTACTACTACTGCTACCCTTGGCTGTGTTTCCCTGCTCCTAACCTTTCACCAGATGGAAAAGATTTCCCCATGACCTTTTTTTGATTTTCTGCTCATCATTTTCATTCCATCACCCTTCCGTCAACGGAAACAGTTTATTTTTGTCTGCTAGGTCCCCAGCTTCATGATTTTAAATTCAGATTTTTCTTTTATTCTTCATTCAAGGGATGTGGAAGTTTTAGGCCAAGCCAGCAGTTAATTGTCTATTTGTCCTTGAACTGCTGCCCTGCTTGTGGTGTGGGCATACCCATAATTCTGTTAGGGAGGGAATTTTGACCCAGTGTTGGGGAAAGGAACAGCAATATATTTCCAAATTGTATGGTGGGCAGCTTGGAGGGCAACTTCCAGGTGGTGGTGGTACTCCTGTGCATTTGCTGCTCTTGTCCTTTTAGCTGGTAAAGGTTGTGGGTTTGTAGAAGCTGTCTGAAGAGTCTTAAAGAGCAGCTACAATAGATAGAATAAGCAGTTGCTGCTGTAAATCAGTGGTGGAGTGAATGAATGGTTGTGGATGGGACGTGTATCAAACGGGCTTCATTGTCCTGTATGCTGTTGAGCTTCTGGGGTATTTTTGAAACTGCAGTCATCCAGGCAAATAGACAGTATTCTGTCACATGTCTGGCTTGAGCATTGGAGATTGTGGACAGGATTTGGGAAGTCAGGTGGATTTGCAACAGGACTCCTAACTGAATTGCTGTTGGAGGCATATTGTGTATCTGGTAATTTCAGTTTCTAGTCAATGGTATCTGTCAGAACATTGATATTGGGGGAGGGGCATTTAGTGAATTATCAAGGGCTGGTAGGTGGATTTTCTTTTGTTGGATTCTGTTATTGCCTGACGATTGTGTGATGTGCATGTTATTTGCCACCTTTCTGTCCAGGCCTGCGTATTGTCTAGGTCTTGCTACATCTGGTTATGGACTGTTTCATTGTCTGAGGAGTCAGGCACAGCTCTGAACATTGCGCAGTCATCAATGACCATCACTATTTCTGAGCTTCCAAAGGACCGAAAGTCATTGATGAAGCCACTGAGTATGATTAAGCCTAGTTTGTTAATCTAAGGGTCCCCTGCAGAGAGTACCTACGGCTGAGATTGACATTCAACTGGCATAGTCATCTTCCTGTGTGTTAGGTATGATTCCAAACACTGAACAATTAACCCCTGATTTCCACTAAATGCAGTTTCGCCATACTTGATCAAATGCTGCTTTGAAGTCAAAGGATCTCAAATTCTTCTGTTCCAAGAAGACAAACCCAGCTTTTCCAATCATTGAACATAACTAACAATCCTAATCTATGGAACTATTTCAGTAAATCGTTGCTGCCCCTTTTTCAATGCCTTTATATCTTTTCTCACATTCAACACTCAGAATTAGAAACAGTCCTCCAATTGTGATGGAATAGCATTTTTGAAAGTTTATCTGTTTGACAGAGACATATGCTTTATTTGTCACGTGTACATCAAATTATATAATGAAATGCATCATTTGCATCAAATCAAATCAGTGAGGATCTTGCTGGGCAGCCAACAAGTGCTGCCTCACTTCCAGCGACAACATAGCATGCTCACAACTCATTTACCGTAGCCCATATGTCTTTGGAATGTGGCAATAAATTGGAGCACCCAAAGGAAACCCATGGGGTCACAGAGGGTCATACAAGCTTCTTACAATCAGCGATAGAAATTGAACCATGATCTTACAACTGGCATTAAAAAGTGATCCCATCCCTGACTTCCTTGCTCTTCTATTCTATGTCACTTTATTCAAGGCCAAAAGCCCATATGTTATGTTGAGTGTTTTTTCAAACTGCATTCATCAAACTATGATGTATATTCCCAGATATCTCTGTTCTTGTACTGTATCTCTTTTAGAATTATGTTTCCTGGTTTAATTTGTCTCTTCTTACCTTCCTTCCAAAATGTAGTCCTTCAAATTTGTTAGCACTTAGTCTGCTAGCCTATCCACCCATTGAACAGAAAACAGTACAGCACAGCAACAGGTCCTTCTAAAATAAATTAGTAATTAAATGGCCAACCAAACTAATCCCTTATGCCTGCATAAAGTCCATGTCCTTTCATTTGCCTCACATGTGGCTATCTTAGCACCTCTTAGAAGTCCTTAATGTATCTGCTACTACATTATCCTAGTCAGTGCGTTCCAGACATCCTCCTCTCTCTGTATAAAAAGTTTGCCCCTCACCTCTCCTTTGAAATTACTCCCTCTCACCTTAAGTGCATACACTCTAGTATTAGACATTTCAACTCTGGAAAAAAGATGCTGTCTGTCTACCCTATCTATGCTTCTCATAATCTTACAATCCTCTATCAGGCCTTCCTTCACCTCCGACATTCCAGAGAAGACATAGCAAGTTTGTCCAACCTCCGCACATGCCCTCTAATCCTGGTGAACCTCTTCCACACCCTCTCCAAACCCTCGACATCTCTCCTGTAACGTTGTGACCAGAAATATATGCAGTACTCCAGGTGCAGCCTAGCTAGAATTTTATAACGCTGTGACATAACTTACTGACTTTTGAACTCAATGCCTCAACTAATATAACAAGCATGCCATCTGACTTTTTAGCCACCTTATCAGTCTATGTAGCCACTTTCAGGGTGCTATGTACTGAAATCCGAAGATCCCCGTGCTCATCAACACTGTTAAGGGTCTTGCCCTAAACTGTATACTGTCTCCTTCCATTTGGCGTACCAAGATGCAACACTTCACATTTGGCTGTGTTAAACTCTATCTGCCTTTTCTCTGACTATATCTGCAACTGATCTATATCCCGCTGTATTCCTTGCCAGTCATCTGCACTATCCAAAAACACCTCCAATCTTCGTATCATCTGCAAACTTAATAATCCACCCATCTACATTTTCATCCAGGTCATTTCGAGTTACATATACAGATGTACCTAAGACTTTTACAGAGTACTGTAGTTTATCTTTCCTTTTATTTAGTGAGGCACTCACGTATGACATGGTGGAGTAATGACGTATGCCATTCATATACTTCGTACATATACTCCGTAATGAGTTATGTAAACAAACAATGAATGCTTAATTTTTATACTTACAATATTACTCGAATACTACCACCCACGCGTCTTAATCTTCTGGATAAGCTTTCCATGACGGGCCTTGTCAAATGTCTTAGGAAAATCCATGTAGACAAATTCACAGTAAGTTATCAAGACAGGGCTTGCCCTGCACAAAGCCATGCGGGCTGTCTCCAGTGAGGCCAAATGCATAGAAATCCTATTCCTAAGAATTTTCTCCAGTAATTCACTGGTTTCTAATTCTAGGATTATCCCTGGTTCCCTTTTTAGCCATTGCACCAATCTGTCAATATCTAGTAATTATTATCTTCTTTAGAATTCACTTTGCCTCCAAGTTAGATGCCACCTGCAATAAATTCACCCTAAGTTCCTTAGCAAATGAATTGGCTTCGTTCTACATGTAATATACATGTACATAAGTACAGAGTCTGATGGATATTCACTTAACATGGCTCAGCAGGCCTCAGCTTTCTAGCATAGCAACATGGTCTTCCAAACGGTCAGAGTTGCTTGTGACAAAATTAAACTTCAAACAAATATTTCTTGCTCAACTTCATGTTGTGATCAAGGACCAGTTTTCAATTCTTAATGTAAATTAAAAGCAATAACCTGAAGTTAAAAGAACACCCAAGCTGGCTGTTTAGAGAATTTTGCCATATTTCTGCAGCTGTACCATGGAGAGCGTTCTAACTAATTGTTTCACTGTCTGCACAGAATTGGAAAAAGCAACAGAATGTTGCAAACTCAGCCAGCTTCATCATGGGAACTAGCCTCCCCAACATCGAGAGCATCCTCAAAAGGCGTTGCCTCAAAAAAGCAGCATCCGTCACCCAGGACATGCCCTTTTCTCATTGCTACCTTCAAGCAGGAGGTACAGGAGCCTGAAGGCACACACACAAGGTCTTAGGAACAGATTCTTTCCCTCCATCATCAAAATTAGGAATGGGCAATGAGCCCATGAACTTAATAGTTTTTCATTTCTTTTCACACTACCTATTTAATTTATTTTTTAATATATATATTTCTTATTGTCATTTATGGTTTACTTATGTATCACAATGTACAGCTGCCACAAGACATCAAATTTCACAATATATATCAGTGATAAGGCTTCTTTTGATTTGGTGGACCGTGAACCCAAGACCATCACAGTAATAGGGACCTGGTAGCATGAAACATCATAAAGAGCTAATTGAATGCTTGCTCCGATGCAGGTAATGTGCATGCTCTTACAGCTGTGTCTGAACCATGCATGGCTTGTACAGAAGGAAGAAAAGGGTTAATTAATTCACATTCTTCAATTATGTGAAGAACAAAAGGATGACAGGAGTGAAGGTAGGACCGATTAGAGATAAAGGTGGGAAGATGTGCCTGGAGGCTGTGGAAGTGAGCGAGGTCCTCAATGAATACTTCTCTTCGGTATTCACCAATGAGAGGGAACTTGATGATGATGAGGACAATATGAGTGAGGTTGATGTTCTGGAGCATGTTGATATTAAGGGAGAGAAGGTGTTGGAATTGTTAAAATACATTAGGATGGATAAGTCTCCAGGGCCTGATGGAATATTCCCCAGGCTGCTCCACAAGGCGAGGGAAGAAATTGCTGAGCCTCTGGCTAAGATCGTTATGTCTTCATCTACGGGAATGGTACCGGAGGATTGGAGGGAGGTGAATGTTGTCCCCTTGTTCAAAGAAGGTAGTAGGGATAGTCTGGGTAATTATAGACCAGTGAGCCTTACGTCTGTGGTGGGAAAGCTGTTGGAAAAGATTCTTAGAGATAGGATCTATAGGCATTTAGAGAATCATGGTCTGATCAGGGACAGTCAGCATGGCTGTGTGAAGGGCAGATCATGTCTAACAAGCCTGATAGAGTTCTTTGAGGAAGTGACCAGGCATATAGATGAGGGTAGTGCAGTGGATGCAATCTACATAGATTTTAGTAAGGTATTTGACAAGGTTCCACACGGTAGGCTTATTCAGAAAGTCAGAAGGCATGGGATCCAGGGAAGTTTGGCCAGCTGGATTCAGAATTTGCTTGCCTGCAGAACGCAGAGGGTGGTGGTGGAGGGAGTACATTCGGATTGGAGGGTTGTGACTAGTGGTGTCCCACATGGATCTGTTCTGAGACCTCTACTTTTCGTGATTATTATTAACGACCTGGATGTGGAGGTAGAAGGGTGGGTTGGCAAGTTTGCAGACAACACAAAGGTTGGTGGTGTTGTAGATAGTGTACAGGATTGTCAAAGATTGCAGAGAGACATTGATAGGATGCCGAAGTGGGCTGACAAGTGGCAGATGGAGTTCAACCCGGAGCAGTGTGAGATGGTACACTTTGGAAGGACAACCTCCAAGGCAGAGTATAAAGTAAATGGCAGGATACTTGGTAGTGTGGAGAAGTAGAGGGATCTGGGGGTACATGTCCACAGATCCCTGAAAGTTGCCTCACAAGTAGATAGGGTAGTTAAGAAAGCTTATGGAATGTTAGCTTTCATAAGTCGAGGTATAGAGTTTAAGAGTCACGAGGTAATGATGTAGCTCTATAAAACTCTGGTTAGGCCACA
The DNA here is from genome assembly GCF_030028105.1 of Mobula birostris. Lineage (NCBI taxonomy): Eukaryota > Metazoa > Chordata > Chondrichthyes > Myliobatiformes > Myliobatidae > Mobula > Mobula birostris. The sequence goes on from NC_092372.1 coordinate 56,641,268, forward strand.
CTTGGAGTTTTGTATCCAGTTCTGGTCGCCTCACTATAGGAAGAATGTGGAAGCATTGGAAAGGGTACAGAGGAGATTTACCAGGATGCTGCCTGGTTTAGAGAGTATGGATTATGATCAGAGATTAAGGGAGCTAGCGCTTTACTCTTTGGAGAGAAAGAGAATGAGAGGAGACATGATAGAAGTGTACAAGGTATTAAGAGGAATAGATAGAGTGCATAGCCAGCGCTTCTTCCCCAGGGCACCACTGCTCAGTACAATAGGACATGTCTTTAAGGTAAGGGGTGGGAAGTTCAAGGGGGATATTAGAGGAAGGTTTTTTACTCAGAGAGTGGTTGTTGTGTGGAATGCACTGCCTGAGTCAGTGGTGGAGGCAGATACACTAGTGAAATTTAAGAGACTACTAGACAGGTATATGGAGGAATTTAAGGTGGGGGGTTATATGGGAGGCAGGGTTTGAGGGTCGGCACAACATTGTGGGTCAAAGGGCCTGTACTGTGCTGTACTGTTCTATGTTCTATGCTACCTTGAACTGCTACTTATTGTAGGTAGATAAAATAACATCTCAGGGAGAATGATGATCTTGTGAGAGAATATTCTCACAATACAATGCAGGAGCACAAGGAAATTGGGAGGGTTGGGAAATGGGACTGAGAACTTGCTCCTTTGGGAGCCAACAAAGTTGATGGCTGAAAGGCTTCCTTCTTTGTTAAGATGACTAAGTAAAAAGAATGCCTTCATCACTACTTTTTGAAGGAATCTTTCATTATTTGGTAAATTATTCTGTGTGGAGTTGGGTAAAATTCATTATGTTTAAATGGGGTTAAAGAATGATTGATCTGTGCTGTAAGCTTATTATAAGATTTTTGTTCACAAATGTACAGGAGCCTTAGATGTGGTACTAATTGCCAGCAGCTTGGCTGAGAGTAGAAGGAGGTGGACAGAAGCCCAATACATTGCATTCTATTTTCTGAACTTGGTATTAAAGAAATATATGTATCCTGGAGCAAAATTCAAGAAATCAGTCCATTTATTTAGTAATATAGTGCTTGAGTTGGAATTTCCCCCTATCAATTGTTAATTGTACTTTAATAATATAGAAAATTAAAAGGAATAGTGAGTTCCTTTTTAATCATCATAAGGGTGTGAATGTTCTTTAACCTGTTGCTAGCAGGCATAGGCTCATGACCTTCTGTTCACCTTTGACTTTCCTTTAGGTTCTGTAGAACCGGGTATATCATTCAGTACAGTAAATAAATACAAATTACCTGTGATTATTCTGAATATTCTCCAATCAATTATGACAAAGATACTGTAGCAGAGAAGTAAATAGTTTTAACCACAGAATAAAATTACTAGCTACCATTGATAGGTCAAACTCTAAAGAAACCCTCATTATTTATTCATCTACTATCTGCGCCAATCTGAAAAACATTTCATTTGACACAAAGTGAACAATATTAGTGCAACAAAAGCCCAGTGCTGCATCTCAAAAGGACCTGAATTTTATGCTTATATGGATTAAGTGACCTGTTCTGAATGCTTCCTACTGCCGTCAGTAACTCTTCACTTTTCCATCGCACCCTTGTGCATAGTATTTCAAATACACTCTCTGCAAAAGGGCAAAGAAGCTATCTCAAAAGAGTTGCATTAGTTACAACAAATAGCTCATATATCAGCATTCTTCAGAAATCCAATCCAACAAATGAACAAAGCAGTAGCTAATATTCCCTTCATTCTTGATTGGAGACCAAAATCCAATTTCCTTATCGCAACAGGCCCAGTTGCTCAATCTAGATAAAAATATAGGAGTGCTACACAAAGTCACTGCATCTATTTTTTTTAATATAGCAACACTAAACAATTGGATGTTTTCTGGATTAATGGTAAGATTTAAATGCTGATATCAATTTTACTTTAAATAGGTTTATATTTTTCATTCAAATTGACAATAAGTTTTATGGTTAATGATTAAGATCCTGCAGATCAATTTTGTGAAAGCTTTTGTAATTAATTCATTGTTTTCACATGTGCTGACACAGAATGAAAAGATTTATTTGCATGCCATCCAGACAGATCATTTCAAAATTTGAGGCAATGCAAAAGCAATAAAAGCATTAACACATTGCAGAATATAGTGTTAGAATTTAAGAGAAATACTGCAGTGATTTTTGGCAGATAAGGTGCAAGACCCATAACCAAGGTAGTTTGAGAAATCAAGAGTTCAATTATCATAAAAGGGTTCCATTCAAGGGTTTGTTTTTACAAAAGATGTACTTGAATATAATGGTATGAGATTTAATAAGATATAGGAGCAAAATTAGCTCATTTGGCCCACCGAGTCAGCTTCATCATTTAATCATGGCTGATCCATTTTTTCTCTCAGCCCTAATCTCCTGCCTTCTCCCCACATTCCTTCATGCCCTGACTGATCAAGAATCTATCAACCTCTGCCTTAAATATACATGAAGACATCCTCCACAGTTGCCCGTGGCAACATATTCTACAGATTCACTATCTTTTAACTAAAGAAATTCCTCTTCATCTAAAAGGATGCCTTTCTATTTTATGGCTGTGTCCTCTGGTCTTAGGCACTTCTGTCATAGGAAACATCCTCTCCACATCCACTCTAAAGCCTTTCACCATCAAATAGGTTTCAATTAGATCAGCCCTTATTCTACTGAATTCCAGTGAATACAGGCCCAGAGCCATCAAACACTCTTCATATGACAAACTGTTTAATCCTGAAATCATTTTTGTGAACCTCTTTTGAACCCTCTCCAGTTTCAGTGCATCCTTTTTATGATAAGGGGCTCAAAACTGCTCACAATACTGCAGTAAGGCCTCACCAGTGCTTTAAAAAGTCTCAATGTTACATCCTTGCTTTTATATTCTAGTTCTCTTAAAATGAATGCTAACATTACATTGCATTTGCCTTCCTCACCTCAATCTGCAAGTAACCTTTAGAGAGTCCTGCACAAGGACTCCCAAATCCTGTTGTATCTCAATTTTTTGTATTTTCTCTCCATCTAGAAAATAGTCAACCCTTTCATTTCTTCTAACAAAGTACATGACTGTACACTTCCCAACACTATATTCCATCTGCCATTTCTTTGCCCATTCTCCTAATCTGTCTCAGTCATTCTGTAGCTATTTCCTCAAGACTACCTGCCCCTCCACCTATCTTTGTATCATCTGCAAATTTGCTACAAAGTCATCAGTTCCATCATCCAAATCATTGACATATAATACATAAGGATCTGCCCTAACAGGGACCAATGTGGAATACCACTAGTCATCGGCAGCCACGCAAAAGAGGCTTCATTTATTCCCACTCTTTACCTCCTGCCAATCAGCCACTGCTCTATGCATGCTAGAATCTTTCCTCTAACACCAAGGGCTCATAGCTTGTTAAGCAGCCTCATGTGTGGCACCTTGTCAAAAGCATTCTGAAAATCCAAGTACACAAATCAACCATATTTGTCTACCCTGTTTGTTATTTCATCAAAGAATTCCAACAGATTTGTCAGGCAAGATTTTCTCTTGAGGAAACCATGCTGAGTACAGCCTATTTTATCATCTGCCTCCAGGTACTCTGAGACCTCATCCTTAACAATCAACGCCAACATCTTCCCAACCACTGAGGTCAGACTAACTGGCCTGTAGTTCCCTTTCTTCTGCCTCTCTCCTGTCTCGAAGAGTGGAGTGACATTTGCAATTTTCTACTTTTCTGGAACCATTCTGGAATCTAGTGATTCCTGAAAGATCATTACTAATCCCTCCACAATCTCGTCAACCACCTCTTTCAGAACTCTGGGGTGTACAACATTTGGTCCTGGTGACGTAGCTACCTCTAGGCCTTTCCATTTCCCAAGAACCTTCTCCCTAATAATAGTAACTTCACACACTTCATAACCCCTGTCACCTGGAACTTCCACCATATGGCTAGTGTCTTCCACAGTGAAGACTGATGCAAAATACTTATTCAGTTCATCCGTTATTTCCTTGTCCCCTTTTACTACCTCTCCAACATCATTTTTCAGTGGTCCGATATCCACACTTGCCTCTCTTTTACACTTTGTTTATCTGAAGAAACTTTTGGTATCTTCTTTAATTCTACTGGTTAGCTTACTCTCATATTCCATCTGCACTTTTTAATGGTTTTTTACTTGCTTTCTGTTGGTATTTAACAGCCTTCCAATCCTCTAGATTCCCACTAAGTTTTGCTCTATTGTATGCCCTCTCTTTTCCTTTTGTGTTGGCTTTTACTTCCTGTGTTAGCCATGGTTATGTCATCTTAACTTTAGAATACATCTTCCTCTTTGGGAACTATATATCCTGTGTCTTCTCAATTGCTTCCAGAAATTCCAGCCATTGCAGCACTGTCATCATCCCTGCCAATGCTCTTTTCCAAACATTTCTAGTCAATACTTCTCTCATTGCTCTGTAATTTCCTTTACTCCACTCTAATAATGATACATCTGACTTAAGCTTTTCCTTCTCAAATTTCAGGATGAATTCGATCATACTATGATAACTTTCATTGAAAGGTTCTTTTACCTTAAGCTCTCTGATCAATTCTGGTTCATTGCACAACACCCAATCCAGAATAGCTGATCCCCTAATGGGCTGGACCATGAGCTGTTATAAAAAGCCATCTTGTAGTCATTCTAGAAATTCCCCCTCCTGGAATCCCACACCAACCTGATTTTCCCAAACTAACTGCATATTGAAATGCCCCATGACTGCTGTAGCATTGCCCTTTTGCCAAGCATTCGGCTGGCCGATGGCGCAGTGGCATCAGCGCCGGACTTTGGAGCGAAGGCTCTCGAGTTCGAATCCAAGTTGGGCCACCACCGGAGCACGCTTTCCATCCATGCTAGGTTCAGCGTCGAGCTAGTCACTCGGCCTCGTAAAAAAGCAAGGGTCGAGTCAGGAACGTTCATATCATGACCTGGTTAATCTGAAAGGAGACCAATCCTGACACTATGCGCCAGACAAGAATGGCTGACTGTCTGGTGCGACACGCTAGGAAGGGCCATGCATTTTCTGTCTCCCGTTATCACTTGTGGACCACATCCTTACTACTATTTGGGGGTCTGCATACAACTCCCATCAGGGTGTTTTTACCTTTGCAGTTTCTTAGATCTATGCACAATGACTCAACACCTTCTGACCCTATGTCACTTCTTTCTAATGATTAAATTATTTTTCTTTAACCAACAGAGTCACGCCACCCCTTCTGCCTTCCTGCCTGATCTTTCAATACAATGTGTATCCTTGGACATTAAGCTCCCAGCTATAATCTCCTTTCAGTCATGATTTAGTGATGCCTACAACATCATACTTGCCAATCTGTAACTGTGCTACAAGTTCATTGACCTTATTCCACGTGGTGCACGCATTCAAAAATAACACCTTTAGACCTGTGTTCACCTTTTTCGATTTTGTCCACCTTTTGCATTGCAACTCATCCTGTTGACTGTAATTTTGCTCAATCATCGGCCTCGCCTTGCTAGGAGTCTCACTACACCAGAATTCTTTGAGATGGACAAAGGGGAATCAGTTAATGTTGTGTACTTGGATTTTAGGAGGACCTTTAGCAGGGTGCCACACACGAGGCTGTTTACCAAGCTACGAGCCCATGCTGTGGCAGCGGGGATTCTGGCATGGGTGGGGCGGTGGCTGGTTGGCAGGAGGCAAGGAGTGGGAATGAAGGGAACCTTTTTGGGTTGGCTGCTGGTGGCTGGTGGTGTTCCGCGGGGATCTGTGTTGGGACCGATTCTTTTTGCGTTGTACATCAATGATTTGGATGATGGAATTGATGGCTTTGTTGCAAAGTCTGCAGATGGTGTGAAGATGGGCGGAGGGATGAGTGGTTTTGAGGGGGTAGGGAGGCTGCAGAAGAACAGTCAGGTTTAGAGAATGGGCAGGGAAGTGGCAGATGGAATTCAGTGTCGGGAAGTGTATGGTCATGCACTTGTGTAGAAGAAATGAAAGGGTTAATTATTTTCTGAATGGAGAGAAAATACAAAAACCTAGGTGCAAAGGGACTTGGAATCCTTGTGCAGGATTTCCTGGAGGTTGATTTTCAGGTTGGGTCCGTGGTGAGGAGGGCAGGTGCCATGTTTGCATTCATTTTGAGAGGACTGGAGTGTAGGGGCAGGGATGCAATGCTGAGACTTTGTAGAGCACTGGTGATGCCTTAGTTGGAGTATTGTGAGTAGTTTTGAGCCCCTCATCTTAGAAAGGATGTGCTGAAACTGGAGAGGGTTCAAAGGAGGTACACGAAAATGATTTCAGGATTAAACAGCTTGTCATATGAAGATTGCTTTGATGGCTCTGACCCTGTATTCACTGGAATTCAGAATAATGAGGAGTGACCTCATTGAAACCTATCGAATGGTGAAAGGCCATGATAGAATGGATGTGGAGAGATGCTTCCTATAGTGGGAGAGTCTAAAACTGGAGGGCACAGCCTCAAAATAGAGAGGTGCTCTTTTAAAGCAGAGATGAGGAGGAATTTCTGTAGCCAGAGAGTGGTGAATCTGTGGAATTCTTTGCCACAGGCAGCTGTGCAGGCCAAATTGTTATGTATATTTAAGGCAGAGGGTGATAGATTATTGATTGGTCAGGGCATGAAGGGATACAGGGAGAAAACAGGAGATTGGGGCTGAGAGGAAAATTGGATCAGCCATGATGAAATGGTGGAGCAGACACGATGGGCCAAGTGGCCTAATTCTGCTCCTTTATCTTATGGTCTTACACATTGCATCTTTTTGTAACCCAGCCACCTCATCTTCAGCACTATCTCTGTGGTTCCCATCGCCCTGACAAATGAGTTTAAACCCACCCAAACAACTCTAACCAACCTGCCCACAAGGATATTGGACCCCCTCCAGTTCAGGTGTAACCCGTCCCTTTTTGTATAGGTCATAACTTCACAGAAGAGATTCCAATGATCGGTAAATCTGAACCCCTGCCCTTGCGCCATTTGCTCAGTCATGCATTTACCTGCCAAATCATCTATTCTTACCCTCACTGTCACATGACACGTGACACTGGCAGCAATCCAGAGATTACTACCCTATAGGGGTCCTGTTTCTCAGCTTTCTACCTAGCAACCAAAAATCTATCTTCAGGGATTCCATCTACCTATGTCATTGGTGCCAATGTGTTCCAAGATTTTTGCCTGCTCACCCTTGCCTTGAGAATCCTATGGACATGATCCGAGATGTCCCTGGTCTCGGCACCAGGAGGCAACATAGCAACCATGAGTCACTTTTGCACACACAGAACCTCATCTCTGTTCCTCTGACTAAAGAATCTCCTATCAACACTACAGTCCTCTTCACCTCTCTGTTCTTCTGAGCCACAGCACCAGAGACAGTGCCAGAACCTGGTCACTGGTAGGTCATCCCCCTCAATAGTATCTACAGTTACATATTGAGGGGAACGGCCAGAGGTGCATTTCCTCTCCTTCTGCTCATCGTCACCCGGTTACCTATCTCCTGTAATAAAGGGGGGACTACCTCTCTGTAGCTCCTGTCTATTATGCCTAAATAATGTTCCTGGCTATGTCCTTTGCATCCTGTACGGATCAGCTGGCAGAAATATTTGCAGGTATTTTTTAGCTTCTTTCTTCTTCACTTGAGATTCCCACTTGCTTTAAGAAGGCTATATACAGCGCAGTACCTAAGAGAAGCAAGGCAACATGTGTTAATGATGTCTGCTCGGTGGCTCTGACATGCACTATTGAGAGGCTGGTTATACCATTAACTCCAGCCTCCCAGAAATCCTTCACCACTGCAATTGGCCTACCGCTAAAACAGGTCTACAATAGACGCCATCTCCTTGACCCTACATATATCTCTGGAGTATCTGCACAGTTGAGAAACTTATATTAGACTATTGTTTATTGACTACATCTCCACCTTCAATACTACAATTCCAAGGCAACTCATCTCCAGGCTGCTAGAGCTGGATCTAAATACTGGATCCTTGACTTCCTGACCAACAGATTGTAATCAATAGGGATAGGCAGCAACACCTTCACCAGGATTATTCCCAGCACTGATTCCCACGAGGCCGTAGCCTCAGCCCCCTTCTCTATTCCTATACACTCACAACTGCACAGCCAGAAACTGTTCTAAATCCATCTACAAGTCTGTAGATGATGCTACCATTGTTGGCTGTATCTCAGATAATGATGAGTCTGAGTTCAGGAAAGAGAGAAAGAGGAAGCTGGTGCATATCTGGTGCACCTGCACAGTGCTGAGGTTAGGAGGATTAGGATTTTCAAGTTCCTTGGCATGAATATCATCGATAGTCTGTCCTGATCCAGCCACATTGACACAACAGCCAATGAAGCTTACTGATATCTTCACTTCCTCAGGAGGCTAAAGAAATTTGGTACGTTCCCTTTGACCCTCACTAACTTTTATTGATTTTGCATAGAAAGCATTCTATTTGGAGGCATCATGACTTGGTTTAGCAACTGCTTTGTGTACGACTACAAGGAACTGCAGAGCGTTGTGTGCATATATCAGCACCTCACAGAAATAAGTCTCTTCCACGTTGACTCAGTCTATACTTCTCTCTGCCTCAGTAAAGCAGCCAGCATAATTATAAATCCGAACCACCCCAGACATTCTCTCTTCCATCCCCTCCCACTGGGAAGAAGAGATAAAATCCTGAGAGCGAGTAGCACCAGGTTCAAGGACGGCTTCCACCGCACTCTTTTAAGACTATTGAACAATTCCCCTGTATAACTCAGCCAGACAGGGATGATTTATGGAGGGGAATGGACAGTCGATGTGTTGAGACCTCTCATCCGAAAGCGAGAGGGGAAGTCACCAGAAGAGAAAGGTGGAGGGAAGGGGTGGAGAAAGTGCTAGCATACAATAAGTGTGTCTAGATGATGAGGGGTAATAGTTGTATAGAGAAGGGGAGAGTAGAAATACCGACAGAAGCTGGAATGTGATTGGTGGAGGTGACAAAGAATTGCAGATGATGGAACCTGATAGGAAAAGAAGGTGACATACAGAATCAAATAAAGGAGGCAAGGTTGGTGCATAGTACTAGGAGTGGGAGGGCACCCGGTGACTTTTCATCACACGGTTGCCCAGTCAAATTTTGTGTGAAATTAAATGATTCAGAAATGATCTTCAAATTTCAATCCTGGTAAGGTCAATTTTAAATTACACCATCAGACAAAAATAGATGTGCAATTGTCTTTCTTGTTCACTCTGTGTAAGTTATACCAGATGAGTCCTACATAACTGCAATTCACCCACACTGTGCCATAAAATGTTTAAATGGGCCTCAGGGGACAGTCAATGCCTAGTTATCCATCTCATCTGAAAGACGTTACCTGGATTATGTAGCAAGCTTTTCGTGAAGTGTCAATGTAGATTACATGCTCAAATCTCTAGAGTGACGCATGAACATACAACCTTCATGCACTCAGGTGAAAGTGTTGATACTAATTGATGAACTGTTGATGGATTAGCTAGCTTTGAGACTATTCTTTTCATTCCATCTGCACGAGAGAAGCACAATCCATTTTTATTAGGACAGAAAGAAACCACAAGAAAATCTTCCATTATTAACCAGAAAAAAAATATCCTTGGAACATAAGCCCTAAATAAGTGATGAGAATGGTCAAAACAGCCTGTAGTGATATTGCTTACAATTAGCAGTTTAAAGCTGCAGAAAAAGTGACTGTTTCACAGTAATGCTGACAGATTGCAGCATTAGCTTCAAAGCAATAGGTTGCAATATCTTGCGTTATGAGTTTTTACAAGATCATTATCCTTTTGCTTTGCCTCAAAATGTTTAGAAAAGCAGATGAAGATGTTTAAATAACACATATACTTGAAGAGAACCAGTTGCCATTAAGTATGAATCTTTTTCTCCCAGCTCTGAAGATCTGGGAACTAAATATACCCGAGGCAGTAATGGCCTAAAAAAGCCTTTGGAATACTTTCTGCTCCTTTCACATTGTTGTTCCAGCTGCCATATGAACCTGTAAAAACATACTGTTATTGGCTGGAAGCCAGGACATCTATCATGTTTTATTCTCCCCTTTCTGCCTCCTCAAAGCGACCCTTCTACCATTGGTGTCACTGTTCATCAAGATGCAATTCCACCACAAATTGACTGAGATTTTTTTCTCTTTTTCCTGCATTTTATTTTAGATTTTAATCACTTACCAGATTATTTAAAGTACATTATGTGATAGATATGCATTTTGCCCTTTGCCACAGAAATGTAGGATGTCAGTGCTTAGAAATGGAGCAGCACCACATTAAGCTCAAAAAGTCTGCTGCAAACACAGCCTGATAAAAACAATGAAAGGAGAATAAATATAAATGGATCAGTTAAGACCATAAGACATAAGAGCAGAATTAGGCCACTTGGTCCATCGAGTCTGTGCCGCCATTCCATCATAGCTGATTTATTATCCCTCTCAACCCTATTCTCCTGCCTTCTCCCCATGAACTTTGACCCCCTGACTAACCAACTGACTTAGCCTCCACAGCCATCCGTGACAATGAATTCCAATGATTCATCATCCTTTGGCTAAATAAATTCCTTCTCATTTCTGTTCTAAATGGAAGTCCCTTTATTCAAAGGCTGTGCCCTCAGGTACTAGACTCATGAACTATAGGAAACATCCTCTTTACATCCACTCTGTCTAGGCCGTTCAGTATTTGATAGGTCTCAATGAGATCCCCCCACATTCTTCTAAACTACAGTTAACACAGGCTCAGAGCCATCAAGTGCTTCACATATATCAGCCCTTTCATTCCTGGAGTGATTCTTGTGAACCTCCTCTGGACCTTCTGCAATGCCAGTACATCTTTTCTTAGGTAAAGGGCCTAAAACTGCTCACAATAGTCTATGTGCGGTCTAATCAATGCCTTATAAAGCCTCAGTATCACATCTTTGTACTTATATTTTAGACCGCTCAAAATGAATGCTAACGTTGTATTTACATTCCTTACCACCAACTCAACCTGCAAGTTAACCTTTAGGGAATCCTGCACCCCATTTTATCCCCACTTAAAAAACAGTCTACACTTTTATTTCTTCTACCAAAGTGCATGGCCATACATTTTCCTACACTATATTCTATCTGTCACTTCTTTTCCCATTCTCCTAATCTTTCCAAGTCCTTCTGCAGACTCCCAGCTTCCTCAACACTACCTGTCCCTCTACCTATCTTTGTATCATCTGCAAACTTGGCCACAAAGCCATCAAATCCGTCATTGACATATAACATGAAAAGAAGGCGTACTAATACTGACCCCTGCAGTACACCACTTGTCACATGACAATCTGAATAGGCACTCTTTATTCTGACTATTTTCCTCCTGCCAATCAGCCAATCTTCTATCTATGCTAGTATCTTCCCTGTAATACTAGTGGGTTCTTATCTTGTTAAGCAGCCTCATGTGCAGCACCTTGTCAAAACACCTTCTGAAAATCCAAGTACACAACAGCTACTGAGTCTACTTGCCTGCTATTCTCTCAAAGAATTCCAAAAGGTTAGTCAAGTAAGGTTTCCCCTTAGGGAAACCATGTAAACTTTGCCCTACTTTATCATGCACCTCCAAGTACCCTGAAACCTCATCTTTAATAATGGACTCCAACACCTTTCCAACCACTGAAATCAGGCTAACTGGCCTATAATTTCCTTTCTTCCACCTTCCTCCCTTTTTAAAGATTGGAGGGACATTTACAATTTTCTAGTTTCCTGGATCCATTCCAGAATCTAGTGATTCTTCAAACTGTTGGACAGTCATGTTGGTGACTTTGAAAGATTAGGAGGATGCCCAAAGCAGCAGATAGAATACAGTGCAGGGAAGTATATGGTCATGAACTTTGGTAGAACGAATAAAAGTACAGACTATTTTTTAAACACACAGTGAATTCAGAATGGGAGATACAAAAGGACTTGTGAGTCCTTGTGCAGGATTCTCTAAAGGTCAACTTGCAGGTTGCATTGGTAGTGAGAAAAACAAATACAATGTTCACCTCTTTCACATCAGACAAAGTTTGGTATGGGTCCCCAAATCCTAAGAACTTTCTAAAGGGGCACAATTGAGAGCATCCTGACAGGCTGCATCACTGCCTGGTATGGGAACTGTACCTCCCTTAATCACAGGACTCTGCAGAGAGTGGTGCGGTCAGCCCAGCACATCTGTGGATGTGAACTTCCCACTCTTCAGGACTTTTACAAAGACAGGTGTATAAAAAAGGGTTGAAGATCATTGGGAACCTGAGTCACCCCAGCCACAAATTGTTCCATCTGCTACTATCTGGAAAATGGCACTACCGTATAAAAGCCAGGACCAACAGGCTTCGGGACTGCTTCTTCCATCAGGCCATCAGACTGCTTAATTCATGCTGACGCAACTGTATTTCTATGTTATATTGACTATCTTGTTATACATACTATTTATTATAAATGACTATAAATTGCACATTGCCCATTTAGATGGAGACGTAACGTAAAGATTTTTACTCCTCGTGTACAATATATGAAGGATGTACGTAATAAAGACAATTCAATTCAATTCATTCCTTTCGCGAGGACTAGAATATAAAAACAATGTTATAGTGCTGAAACTTTATATGACATTGGTCAAAGCACATGTGGATTATTATAAGCAATTTAGCCCCATATCTAAGAAAGGTTGTGCTGTCTTTGAGATGGTGTAGAGATTTATGTGAATGATACTGGGAATGAAAAAATTAACATATGAGGAGTGTTTGATGGCAGCAGGTTTGTACTTGCTGGAGTTTAGAAAAATGAGGGAGACTCTGATTGAATCATACTGACTATTGATAGGCCTAGATAGAGTAGATGTGGAAGGAATGTCTCCAATAGTGGAAGAGTCCAGCACTAGAGGGCACAACCTCAGAATAGAAGGATATCTCTTTAGAAAAGTGTTGAAGAGGAACTTCTTTAGGCTGAAGGTAGTGAACCTCTGGAATTCAGCTATGGAGACAGTGTTATTGAGTATATTTGAATTGAGTGTTGATAGATTCTGATTAGTAGGAGGTCATCAAATATTATGGGGGAGAAGGCAGGAGAATGGGTTGAGATGAAAAAGAAATTAACGATCATCGAATGGCAGAGCAGACATGATGGGCTGAATGGCTTAATTCTGCTCCAAGGTCTTATGGTGTTATGAAATATGTGGCAATAAAGTGTGATGAATAGAGATCTTACTGAGCTGATACACTTTCCTGCTGTGTATTCAGCACCCTTTCACATTTACTAGTGGTGCCTCATAAATCCTATTCCATCATCTACTACTGCTAGCAATAAACAGAATTCAACTATTTGACAGGTACATGTAGTCCTTCATTGAGTACTGCTATTAAAATGGCAACTTTTCACACTTCTTCCCCATCACAAACAGAAATGGGCTGGATTTGAATAATCTGACATATTCAGACACTGGAGTAAAATCAGTTCTTGCTCCAGAGCTGCTGAACCAGGACTCAAATATTGACTAACCTCCATCCTTTTTTCTTCTTCCATTTCCCATTCTCACCCCTTCTCTTCTACTCTCCTACCCATCACCTCCATCTGGCTCCTGTCCTCCTTCCCTTTTTTCCATGGTCTACTGTCCTCTTCTATCTGGTTCCTTCTTCAGCCCTTCATCTTCTCTATCTATCTCGTCCCAGCTTCTTATTTCAAACTTCTTTCCCACCCACCCTTTATCCCATTCCTTTTCAGTCCAATGAAGAGACTTGACCCAATACATGGACTGTTTATTCCTGACACACCTCCCTCCCCCCCACATAGATGATACCTGACTTGCTGAGTGTCACCAGCACCTTGGGTGTATTGCTATAATATTGGCCGACTTCTGCATGATATTTTTAAAGCAAAACTTTGGATGGAAATGGGTACTTGCTGAAGAAAGGACAATCTCATGGAGATTAGCAAGAAAAGCACTGAGACATTATTTTTCTCTTCCAACTAGTGCTCAGGTTATTTGCAGAATTCCTGAAGATAATTTGAAGAGGATTAAAGAGTGATTAGGAATTTCTGCAGCAGCTACTGAAGTCAACAATAACTTTCGGAAGAAAGCAGTTCTTCCTTTGTCCTTGGTTGAAGTAATACAAGCTTTGAGCCAGTTTCAGCATTGAGAAAGCAAAGAATTTGTGTATTTGATAAGAAGTTTAAGAAGTATAGGATTCCTCAACAAAAAGAAACATGTGAATGTTAAAATGGACAACATTTTCATATGTAGTACTTGGCCAAAACAGATATTACAGAATAAATAACTTGCATTAAAAGCTTCAGAATTCAATGAATCATGAGAAAACTACAGCAGTTTGTGGACATCTGAATAACTCTGCTGAGGGAGTAAGATTAGTCTTTGGATAAAGTAATACATGCAATGTAGCAGCTAAACCAACTAAAGAATACATGGGAATCAGTCAGTCATCAAGTTAAAATAATGAAACAATTACGAAAAAAAACAATATAGTTTGCTGAAAGCTATGAGAGGTAGGAAGAAACAAAATGAGTGTGATGTCTTGGAATGGAGCGTAGAACCTAAGGTTGTCTTAATATTGAGAAGCAGATATAAAGTACAAAATATTAACCTCGATATACATTATATCACAAGTCACATGACAGACAAAATCAACTGTACATTTAGGAAAAGGTAGTAATAGTAGTTAAATAGACAAATTCCTTTGACTAACTATAGCTATTGGTAATTAGTAAAATAATTTTACAAGTTAAGAGAGATACAGAAGTGGAATGAAATGCCATGTTGAAGATGATGAGATGGATCCAAATGCTAGAGGCTAAAATAAAAAAGAACTAGATGACTGGATGTTTAAATACACATGTGCTAATAGCACGTGCATGCTGGAAACTAAACAGTAGGCAATTAAAATCTCCACGGTACCCGCCTACTGGTAATTCATTAAGAATCATTTGTATTATAAGCTGATGTCTTTGAGCAGAAAAGACCACACTGCCCAAAACCCTTTTTTGACAGGAACATCAGTGTCACTGGGGTCCAGCAATGATATCTTAAATGTGAAGTTATCAGAGCAGAAGAACATAATAGGTCCACGCTGGTACATTGTTTGAATTGCGAGGCCAAAAAGGAGAAAATGTGATCCTCCAGGAAATCTCAGTTATCCTCCAATGTGGAATCTTGACATCTTAAAACCCCAACTATCCTCTGAGTTGGCTTCTGAAATGGGTAAGTACTTAGAGCCATAGAGTTACAGAGTCATAGATGACTACAACACAGAAATAGGCCCTTCAGCTCTTCTATTTTGTGCAAACTGTGTATGCTGCCTTCTATTGATTGTGAGTGAACGCTGGATATTCTGTGATAATAAAGATAAATACTGTCTGCTGTTTCACACCTCCATGAATATTCATATGAATCCATTGTTTTTAGTGATGAACTTGTCAGGTCTAATTATGGGAGTAGACTTACTGATGAAACTAGTGTTATGTGCGTAACTCTGAACATCCAAATACAAGCTGGATATAAAATATTCTGCATTGTTAGAGCAGCAACAGAAGTCTCCTTGAGAGTAAATTGTGTTTATTTCCCTTACTGGATCTTTTATGAATATGCACCACAACTCAAAATTTTACATTCACATTATGTTATATACTGTATAACATACACTAATATTACTATTCAGAAATTGTGTTATTTTTCAGTTGTCTTTTTAAAAGATTAATATTAATGATTTTTGAACAAGTTTTCTTGAATGCTTCATTTATTTCAATTTGTCTCTGCTACACTCTTATTAATAGTAAAACAATGAATACAAGTAAGCAACAGGACTCATCCTTTTTCATTAAAAAATGCATAATTATTGTTACTAATTCATTAATCAATGATAATTTCTACTCAAAATGACCAGGGCACTGAAGAAAATTTTCAGAAGATTATCACTAATTTCAGCACATGCATTCAAAAATATTCGCCATCCTTGTGTTAGAGGAAGTTTAGGATTGTCTTTGTGATATATTTTGTGAGAAATTACTACTGTGCCAAAGTTAAATACATGAAAGAATCAATTACCCTCAATACAAAACATAAGGTTCTATTTGAAACCAATTGTACATTGGTGAATACAAATACCATGCCCACACCCATTTAGTTCCTATGACCAACTGTGAATTTCTGACTCACAATATGGAATGCATTTGGATTGCTTGTACGACATGTTGGATCTGGAATTATAAAGCTAGTTAAGATATTTGTCCATGTACAAACCACACTGCAAAAAGGAAGAAATAAAATTGCTCTTTGATATATTGCTGCTTGAAGACACCATAAAGCAAATAGATGAACTGATGGAGTGGGGAAGTTCATTGTTAGTTGTTGACAGACTAAATATTAAACTGGTCTGTTTGACAGAAACGGCTTACAATTTTGGATTAAAAATAGAGATTGTGATGAATCAATGCTTTGTTACAGAACAGACAGTAAAATAGGTTACAATCATTACATCTATGACTTGGACATGATTCAGGCAGTGAAAGGTCCTATTTTGGGTTGGAGCTGAATCTGCCAGATCTCTACTGTGTTAAAGCACTGATAAACAGCTGCTGTCATATATAGGGGTATATTGTATAATCTGGATTACAAGATCATTGACCAGGAAGTCACTTTGCATTAACAAGCACAATGAAGTATGCATTACTCAATGCTTGGTTTATTTGCATGTTCAAGTGGCTTCTTTCATAGAAGAACACAAGTTTACTTATTCCTGGAACAAAAGTTTATTTACCTGGGTGGAGCCACAATGGAAAGGATTGCAGATTTCACATGGTATTGACATGGCTTCATAGGATGCACTGTTCACCTTCCTCTGCATTCATCCAAGTGATACCCAACTTGTTTTACTCGTAAACTGATCCTTATGGCCTTTTGATAACAGAAGGGTTTCTGAGAGCATCCAAAATTCAAGCATTTTATTTCCTGAATTTAAATGAATTTCGGGAATAAGAACGTAGTTCAACAATTGCCCTTACATACACCTCTGAATCCATTGCTAAATTAGAACTTGAACCGATAGAATAACTCACGGCCAGAATGGTTGGTCATACAACTCTCCCAGTAACTGCAGAGGACCTCCGGCACTCTGCATTAATTAGATAGCTGCCAAGTTATGTAAAAGATAAATTTATGTTGTGATGGAGAACCAAAGGAAATATAAATAGTGACAGTAATGTAGTGGATGTGTGCTTTGTTTTTTTTTCCTGTAATTTGTCATATGCTGTACTTTTCTATTCTAACTTTAAATTAGTTTAAATAAGCCATCTACAAGATGACTCGAGCTGCTGTTGTCCGTTAAATAAGGTACCTTGGGCAACTTGTAAATTGAACAAGCATGTGCTCTTCCATATCTATGATATATTTAGCTGACTTAGTCTAAAT
Organism: Mobula birostris; assembly: GCF_030028105.1. Taxonomy (NCBI): domain Eukaryota; kingdom Metazoa; phylum Chordata; class Chondrichthyes; order Myliobatiformes; family Myliobatidae; genus Mobula; species Mobula birostris. Next base: position 56,658,721 of record NC_092372.1, read on the forward strand.
TATATAGAGGTCACTTATTTTCATCACAGAAACGATTGACATCAGGATTTGGACCATTGTTTGAACTGGAGAAATCAAAACATTGCCACTGTGCAGAAAGAGTCAAATCAAGATTAAGCAATCCACCTAGTAGGTCCCTCTGACACTGTTATCAGTGTCAGTTCAAACATTATTTGAACAGATGAATTGCTTTCCATTGATCTTTCTTGATGTGACAGCCAAAATTGATAGAACTTAGGAAAAAGATAATTTAGCAACCAAATAGAATCTTCTTTTTAAGTTCAAAATTGAATGTCTACTTGAATGTGAATGGATATTGTTAATTTACACATATCAATTAGATAGATAGAATTCCCTGGAAATTACAATACAGAAAGAGGCAATTTACCTGACTAAATGTTGGTGATAATTTTGCACATGAACAGAAGGCCTAATCTTATGCAATTTGTTTTCAAGTTTAATTAGCCCTCTTCTTTAATTGTCTATATAACCTACTTGTTAATTTTAAATTGTATCTGTTTAATCATACAGTCTAACTGTGCCATCTATGGTGCCTCAATCTCCTAAATAAATCCTCTGCTTTGCAAATTCCACATCTTTGCTAAACTTCTTCCAATTAGGGCAGTCACTTTTGAAGCTTGGCAGTGTGTTTCAAAACCAAGCTATTGATTCTGGTAGTAGGTGGCTGAGCTAATAATTGCCTTCTCACTGCAGAGTTTGGTTTCAGACCTTTTATTTAGTAGTTTCCCATGCTCCTGAAATGGTTTCCTCATTTACTCTGAATTGAGTAGGAAAGATAGATGTCATTTTAACTATTAGTTGTATGGTTCTTTATAAAGTACAAACATTTCTTGAATATATTAATTACAGATTTTGAATCAGGTTTATTGTTACTGTCTTATATGATGTGAAACTTGTTGTTAGCAGAGACATAAAATTACCATGAATTACAAAATAAATAACTAGAGCCAATAAAAAGAATCATGAGGTAGTGTTAGTGGGTTCATGGATTGTTCAGAATTCTGCGAATGGAGGGGAAGAAGTTACTTCTGAATCACTGAGTATAAGTCTTTATGCCCCTGTAGCTTCTCTTTGATGGTAGTAATGAAAATGGGCCATATCCCAGTTGGTGAGAGTCCTTAATGATAGATGCCAACCTTTTGAGGTACTGCCTCTTGTAGATATTTTGATGGTTGGGAGGATTGTGCCTGTCATGGAGCTGATGTCCTCTTGTGATGCTGTTCATTGGAGATTCTATACAAGGCTGTGATGCAACCAGTCAGAAAGCTCTCCATGGTGCATCTATAGAAATTTTCATTTCTTTGGTGACATAATAAATCTCTTCAAACTCCTAACAAAGTACAGCTGCTGATGTGCCATCTTCAATGATTACATCAATATGTTGGATCCAGGACAGATTCTCTGAAATGTTGATACTCCAAACTTGAAGTTTTGCACCCTTTCCACTGATGACCCACCTCGATGAGCACTCGTCTGTGTTCGCACGACTTCTCCTTTCTGAAGTCCACAATCAATTCTTTGGTCTTGCTGAATTGAGTGCAAGGTTGTTATTGTGATGCCGTTCAACCAGCTGACCTATCTCACTCTTGTATATTTCCTCATGGTCATCTGAGTTTTTCCCAACAACAGTGGTGTCATCAGTGAATTTATAAATGCTCCTTAAACGGTGCTTAGCCACGCAGTCATGAGTACAGAGCAGTGGGCCAAGCACACATTCTTGAGGTGTACCTGTGTGATTGTCAGTGAGAAGAAAATATTATTACTGATTCACACAGACTGTGGTGTCACGGTGAGAAAAATCAAGGAGCCAGTTGCAGAGGGAGGTCGAGAGGTCCAGATTTAGAAGCTACTAAGGGAATAATGTGGGCACGTGGCCAAGTGGTTAAGGCATTCAACTAGCGATCTGAAGGTTGTAAGTTCGAGCCCCAGCTGAGATAGCGTGTTGTGTCCTTGAGCAAGGCACTTAGTCACACAGGGCTCTGCGATGACACCAGTGCCAAGCTGTATGGGTCCTAATGCCCTTTCCTTGGACAACATCACTGTCGTGGAGAGGGGAGACTTACAGCATGGGCAACTGCCGGTCTTCCATACAACCTTGCCCAGGCCTGCGCCCTGGAGTGTGAAGACTTTCCAGGCGCAGGTCCATGGTCTCGCAAGACTAGTGGATGCCTTTACGAAGGGAAGAATGGTATTGAATACCAAGCTGTACTTGATAAATGTTACGTACCCCGTAACTGGGTTGCCAAACCAGCAGAAATGGATCACTCAGTTGGAGTCTGGATTACTAGAACTAAGAAAGTTTTATTAAAGAAACAAGCAACACAGTAATCGAAAGGATAATAAATGCAACAGTTCAGCAATGATAACCACACATGTGCACAGAATTAAGATAACAGCATCAATCAAGCTCTATCGTTGTCTAGGGGTAAATGACCAAATTTCAAAGTGACACAAAAGTTCAGTCCAATTTAGTTCAGTTCGCAGTAATCGTCGCCATGGCGATGGACAACGTTGAGGGAGAGAGAGAGAACGGGAACGACTGATCATTCAGACACGGCTTCCACTCACAGACCGGCGATATGGCTCACAAGCAGCTTTCGGGCGGGTCCTTGGTGATGTCACCTGAGGTCACCGACTGTGACCCCTCCTCCAGATGCGGTCGATCCTCTGCAGTGAACCCGGCACCCAAGCGAGGGTGGACACACACCAGGTTCCCGCTGATCGTACCTTTCCACCCTGTGCGTTGTCCGGTACTTCCCACCGACTCGTGAGAGGCGCACTGCTTCCAGGGTCTCGTTACCTCGGGTGTCGTGTGTCCTGCCTTAGCGAACCGGTCCCTTTTTATCCCCCTCCTGGGGTATCGCCTGTCCATCACTTCAAACAGTTCAGGGTTCAAAGGGGGAGCCGCTCCAGACAGCTCTCTCTCTTCCCCCGTCCCTTCATTACACATCTCCAGATGCTGTTTCATTGTGTTCCTTATCTCTCTCTTGAAGACAGGTGGCAGACCAACTGCTGATCACACAGGACAGCTAACATCTTATCTATGTGTATTCTCGTCACATAAACAACATCTTGATATATGTGTTACACTTGTCTAATGCCCCAAAGCAGTGTGGAAAGTCAGTGAGGTTCATATACTGTAGACATGTTGTGGTGGTAGGTGAGCTGCAGTGGTTCCAGATTCTTGCTTATGTAGGATCTAATTCTAGCTAAAACCAAACTCTTGATGTACATTATTATGGTAGATGTGAGTGCTACTGGGTGATAGTCATTGAGGTAGCTCGCTTTGCTCTTCTTGGACACCTGCATGACTGCAGCCCTTTTGAAGCACGTGGGAACATCAGACTGCAGCAGTAAGTGATTGAAGATGTGCTAGGACGCTCCAGCCAGGTACTCTTTAAGGGCCTGATGTTCTGATATCAGCCTCTGCGATTCAGATCACAGGGTTGCCTGATGCTGTGGGGATTTACACATGGGCACTGTTATTCTCCCTGTCAAAGTGTGCTTAAAAAAGGGATTCAGCTCATCAGGATGTGAAGCATCACTGCCTTTATCATGTTTCCTTTTAGCCTGCGGAGTCTGGATTATTTCCAAAGCTTGGCCTCCTTACTGGAAGTCGTTACAGCTGTTCTTTTGGAAAATGGGTCGAACATGATCCAGTTTTTTGATCCAGTATATAATTCTGTAATGCTATAAAGAAGAAGACACTTATAACATTTGCAAAAGTCTCTGTTCTTTAAAAAAAGATTGGGGACTTTTTTGATTGCTGAACACTCTGGAAGTACAGCAATGGGGATTGATAGATATAAACAAAGATGTCACTTCTAAAGTTTTGCTTTGATACATTGATATCAAGATATCTCTGATAACATCCAGAAACTAATGATGTTTTTAGTTGTTTTGTTTGGTGTTCACTGGCTGGTCTCATGTAAACTTTGATTATTCCACAGCCTATGATCCATGTGTATTACTTCTTCATTGTAAAATGTTTCCAGAAATATCAAAAAAATGGATATTTTAACATAGATGAATTTGGCATTGTCTTCTTTTGTAACCAAAGATGATGATGTTAGCAGTAATAAAGAGGATAAATAAAAGTAAACAACAGGCACCACAGCTAAAGCTGTGATTCATTCAGCAGAAGATATGAAATCTCATCACACTGCATCACAGTTTTAGTGGAAGTGGTATCAAACCACCTTGCTTGAAAGAAGTCTAGAGTATCTATCATGTCAGAAGTAATCACGTTATAAACCTCCCACCCCCACCCTCAAGCACTTTGTGCCAAATAAACTCTCTATGAGTGTTGTTGCAATTGTTGAAAACAATTTTGTTTCTTTTTGTTATGTTGAGTTCAAGGAAAGTGAAAATAGATTGAAATCAATGACATTAATACATCTTCATTAACTAGGTAATCTCATGTGTAGCCAATGAATTTTCATGATTAGATAAAGTAACCTATTATTCTCATATTTTAGTCCATTTGCCTGCTTATATTTTAACATGGACATGTCATTTTTCTAAAATCACATTTTTGCATCATGGCACAATGTTATAACAGGTAGGTTTGTGAGAAATTCATTTCCATCTGTATGGTTTGAGGAAAGATCAGTACCCATACATGATTTGACAAGAACAGAGGGAGGAATGGTGGTCTTTTGCAATGTGTGAGAGCTTTGATTCAAATCTGAGATCAGATTGAGAGAGAGGTCAAAGACTTCCTACAAAGCTGCAAATATATCACATTGGGCTGAATTGAGTGGGGAGGTACAGACACTTAACTCTTATTCTCTTAATAGAGAATAAACTATTGGATTTTCCTCACAGATCCAGAATTACTGTGAAAGTGTATCTCCTACGCAGCAGCACACTGACAATTTTACAGCTATGCTCTGTTCTTTGACTTCCTAGCTGTTCAACTTTTTGGCAGTTCCCCAGCACTAAGAAATCTGCTATTGCAACGTGCACTCAGGGGGACCTGCCACAGGAGGCTATTCTCACTTTGGTTCAATAAAGATGATTTACTTTAAAGGATTAATGTATGCAAAACATTTTTGTAGTTTTTTTATTGGGGGGACTTTTACACAGGACCAAAAAAAAAGCTACATAATGTTATAAAATTAGTCAGTTCCATCTTGGGTACTAGCCACCTCAGTATCCAAGACTTCTTCAAGGTGCCTCAGAAAGGTGACGTCCATTATTAAGACACCCCACTACCCAGGGCATGCCCTTTCTTCATTGTTACTATCAGGAAGGAGATACAGAAGCCTGAAGGCACATACTCAGCAATTCAGGAACAGCTTCTTCCCCACTGCCGTCCAAATGGACACTGAACCCATGAACACTACCTCACTTTTTTAATGTTATTTCTGTTTTGCACTATTTTTAATGTAACTATTTAACTGTGTCTATCTAAATGTCACTAATGTATCTGCCTCCACCACCGACCCAAGCTGTGCGTTCTACATACCCAATACTCTGTGTTTAAAAAAAAATACCTGCCCCACACATCTCCATTCTTGAACAACAGTAGCTGCTCGCCAGTGTACTGGGATTTCGCCTAGGGCTAAAGAGGATGTTACTCAAGTCTCCAGCAATCTTATCTCTTCCCTCTCTCAGTAACCGGGGGTATATTTCATTAGGCTCCCAGGACTTATCCCCCTTCTCCTTTACCTTGAAATACCTTAGCATATTCATACACTTGGGATGATGAAAAGTCTTAGCCCAAAACATTGACAGTTTATTCCTTTCATAGATGCTCCCTGCCCTACTGAGTTTCTCCAGCATTTTGTATATGTATGTGTTAAGTGTGAATTTAGCCCAGAGATTTGCAGTGAGTGCAATTGGTTGGTCGTTAACCTCAAAATCCTCGCCAATAAATTAATTTGTTTCAGTCTTAGTAATTTTCAGCCCATATTACAAAACTAGTCTTGTAAGCAACAATCACGATGGGTTTCTCACTGGAGTTCTCACAAAATCTCTCACAATTACAACAATTTCATCAGAAGCTTGGTTGAATCCTCACAGAAAGAGTCTAAACATTCATCCCCCTTCTCAAGCTTTTCTGCCAAGATTACTATGGTAATTCAGAAAGCTCCTATCAAAATTACACTTAATTGAACATCACAGTCATGGAAAGTGGCCAATTAAAAAAAACATTGCTTTGACAAAGGCAGGGTGATCTTCCAAAATGGGTATAGAGATTTACTGTTGAGGTATTTTTGTTCCAGGAATTATTTTTGTTTCTAAGTTCATCCTTGGAGAGCAGTATTCGTGTCACATGTGACAAATAAAACTAAATCTAATCCCAAATCTAGACTTCTGACATTCAGAATTTCAGAGGCAGAATACGATGAGTTGAGGATCATTTATAGCAAGTTTAGCTCTACTGATTGTGGATGAATCTCTAGGCATCAGAATTGTGGTGCAATATATAATCTATTAAGCCTTTGAAGATCAGACAAGTAGTATTTAGCAGACAAGCAGACTGGAAAGGTTTCATTAATGTCAACAGCAAGGAAAATTTGCTGGAAAGCAAAAATGGGTTTCCCATTTTACATGAATACCTTGTGAATTGAGACTTAACGATTCTGAATTGTCATGAACCCTCTTGTCAGCACCTGTTGTCTCATTTATGGATCAAATTTAGACACTAATACAAAAGGAGACTGTTGAAAATGCTAATGCAAAAGATGTGTGTCACATAAATGCACAGTATGTTTCCCACTTTTTGTGAATGTGTGAGCAACTGGCATTAAAGAACTGCATCCTTCCATCATGCTTGCTATATTTAATGGGCCATATGATCAACACTTCAATGTGGCAAATTTGCATGGGTATTGCAAAATAACGCAAGTATTCTTGTGTACTTGGAATGAAGAAGAAGCTGGCACTCTCTTCTCCCGTTGTGAGGATAAATTCAAGAGTAATCAAGATGCTTTGCTAGCACTATATTAAAATTTTGACTTAGGCTTCCATCTTTAAAATGGCAGCATTATGTAACCCAACAAATCTCTTCTTCCTTTGTATTCAGACCAAGAAAACAATATGGTTGTATTTATATGTTCTTGTCACCAGCACTCAGTGAAATGCCTTAACTTTGATTATTAGCAACTAGGACACAACTGATAATGAAGGTATGCATTAATGTTTCACGCTTGCCACTCGACCCATTTAGGCAACAAACAATCTGCTGGAGAAACTTAGTATTTCAAGCATCGTTTGTGAGGGTGGGGATGTTTCAGGTCAAAAATCTGCATCAGGATATTGTTGGCAACTTGTTTGAATGCAAGCAAGAACTATCAGCCATGATCATACTAAATGGCGGTGCAGGCTCGAAAGGCCAAATGGCGTACTCCTGCACCTATTTTCTATGGTTTCTATGTTTCTAAATGCTTTAAAAGTGTCTCTCTTTAAAAGTCACAGCTTACATTTAACAAACATCAGTTCATAAAAATGGTATGGAAACTAAATGAACAAGGAGCATGTGTTGGCTATCATGTTTTCCTTTCTGAGTGTCAGGTTTACATTTGATATCATCCATATAAAGGCTTTGTTTCTCATTTTGAATATTAATCTTCCAGAATTTGGAGGCCATAGGTTAAAGAACTGCCCATCTGTCTGCCCATCTGCCAGTGAACACAATCTCAATAACTCTACAGCTTGAATTTGAAACAAATTGTTATCGCTCTTGTGGGATTCCTTGCTCTGATGCATCTACCCATTCTACTATAGTTTTTAGGATTTTCAAACACAATATTTCTATTACCCAATCACCATTCTCTGATTAATATCCTCTTTCTTTATTTTTAATCTTATTTTATGCTGAACAATAGCAAGAAGTTAGCTTGTTTCCATAATTAAAAAGTGTTTATTTCCAGAAGTAGTGCTTAAAGTTGGTGGGAGGGATTTGGGGAGCATATATTGAAGAGCAGCACAAGTTGAGCAGTTCGTAAAGCTGACAATACCTGAGACCTGGGTTCAATATCAACCTCTGGTATTGTCTGTGTGGAGTTTGAGCATTCCCCCTGTGACTGCCTGGATTTCCTCTGGGTGTTTAAGTTTCCTTCCATATCTCAAAGAAATGGATGTTAGATTGACCAGTGTAAAAATTCCCATAGTGTTCAGGTGAGTGGTAATATGGGGGATGGAGATAATTGATCAGACAATACAATATGCAGAAAATAAAAATGGGATTAATGTAGGATTAATACAAATGGGTGATTGAAGTTTGGTGCAAACTTGATGGGCCAAATGACCTGTTCTCTAAATGCCTGAATTTAGAATCACACCTTCCACATAAAACGGTTGAAGAAATCTGGGTCATAACTATTATTACTTCCTCAGGGCATTTGTAATCAAGTTGTGGTCAGTCAATTTTGTCATTGATCTGCAATGTAGAACTCGAAGCACAGAAGTTAAAATCGATTTGAAGAAACATGAACAAATTAGAATAGAAAAGCCAGTAAGTGTATGGTATGTAAGAAGTTGTTTTCAAGAAGGAATCCAGTAGGATAACTCTGTAAAATAATTTCAGATTTTTTCTATGTTCTGATTAAACCAGTGAAGTACTGGAACAGAGTCTGATTATTACAAAACAACTGAAGTAAAATTTTCCAGGAGTTCTTAGGTTTTTGTCTAAAAACATTTGCCAAGAACACATGGCACAGATCTATTTGTGTGTTTGGATAAATCTAAAAGTGTAATAGAGGCAAAAATTTTAAAGTCATCAAAAGGAGGAAGCCTTTGTCTCAGAAGAGTGACTTTTCCATAAGACCATAAGACAAAGGAGCAGAAGTCGGCCATTCGGCCCATCGAATCTGCTGCGCCATTTTATCATGAGCTGATCCATTCTCCCATTTAGTCCCACTCCCCCACCTTCTCACTATAACCTTTGATGCCCTGGCTACTCAGATACCTATCAATCTCTGCCTTAAATACACCCAATGACTTGGCCTCCACTGCTGCCCATGGCAACAAATTCCATAGATTCACCACCCTCTGGCTAAAAAAATTTCTTCACATCTCTGTTCTGAATGGGCGCCCTTCAATCCTTAAGTCATGCCCTCTCGTACTAGACTCCCCCATCATGGGAAACAACTTTGCCACATCCACTCTGTCCATGCCTTTCAATATTCGAAATGTTTCCATGAGGTCCCACTCATTCTTCTAAACTCCAAGGAGTACAGTCCAAGAGCGGTCAAATGTTCCTCATATGTTAACCGAATCATTCCCAGAATCATTGTAGTAAGTGTTCTCTGAACCCTCTCCAAGGTCAACACATCCCTTCTTAAATAAGGAGGCCAAAACTGCATACAGTACTCCAAGTGAGGTCTCACCAGCGCCTTATAGAGCCTCAACATCACATCCCTGCTCCTATACTCTATTCCTCTAGAAATGAATGCCAACATTGCATTCACCTTCTTCACCACCACCGACTCAACCTGGAGGTTAACTTTAAGGTTAACTCCCAAGTCCCGTTGCATCTCAGAACTTTGAATTCTCTCCCCATTTAAATAATAGTCTTCCCGTTTATTTCTTCTGCCAAAGTGCATAACCATTCACTTTCCAACATTGTACTTCATTTGCCACTTCTTTGCCCATTCTCCCAATCTATCCAAGTCTCTCTGCAGACTCTCCGTTTCCTCAGCACTACCGGCCCCTCCACCTATCTTTGTATCGTCAGCAAACTTAGCCACAAAGCCATCTATTCCATAATCCAAATCGTTGATGTACAACGTAAAAAGAAGCGGCCCCAACACGGATCCCTGTGGAACACCACTGGTAACCGGCAGCCAACCAGAATGAGATCCCTTTATTCCCACTCTCTGTTTCCTGCCAATCAGCCAACACTCTATCTACGTATATGTAACTTTCCCGTAATTCCATGGGCTCTTACCTTGTTTAGCAGCCTCATGTGCGGCACCTTGTCAAAGGCCTTCTGAAAATCCAAATACACAACATCCACTGCATCTCCCTTGTCTAGCCTACTTGTAATTTCCTCAAAAAATTGCAATAGGTTTGTCAGGCAGGATTTTCCTTTAAGAAAACCATGCTGAGTTCTGCCTATCTTGTCATATGCCTCCAGGTACTCCGTAACCTCATCCTTGACAATCGACTCCAACAACTTCCCAACCAGCAATGTCAAGCTAACAGGTCTATAATTTCCTTTTTGCCTCCTTGCCCCCTTCTTAAATAGCAGAGTGACATTTGCAATCTTCCAGTCCTCCGGAACCATGCCAGAATCTATTGACTTTTGAAAGGTTATTGCTAATGTCTCCGCAATCTCCACAACTACTTCCTTCAGAAGACAAGGGTGCATTCCAACTGGTCCGGGAGATTTATTTACCCTTAGACTATTCAGCTTCCTGAGTACTTTCTCTGTCGTAATTGTGACTGCACACACTTCTCTTCCCTGACACCCTTGAGTGTCTGGTATACTACTGATGTCTTCCTCAGTGAAGACTGATGCAAAATACTAGTTCAGTTCCTCCGCCATCGCCTTATCTTCCATTACAATATCTCCAGCATCATTTTCTATCGGTCCTATATTTACTGTCACCTGTCTTTTACTCTTTATATACTTGAAAAAGCTTTTAGTATCATCTGATATTTTTTGCTAGCTTCCTTTCATAGTTCATCTTTTCCTTCTTAATGTCCTTCTTAGTTTCCTTTTGTAATCTTTTTAAAAACTTCCCAATACTCTGTCTTCCCACTAATTTTTGCTTCCTTGTATGCCCTCTCCTTTGCTTTAACTTTGGCTTTGATTTCTCTTGTCAGCCAGGGTTGCATCCTTTTTCCATTCGAAAATTTCTTCTTTTTTGGAAAAAAAATCTGTCTTGCACGTTCCTCACTTCTTGCATAAACTCCAGCCACTGCTGCTCTGCCGTCCTTCTCACTAGTGTCCCTTTCCAGTCAACTTTGGCCAGTTCCTCTCTCATGCCACTGTAATTTCCTTTACTCCACTGAAATACTGAGACATTGGATTTCAGCTTCTCTTTCTCAAATTTCACAGTGAACTCAATCATGTTATGATCACTGCCTCCTAAGGGTTCCTTCACCTCAATCCCTCTAATCACCTCTCATTCATTACAAAATACTCAATCCAGTATGGCTAATCCCCTAGTGGGCTCAACAACAAGCTGTTCTAAAAAGCCATCTCAGACATTCTACAAATTCTCTCTTGAGATCCAGTGACAACCTGATTTTCCCAATCCACTCGCATGGTAAAATCCCCCACAATTATCATAACATTTCCCTTCTGACAAGCCTTTTCTATTTCCTGTTGTAATTTGTAGTCCACATCCCTGCAGCTGTTAGGAGACCTGTATATAACTGCCATCAGGGTCCTTTTACCCCTGCAATTTCTTAGCTCACCCATAAAGATTCTGCACCTACCAATCCTATGTCACCTCTTTCTTATAATCTAATATCATTTCTTACCAATAAAGCCACGCCTCCCCCTCTGCCTACCTGCCTGTCCTTCCGATACACTGTGTCTCCTTGGATGTTCAGCTCCCGGAGACATTCATCCTTTAGCCACGTCTCAGTGATGGCCACAATATCATACCTGCCTATCTGTAGCTGTACGACAAGATCATCCACCTTATTCCTTATGCTGCGTGCATTTAAGTATAACACCTTAAGTCCAGTATTTGGTACTTTTTGCTTTGATTTCACTGCAACTTTATTGCATGCAACTCATCCCAATGGCTACAAATTTGCCCCAGCACCTGCCTGTTCTTCCTGACATCTTTACTGCTCACTATCTAGATTTATTTCTGTTTCCCCCTCCTCTGCTCTATCATTCCGCTTCCCATCCCTCTGCCAAATTAGTTTAAAGCCTCCCTAACAGCTCTATTAAACCTTCCCGCCAGGATATTGGTCCCCTTTGGGTTCAGGTGTAACCCGTCCTTTTTGAACAGGTCATACTTCCCGTAGAAGATATCCCAATGATCCAAGATTCTGAAGCCCTGCCCCCTGCACCAATCTCTCAGCCACACATTCATCTGCCTGATCCTACTGTTCTTGCCCTCACTAGCACGTGGCACAGGTAGCAATCCTGAGATTACTACCCTGGAGGTCACGCTTCTCAACTTCTTTCCTAACTTCCAGAAATCTCTCTTAAGGATCTCCTCCCTTGTCCTATCTATGTCATTGATACCAACATGTACCAAGACAGCTGGCTGCTCACCCTCTCTCTTCAGAATATTCTGGGCCCAATCCAAGACATCCCGTACCCTGGCACCTGGGAAGCAACACACCATGTGGGTATCTCTATCAGACTCACACAGTCTCCTGTCTGTTCCCCTGACTATGGAATCCCCTATGACTACCACATTCCTCTTCTCCCTCCTTCCCTCCTGCACAACAGCGCCAGGCTCAGTGCCAGAGACCTGGTTACTGTGGGCATCCCCTGTCAGGTCATCCCCCTCAACAGCATCCAAAATGAGATACTTGTTGCTGAGGGGGGCAGCCACAGGGGTGCTCTCCACTATCCAGCCATTTTCCTTCCCTCACCTGACAGTCACCCAATTTTCTGACCACTGTAGCCTGGGAAAGACTACCTCCCTGTAGCTCTTGTCTATCACCTCTTCACTTTCCCTGATAAGCAGTAGGTCATCAAGCTGCAGCTCCAGGTTCCTAACACGGTCTCTGAGGAGCTGCATCTCAGTGCACCTGGCGCAGATGTGGCCATCAGGGAGGCTGAAGGTATCACCTTTCTTATATTACAGTATTTCATAGCATTTTATGGTCTCATACACTGTCAGTAAAGGTGGCCAATATAACCTTCCGTGATGTTGAGAGAACATGCTAGCGTCTAAGCATGCTATAAAAAGGAAGTTTTATTTGACAAATGGCAAGATGATATTCTGTAGAATTGTTAGAAGAATCACCCCTTGTAATAATGATCTGGGAGGCACAGAGAGAATCTGTAATCACTGACAGGTACTTCTATTGTCTTAATGGAAGAACACATGAATTTACACAACACACCCACAAAGTTTCCTCACCTTCCAGGAACAGTCAAAGAACAGAAAATACAATACTAGTTAAAAAGGAGTTTCTGCTGCTGGCCACAAGTTTGCCATAGTCCTATTTCAAATCTCCATATCCGTGGGGTCCTCCTCATCAACCATAGTTGTTTTTCAGTTGCTGAAGAGTCATCACTGTGTTCTATATGAAAACCTTTGTTTTTATAGTATTTCTTACCAATTCAAATATTGCATTCTAGTGTAATTGGCTATTGGTCATGTGCCTGACCTTTGACACCTTTTTATTGGCTCTGCACCAGATCCCCATCCATTTGCTGCCCTCTTCCCAGCAAGTGACAATCGGTAATTTATGGCTGTTTGTTCTCAATGAGCAACCAGCTTGAATCATGCAGAACAGATAGAGACCCCAACAGTGACAAACCTATATGCTATATCTAACCAAAGAGCACCTCCCAAGTAACTTCTTATTTAGAAATGATCCCCAATTCATCAGATTACCTGAGGCTTCATTGTGCCTACTTTAAAATACTGATCAAACCAAGCAACTTAAGCTCACAAAATGAAGAACACAGTCTCGTCATAAATTGCAACCTCCATCTCCACCCTCAATGCAAGAAAAAAAGCAATTAGTTTGTCTGCTTCTACTGTCCTTGATTCTTTCGAATTCATTGATTTGTAGTTGTTCTGGCCAACAGAATTTAATGATCATATAATTTTTCAAGCCATGGAAAAATACTAATATTCATCATAATTTTACCAAGTTGTGTCTTGTTGTGTAGTGTTTCCTGGCAGCACCTTGCATACCCACTTCCCTTTATTTTCAGTCTATCACTTTAAATAGAAAATATTTTGTTCCCAAAATCCTGCTATATCCTCTTGACAGTTGAAGTTTAGTGTGGAAAATGCAACTCTGCAAATTTATCTCCAGTTGTGCAAGGTCTTGGGAATTATTTGGAGTTCCACTTCAGTCTTCAATATATTGAACTTTTAATGGATAATCATCAAAATCTGCACCACACCACAGGAGAAAAAACAGAAATAACAAGCAACATGCATCAAGTAAAGCCTACTACCAATTATATAGCTTGATATCTTGTCATAAGGTGGTGGCTGGGAACGGATCCAAGTGCCAAACACTGACACTGAAGTACTAGGGACAGGACTAGGATACAGGGTGAGGGCAAGGACATGGACATGAAAACCAGGAAGCCGGAACAGGACTGGACAAGAGAGCTAGGAGCCCGGGCTTGGACTCCGAGCCAGAGACTGGACAAGGACCCAGAATCTGGGTCTTGCCTCTGGCTCGGACCCCAGAACTAGGCAAGGACGTGACTTGACTGGTAGGCAGGGTGAGGCTGGAGACCAGAGACTTGAGGCTTGGGGCGAGCCTGGAGACCAGAGGCTTGAGGTGAGGCTTGGCTAGAGGCTTGGGGTCTTGAAGCTCCTCCTGGGCAGGGCACGGTACTCCTGGGCAGGGCGCAGTGCTCCACCCGACAGAGACAAGGGACAGGAAAGGACAGAACCAACCGCAGGGTAACGGCAATCTGGCCTGACTTACCCGACGGAGGCAAGGAACAGGAAGGGAGCTAGATACAGAGTGGCTTCAAGACAAGACTTCAGGCGAGACGGGGCAAGAGTTACCAGGAAGACAAGGCAAGGCTTCAGGTAATGCAAGGTGAGACAAGAACTTCAGGCAAGGCAAGAGTTACTGGCAAGACAAGGCAAGGCAAGGCTTCAGGCAATACAAGGTGTGACAAGAATACACATAGATTAAGATGTTAGCTGTCCTGGGCTGGCACCAGTGGGATCAGCAGTTGGTCTGCCACCTGTCTTCAGGAGAGAGAGAGATAAGGAAAACAATGGAGCAGCATTTGGAGATGTTAATGAAGGGACGGGAGAGAATAACAGAAGGAGAGCTGTCAAGATCGGCTCCCCCTTTGAACCCTGAGCTGTCTGAAGTGATGGACAGGCGATACCCCAGCAGGGGGATAAAAAGGGACAGGTTCGCTAAGGCAGGACACACACACGACACCTGAGGTAACGAGACCCTGGAAGCGGTGCGTCTCTCACAAGTCGTTGGGAAGTTTTGGAAGGCCAGTTGCGGGACCAGGCCAATGACGCACAGGGTGGAAAGGCACGATCGGCGGGAACCTGGTGTGTGTCCACCCTTGCCTGGGTGCCGGGTTCACCGCAGAGAAACGATCATATCTGGAAACGAAGGGGGTCACGGTCGGTGACCTCAGATGACATCACAAAGGACTCGCCCGAAAGCTGACTGCGAAGGTCTGCGTAGAAGCCGTTTTTGAATATTCATTCGTTTTGCTCTCTCTCTCCTTCCCCCCACTGTCCATCGCCACGGCAGCGATTACTGCGAACTGAACTGAACTAAATTGAACTGAACTTTGCGTCACTTTGAAACTGGTCATTTACTCCTAGACAACGGTAGAGCTTGATTGATCCTGTTATCTTAATTCTGTGTACATGTATGTTTATCATTGCTGAACTGTTGCATTCATTATCTTTTTGATTAGAGTACTGTGTTGCTTGTTTCTTTAATAAAACTTTCTTAGTTCTAGTAATCCAGACTCCAACTGAGTGATCCATTTCTGCTGGTTTGGCAACCCAGTTACGGGGTACGTAACAAAGGCGAGACAAGAACTTCAGGCGAGGCGAGAGTTACCGGCAAGACAAGGCAGGGCATCAGGCGAGGAGACAGAAGGCAGTGGAAGGGATACAAGGAGTAAGGACAAGAACAATCCAGCACCCCACCCTGGTCTCTGGAGGTATTTATGCAGCCAGCCCCAACGAGAATCAGCTGCCTTAATTAGTGCTCAACAGGAACAGAAACAGGGTAGACAGGAAAACCTGGAGTAAGGGTCGATGGACCGGACCGTGAACCAGAATGCGGACTTCACGGACCAGACCATGACATATCTTTGTGTTTGCTGAAATTGAAAAAATATGTATCGTATGTCGTATGCTGATATTGTTTAAAACTGGCCCTCAGTCATAATTATATTTAAAACTGTTAATGGTTAGATGATGAATTACTTGCATAAATTAAATAGATGGTGACATTCTTCTTTCATTTAGCATGTGTGCCTGTTTTTCCTGTTGAGATACATTTTGCATGAATAATTAACATTGCAATATTTCACCAAGGTAACCTTTTTCTCTTCTTTGAATGCAAGTGGTCAAGCCAATGACATGCTGAAATTCTGCAATGGTACAACAGTGAAAAATCTGGACTTGAGTGCTGCTGGGATATCAACTTCGGCCTGATGCTGCTATTCCCTCGGGCCCTATGCTAATAGTCCAGTAATCGTTGCTGGACAATATGCGTAGGGGCCTCTGAGTGATTTTGCTGCTGCAGACCAGAGTTGCTAACACCGTTTATAACACATTTCCCTCGATAGCTCAATGCTGCCTTTACCTTCTGAATGTAGGGAAGCGCAAACTTTAAACTCAACCGTGAGGCAGCACGGTATCATAGCAGCACCAGTTGCAAGATTGGGGTTCAATCCTGCCACTGTCTGTAAAGAGTCTGTACATTCTCCCTGAGTCCATGTGGGTTTCCTCCGGGTGCTCTGGTTTCCTCCCACCTTCCAGAAAGACATATGGTTAAGGTTAGTGAGTTGTGGACATGTTATGTTGGTGCCAGAAATGTGGCAACACTTATGGGCTGCCCAGCACAATGCTCGCTGATTTGATACAAATAACGCATTTCATCATATGTTTCGGTGTACAAATAAAGCTAACCTCTTTTCGTTAAAACTGGAATTCTGATCTTTCAATCCAAAAACCATAGATTAATTTTGACCAACATAATAAGACTTACTGATTGTGGTTGATAACCTTTTTCACTCCACAAAGATGTGTTAAATTCTCAACACACACAAAATGCTGGTGTGGAATGCAGCCTGCTGCGTTCACCAGCATTTAATGTGTGTTGGTTGAATTTCCAGCATCTGCAGATTTCCTCGTGTTTGCATTTTTAAATTCTCAAATTTGCCTTTTATTAAATAAAGCTTTCAATTTTGGAAGCTGAGGAAAATCTACACTGAAGCGATGCCATATTTCTAATTTAGTTTGTCAGACATGGACATAACAAACTCTTATAGAAGGATTTAATTTGCCTGGAAATCTCTAGAAAACATCTCTTTTTAAAAATAGCATTGGCTTAGTGGGATGAGATTAAACTGAGAAAGAAAAATAATTGAATCATTGATATATTCTCCATACATCTATGCCCTATTCTCGTAATGATAAGAGACATGTTAGATTTATCAATATTTTTAAAACTGCAAATATTTCAGACCAGGGAGCTCTCCATAGCTGATCATTTTTATTGCTTTGGAGTCACTGTAATCTGCCCACATACATTTAGCAGGTCAGAATGAAATTACACTTTGATATGTAAAGATGTGCTGAAGTTACAATATGGACTGGGAGAAACCGATGGAAATTGTTGTAAGATCTACAAAATATTGCAATGCTAATCAACCAAACTAATGAAAGGTAATTAATGCCATTTTCTCAAATGTTGTAATTTTGCATCCCAGATCAGATGTGAAATTTTAAGTGTTTGTTCAGTTTGGTTGAATTTCCTTATCAATTTCAATTGCAACAAACTTGCCTCATATGAAGCTACCATGGCTGCATTACCATTGCAGGATCTGGAAACAATATAGTGATTGACACTTCTGGTTATTAGTGCAAACCTTGCAGCTCTGAATGATATACGGGCACCTTGGTTTAAAGTGACTCTGTAGCTGTTGCATTATTTCATGCCAGTATCTCTCTTGACTCTTCAAAGCACCAAATTACTTGCACATTGTACCGTGGAGGCAGCCCGGAAGCTTAGCGGTTAGGATAACGCTATCGCAGTGCCATCGGCTTGGGTTCAATTCCAACTGCTGTCCGTAAGGAGTTTGTACGTTCTGCCTGTGAATACGTGTGTTTCTTCCAGGTGCTCTGGTTTCCTCCCACATTCCAAAGATTTCCGGGCTCATAGGTGAATTAGTCACATGGGTGTAATTGGGCAGCATGCCTCATTGGACCAGAAGGGCCTGGTACTGCACTATATCTTTAAATGAAATATAAAAACATAAGATAATCACACACTGACAATATGGGACGAATAGTCCAATAGTGTACTAATTTGTAAATCTTTGTTGGCTTAAAAATTTTAAGGCTTCTGCTTCAGTTGGTGATGTAAGTTGACTTGATGTGGCAGCAAAGGAGTCACATTTCATTATGATACCAAAGTTTATGGTTTATTGTTATACACAGTATGCAATAGAGCCAGGGAATTGATGTCAGGTGCTGCAAATATGGCTAAAGTGTGGAGAGAGAGAGAGAGCGAGAGAGACACTGAAGCAGGTCAACAGTTCACTGACTTTCATGAGAACTGTTGCAGAGTTTGAAGGAAAAGAAAAACAATAAATGCTAGGCCAATAGTGCCGTTAACTAAAACTCTCAAACTGAAAGTTAATGCCAATGCTGTAACTGGAAGAATATCTAAATACTAAATGAATACTGCTCCTGTATAGCATCAATTGAAACAGTCATCTTCATTCCTGGACAAGGAGGAGGGAAGTGCTGTTAGTCAAGTCTCGACAATGCTAGAACAAAAGGAAAGGAATTAATTACCACCAGAAAGAAACATTAATTAGTTGGAACATGCATACTCACGAGTGTGATTGTGGAACCTGTTCCGCAGCCCAGAGTGTAGACCCCATGGCAGGGTCTGTGGTTGTGGAAATTCAGCATTCATTGAAAGTACAATAATTCAAGACCCTGGCAAGGTAATGTCTATTGTCACTCTCAACAGAGAGGCTTCTTGTACTTAAGTAAAATGGATTCAGACAAATCTTCTGTGAACTTTAATTCCCCCAAGTGATTTATTATGTGAAGATTTGCAAGGAAACTTATTTAATTGAATGTGTATTCTTTCGTTGTTAATTTTACACAGCATTATATTTTAGCGGTTGTTATTCATTAATGCAAAAATCACATGGAGAATAGAAGCATTTCAAGTTTTTCTTCAATTACAAACACTTAGTGGTATTAATTCTATTTATAAAGGAAGATCTTTTCTGATTTGATCTTATTGAATCCCTCTCCAAATGTTGAGCTTACTCATTCACTTCAGAATTGAAAAGTCATGGCTTCAAGTACCACTTGAGCCAATATCTAGTGGTAGTATAATAGTGACAGAGTGGTTCATTATTGCAGGTGCTGACCGTCAGGTGAAACAGTGGGTCAAAACTTGTGAAATTCTCAGAATGCCACATGGAACTGCAGAAGATTCTCAGTGTGGGCACCAACATATTCAGGCCTCCTGTGCAAATGTGAAAGTAATGTATTTATAAGCTGAGCTCAGCCAAACACTTTCCTAACTTTGTTCTGCCACAGATCTCAGCATAGTGTCCAGTTATAGAGTATTAAATTAGTTGAAATCTTAACATTTATAATGGCAAACCTGGCTGTGATCAGACATCACTCAAGATCAATAAATTTGAATGGAGACTTTAAGGCAACGAGGAAAGTAAGATTACAGGTGTCCCCCGCTTTTCGAACGTTCACTTTATGAAACCTCACTGTTACGAAAGATTTACATTAGTTCCCTGTTTTCGCTAACAGAAGGTGTTTTCACTGTTACGAAAAAAATCAGCGCGTGATAAAAAAGGCAGCGCGTGAAAAAATCAGCGCTGGAGAAAAATCAGTGTGCGCCCCGAGCAGCCGCTCTCCCCAGATTCGGAACAGCATTCTAGCCGGCATTGCTTAAACACGTGCCTGTGAGCAGCCATTAGCAAAATGAGTTCTAAGATGTCGGAGAAGTCTGAAGGAGCTCGTAAGGGTGTTACACTTAGCGTAAAACTAGACATAATTAAGCGTTTTGATCGTGGTGAACGAAGTAAGGACAAAGTGAGTTTGGCTTGTGGAAGCTGAGGAAGATGATGTTGAAGAGGTTTTGGCATCCCATGACCAAGAACTGATAGGTGAGGAGCTGATGCAATTGGAAGAGGAAAGGATAACAATCGAAACTGAATGCATTGCGAACTGAACGTGAAGCAACTGCGTGATATTTTCGCTGCAATAATAAAGTACGACTTTAATTTTGAAAGCGTACGTAGGTTTAGGGCATATTTGCAGGATGGTTTGAGTGCTTACAAAGAACTGTATGATAGAAAAATGCACGAGGTTCAGCAGTCAAGCAAGCTTTCCACATCAGCCACAGCAGACGATGAACCTCGACCTTCGACATCAAGGCGGGCAGTCATAGGAGAAGATGAGCTGCCTGCCCTAATGGAAGCAGACGATGATGAGATGACACCCCAGTGTCCCACCACCTCAACCCCCAGGCCACAGACAGATACCGATTTGCGGAGAATGCAGCGGTAGCCGGGAGGCACACAGCACATCTTTAAGAAAAAAGCCGAAATAAACATGCTAATTAATTAGGTGCCGCCCAATATGTAATTGTTGGCCCAGATCAAACGCGATGCAATCGGCACTGATCTGGGCCGACAATTACGTGCCGGGCGGCACCTAATTAATTAGCATGTTTATTTTGGCTTTTTTCTTCAAGATGTGCTGTGTACCTCCCAGCTACCGCTGTACCCCTGCATGCTTCTCAGATCGGTATCGGTTGGCAGCCCAGAGGTTGGGCCCACTGCACCACCCAAACTCCGACGACTCAGCCTAACACACCATCATCAGTGTGCTTGGCAAGCTGTCTTCCCGATTCCTGTAAGTGATACTACACTATACATACATTATTTCTACTTTATATAGGCTGTGTATTTTTACATGTTATTTGGTATAATTTGGCAGCTTCAGAGCTTAAAGGTTACCGGAGAGCGCTTGCGCCGTGTTTTTGCCGACGGCACTTGCGTGAGATTTTCGCTACGGACAGCAGTGCCGGCATTGATTGTGGAGAAGTATTTCTACTTTATATAGGCTGTGTGTTCATCATATCATTCCTGCTTTTACTATATGTTACTGTTATTTTAGGTTTTATGTGTTATTTGGCATGATTTGGTAGGTTATTTTTGAGTCTGCGAACGCTCACAAAATTTTCCCATATAAATAAATGGTAATTGCTTCTTCACTTTACGACATTCCGGCTTACGAACTGTTTCATAGGAACGCTCTACCTTCGGATGGCAGGGGAAATCTGTATAATGTTCCTTCTATGTATGTACTATAATCTGCATTTTAATGTATTTTATTGTACTTTAAAAATATTTTTCTGAACTTTAAAAAAATATTTATTTTTATATTTATGAGTAACTTGAACATGCCTAAACCTTATGGCTTTAACTGATAGCAAAGATGGGGCATGGCTTTGCCATGTGTCCAGAGGTTTCCACAAAGGCTTTGTGAAAGAGGATTGCTCTTGGCAGCCATGTGACTAAAATATTTGCACAAAGTCTAGCACAGTGCAAGACCTCATTGATTGGGATATTGATATTCTTGACCAGCAAGTTAATTCTCCTGGACATAGATATTCTTGGGAAAGTTACACATTTAAATGCAGTTGTGAATGAAGGCAAACTCACAGCAGGTTTTGGGTCATTAAACAGCAGCCCCAACTTAGGAATGTTAATGTTCTGATCTCACTGTTCTGTGAAGGACATTGAGTTTTACCAGTGCCCTATCCAAGATGCATTAATCAACCATCATAGTTCTTGGTTCTTTGTTGGAAGTCTCTGTGCACATTATAGTTGATGCATTTGTCTACCTAACAAGAATTACTACTGTCATATGCAAAATCTTTTAAGGTGATTCTAGGAATTCTGATTAGATACATTGCCAATGCAAATCAAATTAAACTTGATGGCTACTTTGGATGCAAGGTTAGCTGAAGAAATGAAAGCATACTATTAATGAGACACATTTCAAATTTAGATTGTTTCTCTACAAGTAACAAGTTCCCACAACTTGCTATTAGTATGGGCATTTGCTATTCTTTTTGCTTAGGAATATAAAAAACTTAAGAAATAGTTTTTAGAAAAGGATATCTGCTCTCTTGTGCTTGCATCATTACTCATTAATATCATGTCAGATCCTTTATCTTGGGGCCAATTTATTGCTCGAACTGTGAGGTCCATTAATATCGATAAATCTATTCATTCCCAAAATGTGTATTGTGGGCATGCCTAACTGAGATGGAGCCACGGATTACCAAGGTCAGCATTCTTCAACAAAGTCATTATTTAATTGTTTACATATGTTCAGGACAACATACATCATTAGGAATCTCTCATCTCCTATCACATAATATTATGGATGGCTATCTGGCTTTTAAACTTCTTTTCATCTTCAAAGAACATGTTTGCTGAACTGACTGTTCAGCTGAACTGACTAATTTAACATAATTAAGATGCCTCTGACATAATTTTCAAATTTTATTAGTGTAGATGGCTGACAAGAATTATTCTGGAATAGCAAAACTCACTGCCTCTTCCTGGATCATGCAGATTAGAAATGAAAGAAAAAACTATTGAGTTGTTTTTCAAATCATTCATAAGCACAAGAGGTTCTGCAGATGTGAGCAATCTAGAGTGACATACAGAAAATGTAAGGGGAACCAAGCAAATCAGGCAGCATCTACGGATATATTCATCAACATTTCTGGCCACAACTTCATCTGTTTATGCCACTCCATAGATGCTGCCTGACTTACTAAGTTGCTCCAGCAATTTGTATGAGTTGTGTGTAAAGCCCGGATTATTACACCATCTAGCCTTTTGTCTATTAAAATAGAATAGAATAGAACTTCATTGTCATAGCAAAACACATATTTACAATGCATGTGGTACAGCTTAAAAAAATCCCATATTTATATGCAACAAGTGACTTTGACAGACCATAACACTCAAAGGCCATTGGTAAGCCAGGGTCTAGCATTATTCAGCTGCACAACAACCTTCAGGAAGAAACTGTTTTATGGTCTTACTTTCTTGGCTAAGATATTTCTGTGTCTTCTACCAAATGACAGGAGATTGAACAGTGCCTGGGATGGGGTGGGTCTTTAATGATGTTACTGATGTGCCATAGGCATCAGAGTTATAGATTTTCTCCAGGTCCAATAGTTGAATCCCAATTATGTGCAACAGGTGTCCTAATCACCTGTTGGAGTGCTTTGTGATTTGTCTTGTTACAGCTAGAGTATTGCACTGTCAATCTCTATGTCAGTATGCTCTCAATCACATATCAACTAAAGTTGGCCAGCAATTTTTGGTGCAGGGTAGCACCTCTCCTTAAGCACCTCGGGTAGTATAGTTACCATTGTATCTTTCCTACTATTAAAGTTGTGTTGACAGACCAAGAGAGTTCCTTAGTGATGTTCACCCTCAAAAACTTGAAACTGGAGACCCTTTCCACTACCTTACCATTTATGAATAGTGAGGCCCAGTGACCCTGTGATCTCTGTCTCGAAGGCCGATGTTAGGTGTCTTTAAAGAGGGTGAACCCTCGCAAGTGGAAGGCACCTGTGGAGCACCTGGTAAGGTTCTGAAAAGTTATGTCAACCGACTGTTGGGAGTATTAAAGGACATTTTCAACCTCTCAAAAAGGCAACAATTATATCAGTGCATAAGAAGAATAATGTGAGCTGCCTTAATGACTCGCCCAGTAGCACTCATGTCTACAGTGATGAAATGCTTGGAGAGGTTGGTCATGACTAGACTGAACTCCTGCCTCTGAAAGGACCAGGACCCACTGCAATTTGCCTGTCACCACAATAGGTCGAAGGCAGACACAATCTCAATGATTTTTCACCCAGCCTGGGACCACTTGGACAATACAAATACCTATGTCAGCATGCTGTTCATCGACTAGCTCAGCATTTAACATTATCATTCCCACAATCCTCTATGAGCATTGGTATATATTCCTTCATCTTACCCTTCCTGAAGTCCAATATCAGCTCTTTCGTCTTACTGACGTTGAATGCAAGGTTGTTGCTGCGGTACCACTCCACTAGTTGGTATACCTCATTCCTGTACGCCCTCTTGTCTCCATCTGAAAGTCTATCAATAATTGTTGTATCATCAGCAAATTTACAGATGGTATTTGAGCTATGCCTAGCCACACAGTCGTGAGTTTAGACAGCATAGAGCAGTGTGCTAAGCACACACCCCTGAGGTGCACCAGTGTTGATAGTCAGCAAGAAGCAGATAAGGGTTTGGCCATTCAGTACAAAGGTAAGAGAAAATTTCCTTCCCAGAAAGTTCTGAATATTTGGATTTTTTTGCCCAAGGGAATTGTGAAGGCTTATATACTGAGTTTATACAAGACAGAGATTGATAGAATTTTGTATATTGAGAGAATCAGAGGATTCACAGTTAGTAAAATAATGACATCTTCTAATTTTGCTAGCTAAAAAATCAGTAACAAGTCCTTAAAAGGTAAACCAGCTGTGAGGACTGAATGGCCTATTCCTACTCTAATATTTTATTATGTTCTTGTATTGGGCAATTATTAAAAAGAACAAATATCTAGTAGCTCCCACCTCTGACTTGACCAACATTCAAGCACCCACTTACCCCACCACCAATTACCCTGAATTGGTTGAAAATGAAGCTGGTTCACTTAGTTTGTAAAATCTAAATTAAACTGGAGCAGCATTTCCTCACCCTAATCCAAATGTTCAGCAGCTGCTTGCCGATTTTCCTTGCACAAGTCAAAGGACTGTAAATAGAAGGGTTGACCCACTTGTTCAAGGTCACCTGAAGTCCAACACATCCACATTTACAGACAAAATCTGGAACCTTGAAAACCTCTCTCATCTCAGAAACTTTCTCTGATTCTGTGTATCATTATAATTCAAGTTCAGTTGATTGTCATTCAGCTGTACACAGGTATACTGCCAAATGAAACAAAAGTTCGTCCACAAAAAGCAGGATTTCCCAGTGGCCAATCATTTCAATTCCTATCCCCATTCCCATTTTGACATGTCAGTCTGTGGCTGCCTTTTCTGTCACAATAAGGACACCCTCGTATTGTAGGAGCAACACTTTATATTCTGTCAAGACAGCCACCAACCTGACAGTATGAGCATCAATTTCTATTCCAGTATTTTTTCTCCTTGCCCTTCCCTCTTCTTTATTTCTCCACTCTGTCACCCCTCCTACCTCATCTCCTCACCTCGCCTTGACGCGCCTCCTCCTCTCCCTTTATCCCATGGTCCACTCTCCTCTCCAGTCCTATACCTTTTCCACCAATCACCTCCAAGCTTCTCACCCCCTTCCCCTCCCCCACTTTCTTATTCTGGCATCATTATCCCTTCCTCTCCAGCCCTGATGAAGGCTCTAAATTTGAAACTTAAGCTGTTTATTCATTTCCATAGATGCTGCCTGACCTACTGGATTCTTCCAGCATTTTGTACGTGTTCCCCCGGACCAAGGTGCACAGCATAGTACATATGACTAACACACACAGCACATGGGATAATAATACCACAAATAAATTAACAAATAATGAGGTGCATTTACGTCACATGCTGAAAAAAGTAAACAGTATAACGCAATACGTGGTGAGAGCTGGGTAGTGGCAGGGTGTTCGGTAGTCTTATGACTTGGGAGTAGAAGCTACTTCCCTTCCTAACAGTTCTTGTCCTAAAGCTATGGTGGTTTAGGGGTCAAAGAAAGTGTTGGATGTTTGGAAAGGATAGTTGACAATTCTAAGGCCCCTGTAAATGCAACACTCCAGATAAACATTTCTGATCATAGACCCTGATGATCCTCTCAGCTGTTTGCTCAATCCTTTGTTGGGACTTGTGGTCAGATGCCTTGCCAAACAGTCACAAAGCTGGTCAGAACACTCTTGATGGCACTCCAATAAAAATTGGTTTGAATGAAGGTGGGTGGGATGGGTGGAGACTCGTTCACCTCAATCTCCCCGGAAGTGGTGATCCTGCTCTGCTTTCTTGACCACAGAGGTGGTGTTGAGGAAGCAGCTGAGATCATCTGTTATGTGCACTCCCAGAAACTTGGTGCTCCTAACTCTCTCCACAGAGGAGCCATTTATGTGCAGTGAAGACTAGTCACCCTGCACCTTCCTAAAGTCCACAATCATCTCTTTGGTCTCCACTTAGAGCTTAGCTCTTCACTAAGTAGTCAGAGAAGTTAAATTAACAAAACTATGTTACATATACAGTGTATTTATAGATAAGTTCTACTTGATTAGAAAATTAAGTTAGCTGCCTATTTGGACTAGAAGTTACAGTTAAGGAATATTTTTGGCTTAGTGCCTAAAGTGGGATATTTTTAGAGTAAAGAAATGAGTATAGTGTTATACTCTGATAAGCTATTGATTTATTTTGCAGACGTTCACTGCAGACCTCCATATCCACATGCTCACAGCTGAATTTTGCTCATACCTCTGCAATACCTAATATAGGAAGAGGAGAAACCTCTTTAGTGAAAATAGAAAATCTGTGTGTCTTGTGCCTCTGCTGTGATCTACTCCTTTTGTTCTGAATTCAATTATATAACAAACCCACATTTTTGAGACCGATATCCTGTGAAGGGGATATGTCACGTAAGATCATGTGATATACCCCTGAAAATCTTACTCAAGCATTTGCCATTTTAACTGCAAATGTGGCCTAAATTTTCTTTATAATGAACATTGCTTACCTCAATTCTGATGGTTTTGCCTGTTAAAACTTTTCCCATTTGATGTTACTATACAACTGAATGTAGGGGCCAATTGCAGATGTTAATCTCTATATTCCTGACTCAGAGATGTGGTCCTTACATACGATCGTAAAGCCATACAGTTATACCACTTCCGTCCAACTAGTTTATGCCAAACAAGTTAGCTAACAGAACTTGTTCCATTTGACTGCATTTGGCCAATACATTTCTCAAACATTCCTATCCATGAAATTGTTTAAATGCCTTTGAACATTTTATTTTTACCTGCTTTTTATCTCAGACAGCTCATTCCATATATACTTCATCATCTGTGTGAAAAAGTTGCCCTACCAATCCCCTTAAATTCCTCTCAACTTAAGTCCATGTCCTGTATTGCTAGACCCAGAAAAAAAACTGTCACCTTATCTGTGTCCCTCATGATTTTATAAATCTTTACAGGTCACCCCTCATACTCCTGCACTCCAGAAAAAATCTATCCATATTCAAGCCCTTTCATGCTGGAAATATTCTTATATTGATAATCATACTGTGAAAAGTATAAAAGCCTGTTTAAAAAATGGCTGCATTGTAGTAAAGAAACATCCAGGTCAGCATTTCTTTCCATGTCAGAATAGTGTAAGTTTAGTCCATGAAATCTGATAGTGAGGGAAAAATTTTCAAATGTGATTGAATTCCGAGTCTTGGAGTCCAGCACTCTGTTATCTTTTGTCATTTTGAGCACTCAGCAATGATAGCAACAAGTACAAAACCTGTAATCAGTCCGGTACAGGCAGAACCACTTGCACATTCAGCAGTGGAACATAAATGAGTCTTATCTTCACTTCTAACCCAAGGGACTGGAAAATGCTGAAGTAAAAATCGTAGAGAGAACTGCTGAGAACGCTGTGTGTAGCGAAGTTGTAAACAATTTTTTTAACACATTCACAATGTTGCAATAGAGCTCCCCCTATGTGTTGCAGAGATTAGGTTAATTCAATGGTTTGATATTTCAGACCTCAGTTTTAAATGCAGCAAAGATGAAAATCATTTTAATCCATTGAAGGTAAAGCTTTTATTTGAATTGAGCTTGGATATTGAGTTATCATTACCATGAATTTTGGGGGAAAATCGTATTGGTGCAGATTCAAGGATGTTTATTCAAGGTGTTTATTCTAGTATGGTGTTTATTCAAGATGTTTATTTAATGCATTTTTTGAGCAGATAGAGGAAGGAATACAATTACACTGAAGCAAGAAGAACTAAATATCAAGAGTACAAAGAAGGAACAGTACTCCAGCTTGTTTTCTCCCTACTTACTCTGCAATAGCCCCACAAATGGAAAACCATTTCTAGAGTTGATCACCATTTACTAACATCTAGAGTTCTGGGACATTGTTTTTTTTCCCTGGTGGAATGGCAACCATCTGGGGAGATGTTAATCTCAGCATAAGAGTTAAGCATAAGAAAGGGTCAGTTTATTTGAACTCAAATGGACTTCTAGGCATGGAAAGGAGTTCTGTTTCTCAGCATTATTTCTTGGTATGTATAAATTATTAAAAACATGTAAAATATTCCTTAGAGCATTCCTTTGAGGTACTGTATATAAGTAAATCACAAAGCTACACAACTTGTATGGGAAAACCATTATGTGCTATGAAGTGCCTGCAGCAAAAAATGAAGAACTATATAACCAGGATTTAGTTCAGTCAGATTTGCTCCAAATTAAATTGTTTCTCTCTGATACACGCTCTGCGAGATATCATAAGGTGTTTTGTTTCTGCATTGAGGTTTCAAAATTTCATAATTCTTTTGAGACTTGAGAATGTCCCTGTTTGCAATGTAGCTTTCAATGTTCATTTGCTTTGAAGCTGGAAGTTTTTTTGAATAAGATTATTAACTGAATATTAGATCCTGAGTAGAAAAGTTCAAAGTAAATTTATTATCAAAGTACATATATGTCTCCAAATACAACCCTCAGATTAATCTTCTTGAGGGCATACACAATATATGTATAGAATAATAATCATTACAGAATCAATGAAAGACCGCGCTATTTGGGCATTCATCCAGAATACTGAAAACAACAAACTGTGCAAAAACATAAAAAAGAAATAATAATAGAAAATAAATAAGCAGTAAATATTCAGAACATGAGATGAAGAGTCCTTGAAGGTGAAGCCATTGGTTGTGGGAACATTTCAATGATGGACAAATGAAGTTCAGCAAAGTTTTCCTCATTGATTCAAGAGCCTGATGGTTGAGGGGTAGTTACTGTTCCTGAAACTGGTGGTGTAAGTCCTGAGGCTCCTGCACCACCTTCTTGATGGCAGCCGTGAGAAGAGAACATGTCCTGGGAGGTGGGGGTCTGTGATGGTGGATGCTGCCTTCTTGTGAAAGCATTTCGCGTAGGTGTTTTAAATGAAGCATCTACATGAGGGCTTTAATTGGGCCATATGTACTACTTTTTGTAGGATCTTCTGTTCAAGGGCAGTGGTGTTTCCATACCAGGCTGTGATGCAGCCAGTTAATATAATCTCCTCTACACACGTATTGAAGTTTTAGATGTTATGCCAAATTTTCATGAACTCCTAAGGAAGTAGAGGTGCTGCCCTGTTTTCTTTGTAATTGTGTTTATGTGCTGGGCTCAGGACAGTTCCTCCGACGTACTAATAGAAGCAGCAGCAGCAGAGATTGTTCGATGAGAGTTTATCTGTGTCTTGTTAAACAGGATAATCCTGGTTGATGTTCCAGCAGACTAATATTCAGCCAAATTATTCATGCTATATTGTGGGTAGGAAAATGGAAACTTGATCAAAGAACATCATCAAACTTCTCAGACTGCTAGCAGTCCAAAGCATGGGAACTCAGGCATAATAAAACGGACAGAAGCCTTTCTGTCAACGCTCAAGATTTAAATAGCAAAAACTTAGATTTAAAATACTAGTCAAAGTTCCTGTGTTTACCTGCTATTCAGATTAATGCTAAACATTGGAAGATTCCCATGTTAGTTAGCCATTTAAGTTAGTCTCTGGTGGAGGTCTGGTTCACTTTAAGACAGGCTAGAAGTAAAATGACCCAGGGCAACATGCATGCTTCAATATCAGATGAACAATAAACCTCTGAATCAGAAATGTATAGACCCATTTCTGAAAGCCTGGTCATTTAGTACCTTATCTCCATTTATAGATACTATTTTTTGCTGTGGCACCTTCTGAAAATCCAAGTCAATAACATCTACCACCTCTTCTTTGTCCACACTGTTTGTTATTTCCTTGAACAACTCCTAACAGATTTGTCAGGCAAGAAGGTCTATGCTAATCTGTAACATGCCTCCACATGGATTTCAATACTTCATACCTTCATAAGTCTGATTAACTGAATTTATTAGATCCAAATTTAAAATTAAAATTTGAAACATCAGAAAGATTTTGACATGGACAGGCCATTCAGGTCAACAAGGCTTGCCAAATTCCTATTCACATAGTGTGTTGAAATAACTGTCAAGTTTAGATTTGGAAGTCTAAAGTACTACTCTCAACTACACAACTACTCTAAGTAGTTTGTTTCATGTGTCCACAACTCGCTGTGTAAAGAACTGCTTCCTGATGTTAGTCTGAAATCTTCCTATAATCAGTCTACACCTATGGCCCCGTGTCCTTGTTGATGGATTAATTTTGAAGTAGCAGCTGGCATCCACCAGAATCCATGGGGTGAGTGGCCTAATTCTGCTCCTATGTTTTATGGTCTTATCTCTGGCCCGCAGATCAGTCTGCTGGCAGTTTTATTTGCGAATATAATGAATAAACCAAGAAAGTGATATAATTTGATATTAACCCCTTCCCATCTGACTGTTGCCAGGGAAGGGTGAGTGAGGAGAGGCACTAAGCGCTACCAGGCTATTCTATAGACTGAGGTATGAGGAGCATAAAAATTGGGCCTTATCAGTTTTTTTTTGATTCAGTAATAGCACAGAGTATATCCCTGATGGCTATGATGATCAGAGTTTATTTGAAAGCAGAATTTATATTTGCCTCAATCTAAAGGTGATTTGGCGCTCTTTACAGGTTCCAAATGCCTATTGTATATGCATTTTGAAAACCACTGGGATGGATTTCCCATCTGCTGCAGTGGCGACTTGGTTGGCAGCCACATTTAAAACTTGCAAACTGTCCAGATAACAAACAGTTCATAGAAACGGAACCCTGTTGTGACCTGGGGAGAACCTGCAGCGCCAACACAGTAAAGAATGGCTTGTATTTATAATGCACTATTTGTGACCTATGGACATTCCGATGCACTGATGAACTTCAGAATTAAAATCACTAACCTGATGTAGGAAAGAGTACAAATTAGCATAGAGCACATTTCCACAAAGTGCAATATGTTATGAGCAGGTAATCTGCATTAGAAATGTTAATTATGGTGTAAACAATGGACAGGTCACCAAGAATAATGCATCTGTTTTTAAAAATTCATCAATGGGATTTTTTTACAACTGAGAGATAAGACAAGCCTCAAATTTAGTGGCACATCTGATGGAACCTTTAATAATCTAGCACTCTTCCAGAACTATGTTGAAATGTCAGTCTAGATTTCTATGCTGAAGATTCTTGAGTGCATATTCAGTGCACAGCTTTTGAAATCTGAGGTAAGAGAGCTGCCAGCTGGAGCACAGCTGGTCCTTTTGAAAGGGTGCACTCTGCAGCGCTAATGCTTTTCAGCTTCAATACACTCAGAATGCAATAGAATGAAGAGTATATTTTCTGCCTATGAGCTAAAGCTCTTGAGAAGTTTTACCTTTTATAATTAAAATGACCACATTTTACTATTCACTTATTTTTAGGTTGCATTGATGATTCATTCATGGCACTGATCATCATTATTCTCCATTAACTTAACGGAGAGAATATGATTTTTTTTTATTTTCTGCAATTATTGTAAAATTATAATTCTTTGAGGTTAAAATGTTTCAAGGAAGGTTAATTACATGCTGCCAGCTGGATGAAGCAGGAAGCAAAATCAAATGGAGAGGAAGCTGGGAGCTCAAGAGCAATCTCTGCAAGCAGGGCACCTACCCTGTTCAGTAACTATAAAACACAATTATTCATCCTCAAACAGCATGAAGCTAATTACAATGCCTCTTGAACAAACATTCGAAATGGAAAAGGGAAGAAATGGACCACAAGGAACTGACAGTATCATTCTCTTCAAATCACTTAGGGAACACTAAGGTTTATCTAATGTCTGCACCCCTTTTAATCTCTATTAAAGGCTGGCATATTCTTGGCCTACAGCTTATATTACAATAGTTCCATGCAGGAAAATAAATTGATTGCAAAATGTGTGCACAGATTTTAAATAAACACTTTATTACAATAGGTCCATGCAGGAAAATAAATTGACTGCAAAATGAGTGCACAGATTTTAGACAAATACTTTCAGCCCATTAAAATTCAAATCCTAATATTTCAATCTAGATGTTGGCATAATACTTTAGTAGATTGTTTTTGAATTCTAAACCTTTCCAATTATGCGGCTGGAAGTCACTTTTATGGTGTTACATCATGCATGTTGGTCTAGGGAGTATGAGCTCTGAATGATCTTGCAAAATTGCTCATTATCTTGCCGTTTGAGGCAAAGGGTTGGTCTCATTCATGAGAATGTCCAAAATTACTGTATGAATTCAATTTCCAATGCTAGTCTATCAGTCGAACAGTTATCCCTGTTAAGCATCATTACTTCTGATGAATGAACTCTTCTTGGGCTTTCAGCTGGATATAGGGATCAATTATAACTGATGTTTTGATGACAAATTCTGCCATCTCATCAGGAATTTCTATTTCAACCCTAAATTTGTTCCCTGGTGAAGATGGCAGAGTTTGTCATCGAAATGTCGGTTGTACCCAGCTGGAAGCCTGAGAAGAGTTCATTCATCATATACACTGGGAAAGTACTAGATCCTTTTTCATCATTACTTCTGTATGATCAATCCTATAGTGAAGATCAGTGGAAGTGCAATCATTTTTGTCAGGTGACTTACTGACCAGAGATTTGTGCACACATTTTACGCCTAAAATGTCATTCCTTGCGATAGATGCTGTGTGACCTGCTGAGTCCCTCCAGCATTTTGTGCTTGTTCCTCATCTGAGAAGGAATTGTTTATAATTAGTGACAGAGCAAAGCTTTTAGTTTGTTTCCCATTGTAGAATTTACACGATAGTTTTATTTTACTTTCCTTGAGTTTCACATCTTGTTTTTTTGTGCCCTTGCAAAATTTTAATCAATAATAAGTACAATATTTCAGAGCTTTGCTTTAAATGTCAGCTTCATTGATTTCTATTTCAACACTAAATTTGTTCCTTTATTAATATTTACCTGCTATTACATTTTGCTTGTAACTTTAGGATATTGTCACCAGTGATGAATACCACTCACAGGCAACACAAACTGAAAAAGAAGTTTTGGACTTTCACACTGCTTGGGCTACCTCAATGTGTTAGTGCTGCCCTAAAGAAGGGCAAACTTTGGTATAGTATTGTCCTTGCCAGGGTCTCCTGGTAATGCATTAAATTGAAGCAAAGATCTGTCCTCTCTCCCTTCAACACAACTCAACACACAAAACAGTGCATCAAAGCAGCTGGGTGTTGCAAGTGGAAATCTTCAAAGAAAAGGTTTATCTATAAACAGTATACCCTCAGAAGAATACCCTTTTTAAGGGTTGTTAGTCGTATTCAGAGGAGAGATTGACTGTCCAGTCTGATTCACGACAGACAATATGCATGTAGAAGAAATGTTTGAAGATGCAGGGGAAAGAAGGAATAAGGGTAAAAGTTGTGAAATAAATCTGGGAATAAGGTAGGATTAAAAGGGAAAAGAAATGGAGAGTAAAAATGTGGAAGCATGAACAGTATGAGCCAATGGGACAGTGGAGCTGTGAAATAATACACTGCCAGTGTTACCTAATCTTTAGGTGTGAGGAAAGCAGAGTGGAAGTTTAAGTGGGAAGTAGAAGTATCAGGTTGATTTGAGAAGGGAGGTGGTAAAGGATGGCCATGTAATAGTGAGAATCAAAGTAAAGCATCAGTATGCACTTGTCTTACAACAGTAGAGACATCCTGTGAATCTAGAGTGGTGACAATGGAGAAGAGCGTTTCTGCTATTTTGAGGTGGGTGGGTTCTGTTCCAAATTGAGATTTTGCAGGTTTTTTCATCAAAAGGAGAAGTAAGGTAATGGAAGAACTATATCAGGATGCATAATATTTCATTAGAATTTGACGTGTTCCGAGAATGCATTCTGTTAGATCTATTTGTTCTTTGAATAATTATGTTCTTTGCTGAAGGAATATATGTTGTGAAATCTTTGTTCCATTATACATGAAGGAATGTTTGATATGTCTACAGTTGTTCCCACAACCCTCTAACTAATTGTTTTCACAAAGTTCAACATCAAAGGTACTTTTAACTTCTCAGATTTTTGTGGAAAGCTCTCAGTTCCAGTATATGAAATCGACAAATGAAAAGAAAACATTATTAAAAGTTTTAAATAAAACTTAATTATTTAAAATTCTGAGTTAAAATCCTGATACAAAGAGTTAAATAGCTGTGCGTATCATAGAGCTAAAGAAATTTGCAAACATAATGTTTAGAAATCAGGTCAATTAAGCAATGATGCAGGACCAGGTGATGTGCAGTAGTTTGTTTCATGGTGACCATATCTGCTGCCTGTGTTGGTTGCTCAAAGGTTAAAGTTATCTGAGCTACAAACACTGCAATGCAGGAGGGGGAGGGTTACCTCAAAACTGTGTTTCAGAAGGCAGTCACACACATGAGATTAGCTGCTTCAAATTCTGTCTATGATCAGAGACAAGCAGGTGTGACTGTGAGTGAGGCAGATAGGGAGAATCCAAGAGCTACTGCTGGAGGAGACTTAGTCCTTGTATGGGCAAGTTTGGGGTTTTTGGAAAAATGAGGAACCCAATTGTGGCAAGGAGCCACTTGTGGGGTGGGGGGGTAGAGAATGGAAATGTAATGGGAAGTAGGGATAGAATAGTCGGGAGAATAGACACAATTCTCTTTTGCAAGATGTGAGAGTTCTGAAAGCTGTGTTGCCTGGGTTTGGGACATCTCATCTAACCTGCAGAGAAATTTGGAGTGGAATAATGAAGATCCGGGTCTTGTAATCCATGTAGATACTAACAACATACTGTAGGTAGAACAAGGAAATAAGTTCTGCTGAGGGATTTTGAGCACTCAGAGACTAAATCAAAAAGCAGAAGCAGAAAGGTGCTAATCTTCAAATTGCTACCTGAGCCATGTGTAAATTGAAACAGGGTCAATAAGATTAGAGAGATGAAAATGTGAGATGATTGTTGTGGGAGAAGTGGGTTTGATTTTGTGGGACATTGGCACCTTCCCTCCACTGGGGAAGGAGAGAGCTGTTCCAAGGGACAGGCTTTGCCGAACCCATGCTGAAAGCAGGGTGCTGGCGGATATCCTGGGATGTGCATAGGGCTTTAAATTAAACAGTAGGAGATGGGTTAAACAGCTTGGAAAACTATGAGTGAAGCATAAAGGAAGGAAAGTGCAAGAGAGGTTATGGAGTTCTCCAGAATAAAGAATAAGGCAGAGAGTTCAGAAATAGATAAGAATTTAACTTCTGTCAAGATGCAGAAAAATTTGAGAAGTGGGATGGTGAATCCAAGACTAAGGTTTTATATCTGAATGCACACAGTATACAAAGCAAGGTAAATGAGCATAAAGTGCAGTTAGAAATTGGCAGGTATAATGTTATGGTTACCACTGATAAATCACAGCTGGGAATTAAATGCTGAAGGATACACAGCCAGGTGGCAGAGGGGATGTGGTGGCCCCATGGGTAATAAAGTATATCAAATCATTAGTAAGAAGTAACATAGAATGAGAAGCTGTAGAATATTTGTGGGTAAAGTCAAGAAACTGCAGGGATACAAAGTTACTGATAGAAGTTATATACAGACCTCCTAACAGCAGCCAGGATGTAAAGTACAAGTTATACCTGGACAGAGAAAAGACATATAAAAAGAGAGATGTTAATGGTATATAGGACAATGGAAAGGGCAAAGGGGTGGATGAGGCAACTGGAGCTGACGAGGGAAGTTAAAGGCATCATAAAAGCAAAAGACAGGGCGGACAATATTGCAAAATCTAACAGGAAGCTAGAAGATTGGGAAGCTTTTAAAAGACAACTTAAGAAGCAATAAATGGAGAAAAGATGAAATGGGAAGATAAGCTAGTCAATAATATAGAAGAGGATACCAACAGATTTTCAGACATATAAAGGGTAAAAGAGAGGCAACAGTGGATATCAGACCAGTGGAAAATCACATTGCGGAGATAATAATGTGGAAAAAAGAAATATCTGAAGAACTGAGTATGTTCTGAATATAAGTCTTTACTGTAGAAGGCATCAGCAACATACCAGAAATTTGAAAGTGTCAAGGGGTGTGAGTATATTCACTATTACTAAGGAGAAGATGCTTACGAAGCTGAAAGTTCTGAATATTAGTAAGTAACCAGGACCAGACGGACTACACCCCACAAATCTGGAAGAGATAGCTGAAGATATTGTGGAGGCATTCGTAGTGATCTTTTCAGAATCACGGGATTCTGGAATGGTTCTAGAATCCTGAAAATCACTCCTTTCTTTAAGAAAGGGAGGGAGGTAAAAGCAGGAGATCGTAGGTCAGTTAGCCTGACTTCAGTGGTTGGTAAAATTTTAGAGTCCATAATTAAAGAAGAGGTTTAGGGGTATTTGGGAACACAAAATAGGCTAAAGTCAGCATGGTTTTCTTAAGGGGAGACATTGCCTGAAAAATCTTGGAATTGAATTGGTATATTATTATTGGTTTGCTATACCTCTACATTGAGCTGAGAAGACCCCAACACCTTATTACATGATGATCATAGATCTGTATTACTATCTTCAAATTGTTGCATTGTGACCAAGAGCCTAAACAATAATTCCTTTGTCTGGCAGTTGTTGAGTGAAGGGCCCATTCTCTCATCCACTTCAGTGAAATCATCTACTATCACTTGGAGCTAACTCTCTGAGGATATACAAACGAAAGTGTCATTGGGAAACTCTAGAACAACTATTGAAGTTTGGCTAGCCTTGACTCTGGGGTGTAAGCATCATCGGTTGAACAGATTTCCATTAGTTCTGAAGAACACGGCCTCTCTTGCAGGAAGTTGGTTTAAGGTAATATGCAACATTATAGAAAGAAAGAATGAGAAAAGTGTTGGGACAATGATACAGTTCCAGTTTGATAGCCATCTTTACTGAGAGTGATTCTGTGGTTATAGAACCAATAGGGAGGGTCCATGAAGGAATCTGCACAGAAAGTTGATATATTTTCATCGGAAGATTAAGGAATGGTAGCACATAAAAGCTGGAAAGTTATCAAAGATGGTGTTGAGCGATGACCTCCATTGAGTCGTGGTTCAGATTTTGGAATTTTTAGTTGTTTTTTATATCAGTAAGGATGGTTTTGTGGACAGAGGAGTGTTTGTGGTTAGGTTTAGGGTTTAAGGACAAGGATGTAAGGGGTTTAGAAGTCAGGCCGAAGTTTAAATCTTCTCGCCATGTTCAATGGACAGTGACATGGACATAGGACATCTGTGTTCTGATGTGGGAGGCAGAAAGTGGACAAGTGCTCCCCCAGGTCAGTGAGTTGTTGGCAGGTTCTGGAGTTGGAGTTCCACGCATGCAGGAGGAATGAGTTCCAATGACCCCCTGGGGTTGCGGGTCAGCGACACCGGAGATCAAGGCCTAGCATTCGGGGTCTCATCATCAGTGAGTCTAGAGGTGGAGGCCTAGTGTTCAGTAATCGGCATGTCCTAGGTTTGATGCCAAGGATTGAGGCCTGATGGTTGAATCACGAATTGAGGACCATTGGCCGGAGCCGAGACTGCAAAGCTCTGCAAGTCTGCTGGGGAAGTTGAAACCCAATGTCTACAAGGCCAGATCTTCTGGAGGCTGGATGCCTGTCCAATGGTTAAGAGACTGTGTATGTGTGTGGATGGGAGGGAGAAATGGGGTTGTATTGCAGTTGTTGTTTTGTTGCTTGTTGTGTTCTATATTGTTTTGCCAAGCATTGTGACCATGTTGGCACTAGAATGTGTAACGACATTTGCAGGACGTCCCCAGCACATCCTTGGGTGAGTCAGTTGTAACACAAACTATTCATTTCACTCTTTGTTTTGATATACGCATGATAGATGAACTTGAATCTTGACCTTGAACGTTTATAAGGCACAGGTCTGGCCTCAACTGGAGTATTGGTTTCAACTATGGTCACCTAACTAAGAGAAGATGTGAGGGCATTTGAGAGTCTCGAGAAAGATTTATGAGAATGGTTTCTGGGATCGGGGACTATAATTATAAGGATAGAAAGCCAAGATTATGTTCTTTGGAGAGGAGAAGGCGGAGGGGAGATATGATATTAGTGTATAGGGTTATGAGCTCTATTGCAGACAGTAGTGAGAGGCTGTATCCATTCATAGACTGGAGTTCATAGATATAAGATGAAGGGGAAGAGAATTAAGAGTGATATGAGGAAAATATTCCTTCAAGTAGTGTGCGTTTAGAATCTGGAATGTACTACTTATAGATGTAGTGGAAAAGAAGTTGTCTATGGCCTTCAAAATGGAACTAGGTAAATATAAGATGGATAAATATTAACACTATTGGTCAAAGTACAGGGACTTGATGAAATAATAGTTTGGCATAGACTAGATGGGCTGAATGGCCTGATTCTGTGCTCCAGTGTTCTGTGACTATGGAATAAAATTTGCAAGGCTATGGAAAAATGGTTATTGGATGGAAATACTGAGAGACACTTAATACTAAGTTCTGCTTAAGAGACACCACTGACATGAGTGAGATAGGTTTCAATGGACAGCTGAATTTGAGGAGGATGTTGTAGAGTCTCTCTCAGTTGATAACCTCAACTATGCTGACATTGAAGAAGGCTGGTGCTGCTTCCTGCCATTTTCCAGCAATATGCTGCATATCTCAGACCTGGGTAGTGAGACTTGGAATTGTGATTGAAGGTTACCACTACTGAGTTTTAGGTTTGTGGGTTTTCCATCTGCTCCGTAGGCCTCATTATCTATCAACCTGTTATGAAACCATAAGACCTTAAGATATAGGAGAGGAATTAGGTAATTCGGCCCACCAAATCTGATCTGCCATTTCACTATGGAGGATCCAATTTACCTCTCAGCCCCATTTCTCCCCATATCCCTTCATGCCCTGACCAATCAAGAATCTATCAATCTCTGTGTTAAATGTACATAAAGAATCGGCCTCCACAGCTGCCCGTGGCAAAGAATTCCACAGCCTCACTATTCTCTGACTGAGGAAATTCCACCTCATTTCCATTCCAAAAAGATGCTCCTCTGTTCTGTGGCTGTGTCCTCTGGTCTTAGACTCTCCCATTATTGGAAAAATCCTCTCAGCATCCACTCTATCAAGGCTTTTCACTATTCAATAGGTGACCAGTGGCAAGTGAGTGCGTGTGGCCTATATCAGGTTGTATGATCATACCTCACCTCAACCACAATTCTCATGAGTGGGACTGGAAAATGGAGTGGATTTGTTATAAGTGATGTTCATCTCTATGAGCACAGCATAATGGGATATATTCTCATATCATCTTAAAACACCAAACAATAGCTCCCAATGTTTACTCTATTTATACTTGACATATTTAAAAATGTAGCAAGGACTAAACAAAGAAATGAATCATTCACTGCCTTGAGTTAACTAATATAATTTCATATTTAAATAAGTGTACTAGAATAGGGAATTGCACATTTTGTATAATCAAATCCAATTTCTGCAAATTAAGAAGTTGACAGAATGGACATGATTAAGTTTAAATTTTTTTGGGAAAACAGTGTTGAAGTTCATAAAAGGAAGTTTTTCTTTTTTTATGGGAAAACACTCATTTAGCTGCTTTTATCATCTTTATTACAATCAGGGGAATAATGCGAAGACATTCTGTCTGTGGTGATATTGTAATGGACTGGTAGTGAGGAAACTGATCCTATCTTGATTTTGCTCAGTGACTGCTGCAAGTACTGTGTATTTTTGTTTATCTGGTATTAATTCACTCAAAATTCTCTTGCAACTGGCAAAAAGTTGTGATTTTTATTTATAAAAATAAGCTCATAAAGCTTTTTTTATAATAAAACTTACCCAAACTATGTGTGAAAACACATTTTTTCATTTATTTGTGGTTTTACACAGGGGCAGTACAGTTGTAAGCTGATTATCAGCAGCATACTCTTTGAAGATTGGGCACTTCACGCAACATTGAATGCAGTCATTTATTTGATATATTTTTTTGCTTTTATTTTACATTAATATATAAAATACAGCAAAAAACATAGAAAAGTGTTTTAAAGAACTCTTGCTTAAAGTGATAAGCTGATGGCATATACGTCAATAATTTATTAAAAGTTTGATGCATAAAATACTGGAATGTGATGTACCAGTACTATTTTTAGAGCTATTTTCATCCAACCCGCCCTTCCTCACCCCATTCCTCATGGATACCAGATTCCTGAGAAAATAATTTAGCCTTATTTTTTAATCATTAACAAAGTAGTGCAGGGTGTTATTAAAGGCACTTACTGTTCACCTGTGATCATCTTGGGATTTACCAGGACCATATTTCTGTGGATCACGTGGTACTCCTGATCGAAATATGGACAGTAGAATTAAATTTTTGAGAGTAGGTAATTGCGATTTTCTCTGACATTAAAGTTGAATTTGAGTACAAAGACTTACTGTACATTCCCAAACCAAAAGCTGTGGTTGAACCAGGAGGTACGTCGTCTGCTGAAGGCTAGATCTGTACTGGAAAACCAGGTATGATTTGCGGAGGGCTATTTCAAGGGTGAAGAGACAGTCTCAAACGAGGTTGAAGGCGACTTCGGATGCACGGCAACTCTGGCAGGGTTTGCAGAACATTACTTCCTACAAAGCAAAACCCAATAACATGAATAGCAGCGATGCTTCACTACCAGAAAAACTCAACGCATTCTATGCCCGCTTTGAAAGGGAGAACACAACAACAGCTGTGAAGTTCCCTGCTTCACCTGATGACCCTGTGATCTCTGCCTCAGAGGCTGATGTTAGGCTGTCTTTAAAGAGAGTAAACCTTCGCAAGGTGGAAGGTCCTGATGGAATACCTGGTAAGGCTCTGAAAACCTGTGCCAACCAACTAGTGAGAGCATTCAAGGACCTTTTCAAACTCTCACCGCTATGGGCGGAAGTTCCCACTTGCTTCAAAGAGGCAACAATTATACCAGTGCATAAGAAGAATAATGTGAGCTACCTCAATGACTAATGCCCGCTAGCACTCGCATCTACAGTGATGAAATGCTTAGAGAGGTTGGGCATGACTAGACAGAACTCTTGCCTCAGCAAGGATCTGGACCCACTGCAATTTGCCTATCGCTACAATAGGTCATCGGCAGACACAATCTCAATGGCTCTCCACACGGCTTTAGACCATCTGGACAACACAGACATCTACGTCAGGATGCTGTTTATCAACTATAGCTCAGCATTTAATACCATCATTCCCACAATCCTGATTGAGAAGTCGCAGAACCTGGGCCTCTGTACCTCCCTGTGCAATTAGATCCTCAACTTCCTAACCAGAAGATCACAGTCTGTGCAGATTGGTGATAACATATCCTGCTCACTAACGATCAACACTGGTGCACCTCAGGGGTGTGTGCTTAGCCCACTGCTCTACTCTTTATACGCACTGATTCAAATACCATCTATAAATTTTCTGATGATACAAACATTGTTGGTGGAATATCAGGTGGTGACAAGAGTGCGTATAGGAGTGAGATATGCCAACTAGTGGAGTGGTGCCACAGCAACAACCTAGCATTCAACGTCAGTAAGACAAAAGAGCTGATTGTGGACTTCAGGAAGGGTAAGACGAAGGAACACATACCAATCCTCATAGAGGGATCAGAAGTGGAGAGAGTGAGCAGCTTCAAGTTCCTGGGTGTCAAGATCTCTGAGGGTCTAACCTGGTCCCAACATTTCAACATAGTTATAAAGAAGGCAAGACAGCGACTATACTTCATTAGGAGCTTGAAGTGATTTGGCATTTCAACAAATGACCATGGTACATGGTCAGAATGTACCATGCTCACCATGGTACATTCTATAGATGTACCATGGTGAGCATTCTGACAGGCAGCATCACTGTCTGGTATGGAGGGTGGGGTACCGCAGAGGACTGAAAGAAGCTACAAAGGGTTGTGAATCTAGTCAGTTCCATCGCCTATAAAGTACCCAGGACATCGTTAGGGAGCGGTGTCTCAGAAAGGCAACATCCATTATTAAGGACATCAAGCATGCAGGGCATTCCTTTTCTCACTGTTACCATCAGGTAGGACGTACAGAAGCCTGAAGGCACACACTCAGTGATTCAGGAACAGCTTCTTCCCCTCTGCCATCTGATTCCTGAATGGGCATTGAACCCTTAGACACAATCTCACTTCTTTAATATATATTACTGTTTTTTGCACAGTTTTTAATCTATTCAAATAAGTATACTGTAATTGATTTAATTATTTACTTATTATTATTATTAGTTTATTTATTATTTTGTTCTCTCCTATATTATGTATTGCATTGAACTGCTGCTGCAAAGTTAACAAATTTCATGACACATGCCGGTGATAATAAACCTGATTCTGATTGTGTAACCCTACTAAAAGCAAAGCCAAGCAAGAGGTGTGGAAACCTCCGCTGCCCCCTCTCCTCCCTAGTTCACCCTGCACCCTGCACGTTCACTCTTTTTATCACTGTTATAATGTAACTGTGATGTTTATCATCTACAAAATATTCTACAGTTATTTCAATTCAACAGTCTAGCATCAGGGAACCACCACTTGCCTCTTTGTCTCTGAGCAACACATGATCCTATCTTAGAAATAAATCACCACTCTTTTATTGTCACTGCATAAACACCATGGTACTCACGATCACAGAGCATTTTAAGTGTATTTTCATGGCAGAGTCAATAGATCATAGATGGCAGTGTAACAACACTTTCTCAGGGGTTGAGCAGTAATTCCGATGAAAATAATAAATTAGTAGTAAGAAAAAGAACATTTCATATGTGGTACTAACTTTATGTCAACCTTTTGGAAAACTATAATTGTTTTTTTCTTAAAAATGTTCACTGCTCATCTTGTTTAATTTGGTAAATTATGCACCTTACTGTTAAAATATAAAGTATTTGTTTTTTCTGGATTCTTATTGTAACTCTGAGAATCTAAGGGTGCATGATTGTTACTGTGGATCTGATGGATTGAAGAGTCTTTTCTGTGCTATATTCTTCCATGTTAATGTCTGCGGGCTGGTATCATTCTATCTCTCTCTATTCTCTTGCACACTGACTGCAAGTTGTTGGCTGTTTCTTCTAGCCGCTCACTCTGTCCTGCCTTTATTCAATTGGTCTTTGAACGGGACATGAAGTATTTTCGACCATAAGACTACGACACTATAAGATATAGGAGCAGAAGTAGGCCATTCGGCCCATCGAGTCTGCTCGACCATTTTCTGGAGGTTCTTCCTTTGTACAATAGTATGGGAAAGCCAAAGTGTCCTGGTTGGTTTTCTGACCTCAGCACGTTGATGGTTCTTAGTACTTAGAGATATAAATATCTCAATCGCATCCAGGATGCTCTGGTTGAGTGTCACAACTACAACAGAATTGTTAAATCAACCAGAATGTCAGAATACAAGACAGCACTTTGTAGTCATTAATAAGCAGTGCTTGACAAGTTGGAAAATATTTCTGTGCAGTCTCTCCTCTGAACTGTCCCTAAAATTCTGAAGATTTTAGCTCCAGAATTTCACATGAATCTGCTAGCAGTATAATGGTTAATTTTTATTATTGTTGTCATGCCTTTATAAAGTAAGTAATTATAGATTAGGTTCCTCAGTTTGAATGGTTTTAATCTTTGGTGGTTTCAGTAGCAATATTGTTGATTCAGTCTGCTTCATTGAAAAAGGTATCCCATCGCTCTTCTTATGTAATCTTTCAAAACTAAGTGTTGGGAGATATGAGAATTCAGACTAAGATATTTCCATGGTTGAATAATCATTGTTAAAGAGAAGTTCAAAGTGCAAAGTAAATTTATTATCAAAGTACACAGCACAGTATCATTAGAATGTAGAACAGGGTCGAGAAGTGGCAGATGGAGTTCAACCCAGATAAGCACAAGGTGGTTCATTTTGGTAGGTCAAATTTGAATATAATACTAATGATAAAACTGTTGGCAGAACAGAGGATCAGCAAGATCTTGGGGTCCATGTCCATAGGACACTCAAAGCTGCTGTACAGGTTGACAGTGTTGTTCAGAAGGCGTATGGTGTGAAGGCCTTCAACAACTGTGGGATTGAGTTCAAGAGCTGTGAGGTAATGTTAAAGCTATATAAAACCTTAGTTAGACCCCACTTGGAGTACAGTGCTCAGTTCTAGTCACCTTACTACAGGAAGAATGTGGATACTATAATAAGAGTGCAGAGAAGATTTACAAGGATGTTGCCTGGAACAGAGAGCATGCCTTATGAGAATAGGTTAAGTGAACTTGGCTTTTCTC
This sequence comes from Mobula birostris, assembly GCF_030028105.1. Classification (NCBI taxonomy): domain Eukaryota; kingdom Metazoa; phylum Chordata; class Chondrichthyes; order Myliobatiformes; family Myliobatidae; genus Mobula; species Mobula birostris. Next base: position 56,703,077 of record NC_092372.1, read on the forward strand.
CTTGGAGTGATGGAGGATGAGAGGTGACCATATAGAGGTGTATAAGATGATGAGAGGCATTGATCATGTGGATAGCCAGGGGATTTTTCTCAGAGCTGAAATGGCTAACATAAGGGGGCATAGTTTTAAGTTGCTTGGAAGTAGTTACAAGGGCGATGTCAGAGATAAGTTTTTTACAGAGAGTGCTGGGCGTGTGGAATGCACTGTCAGCAACAGTGCTGCAGATGGATATAATAGGGTCTTTTAAGAGACTCTTAGCTAGGTACATGGAGTTTAAAAAAATAGAGGGCTGTGCAGTAGGGAAATTCTGAGCAGTTTCTAAGGCCTGTAATGTGCTGTAGATCTCTATGATTCTATGATTCTGTGATACTTAGACACACAGTCATAAGTTTAAAGCGAGTAGAGCAAGAGGCTACGTGCACAGCCTTACGATGCACCTGTGCTAATGGAGATCATCGAGCAGATGTTGTTCCCAATCTGAACTGACAGGGGTTTGCTAGTAAGGAAATCAAGGATCTAATTGCACAAGCAGGTATTAAGGCCAAAGTCTTGGAGCTTATTGATTTGTTTTGAGGGGCTGATGGTATTGAATGCTCCAAGATTGAATGAACAGCCAATGAAATGGCATCTGCTGTGGACCTGTTGCACCAGCAGGAAATTGGAGCAGATCAAAGTCGCTTGTCAGGATATGTTTCACCACCAACCACTCAAAATATTTCAGCACTGTGGATGTAAGTGGATACAAATTAGCCAGAAAAAGCGGCTCACCTGAGGAATGGGAGAAATTCAGAGTCCAGCAGAGGAGGACAAGGGGCATAATTAGGAAAGGGAAAAGAGATTATGAGAGAAAATTGGCAGGGAACATAAAAACTGACTGTAAAAGCTTTTATAGATATGTGAAAAGAAAAAAATTGGTTAAGACAAATGTAGGTCCCTTACAGGCAGAAACAGGTGAATTGATTATGGGGAACAAGGACATGGCAGATCAATTGAATAACTACTTTGTTTCTGTCTTCACTAAGGAGGACATAAATAATCTTCTGGAAATAGCAGGGGACAGTGAGATGGAGGAACTGAGGGAAATACATGTTAGTAGGGAAGTGGTATTAGATAAATTGAAGGGATTAAAGGCAGATAAATCACCAGGGCCAGATGGTCTGCATCCCAGAGTGCTTAAGGAAGTAGCCCAAGAAATAGTGGATGCATTAGTGATAATTTTTCAAAACTCTTTAGATTCTGGACTAATTCCTGAGGATTGGAGGGTGGCTAATGTAACCCCGCTTTTTAAAAAAGGAGGGAGAGAGAAACCGGGGAATTATAGACCGGTTAGCCTAACATTGGTGGTGGGGAAAATGTTAGAGTCAGTTATCAAAGATTGTGGGAATAAACGGGACCTTTTCAGAACGGCAGGCGGTGACTAGCGGGGTACCGCAAGGCTCAGTGCTGAGACCTCAGTTGTTTACAATATATATTAATGACTTGGATGAGGGAATTAAATGCAGCATCTCTAAGTTTGCGGATGACACGAAGCTGAGTGGCAGTGTTAGCTGTAAGGAGGATGCTAAGAGGATGCAGGGTGACTTGGATAGGTTGGGTGAGTGGGCAAATTCATGGCAGATGCAATTTAATGTGGATAAATGTGAAGTTATCCACTTTGGTGGCAAAAATAGGAAAACAGATTATTATCTGAATGGTGGCCGATTAGGAAAAGGGGAGGTGCAACGAGACCTGGGTGTCATTATACACCAGTCATTGAAAGTGGGCATGCAGGTACAGCAGGCGGTGAAAAAGGCGAATGGTATGCTGGCATTTATAGCGAGAGGATTCGAGTACAGGAGCAGGGAGGTACTACTGCAGTTGTACAAGGCCTTGGTGAGACCACACCTGGAGTATTGTGTGCAGTTTTGGTCCCCTAATCTGAGGAAAGACATCCTTGCCATAGAGGGAGTACAAAAAAGGTTCACCAGATTGATTCCTGGGATGGCAGGACTTTCATATGAAGAAAGACTGGATGAACTGGGCTTGTACTCGTTGGAATTTAGAAGATTGAGGGGGGGATCTGATTGAAACGTATAAGATCCTAAAGGGATTGGACAGGCTAGATGCAGGAAGATTGTTCCCGATGTTGGGGAAGTCCAGAACGAGGGGCCACAGTTTGAGGATAGAGGGGAAGCTTTTTAGGACCGAGATTAGGAAAAACTTCTTCACACAGTGAGTGGTGAATCTGTGGAATTCTCTGCCACAGGAAACAGTTGAGGTCAGTTCATTGGCTTATATTTAAGAGGGAGTTAGATATGGCCCTTGTGGCTAAAAGGATCAGGGGGTATGGAGAGAAGGCAGGTACAGGGTTCTGAGTTGGATGATCAGCCATGATCGTACTGAATGGCGGTGCAGACTCGAAGGGCCGAATGGCCTACTCCTGCTCCTATTTTCTATGTTTCTATGGATGATAGTCATTGAGGCAGGTCACCATGTTCTTCTTGGGCACCGGTATAATTGAAATCTGCTTGAAGCATTTGGGTACCCCAGACTGGCGAAGCAAGAGGTTAAAGATCTCAGTGAACATTCCAGCCAGTTGATCATCACAGGTCTTTAGTTCTTGGCCAGGTACCTGTCTAGGCTTTTCATGGATTCACCCTCTTGTAATCTGCTTGCAAGTTGGCCTTGGAAACCGAAATCACAGGATCATTGGGGTCTGTGGGAAATTGTGATGGTTCTTCCATATTTCATGGTCAAAGTGAGCAGAGAAGGCACTGAGCTGATCTGGAATTGAAGTACTGTTGTCGCCTATGTCACTTATTTAACTTTATGAGAGCTGACAGTATTCAAGTCCTGCCATAATTGTTGGGCATCCTTTGTTGATTCAAGTTTAGTCTGGAATTGCCACTTCACCCATTAGATGGCCTTTTGGAGATTGTACCTGGATCTCTTGTAACTTTCTTGGTCACTAGACTTGAATGCATCTGAGCTGTCCTTCAGCAGACTTTAAGAATCTGAATGATTTTGTGGAGACACAGTCATCTACAACTGTTTTAATAAACTCCATGGCAACCATGGTGCAGTTATTCAGATCCACAGATGAGTCTTTGAACACCACCCGGTCCACTGACTTGAAGCATTTCCATAACTGCACATCTGCCTCCGGCAACCACATCTTTGGTGTCCAAATCTCTGGAAATTTGCTCTTTAGCCTCTGCCTGTATACAGGCTGGAGAAGGACAAACAAGTGATCCAATTTAGAAGGACAGCCAAGTGATCACTTACTTTGCAGAATGGAAATTTTGAGAGTCAATGAAGAGATTTGATTAGATTACAAATACATGATAGTGACCATGGGGAAGCCCAACGTTAGTCATCATCTTTGTAAGAGGAAGAAAAGACCAAGGCTGCTATTCCATGTTGGCTTACAATCCTGCACTACCATTAATGAGGGCAACTGATTTGAAGATGCATTGATGTTATGATAAAATATCACATTTTATTTCATCACCCAGCATCAAAATAGCATTCTTTTTTCTTCCTCTGCACAAGAAATAAAATATTATCCTTCTTCTTGCACTTTAAATATGCAAAGAACATTACTAAATTCAACCTGCTGTGCTGATGATGCAGCACTCATCAGATCAACCAGATTGGGTAAATTGCCCATTGAATGAAATTTATGTAATTGTGCTAGCTTACAGCTCAGATTAGTGTTCTCTGATTATATTTTCTATATTTTAACATCTGCAGTTGTTGTTTATTAACATGGTAGAGATAATACTGTATTTCTTATAAAACATTTCATCTGAGCATAGAAGATATACTATCATGTGGTGAATATGCATTTGTGTGATTCACATAAACCATGTTAATAATCTCTGATATTTTTAAAAGATTATGGAGCCTTGCCCTTAAGAGTAATTTAGAGCATAGGAAGTCAGATCATAACTCAACGACAATTCTGATGCAAAATGCTTTCCTTATTGTAATAAATAATTCAGATACCTCTGTCTTTCAGTTGAAGCTTAGAGCATGGTTCCTACTGTTAGAAAGCTGACTCTCTTTTAAAGTCTGCCTTAAAGGCTGAATTTTATAACATTAGATTAATGAGCTGTAAAATGCAAAAGCAAATTTTTGCTAGTAACATTTTAATTCTAAATGTAATAGGTACAAGATGTGACTAGAACTACACTGAAAGTATGGCTGGTTTAGTATTAAAGCTTGACAGTATGTATACACTGGCAGAAAAGCACAGTGACAAGACTGTTACTATTTATGTTTTGCACCAATCAAATGGGAGTCTAGAGATAAGGTCTCAATTGGTTTGCCCTCACAACTATTAAAAACAAATCAGTCAGGTTTTCTTTGCAGGGAAAAGGATCACCCTGTCTTAAAAGGGCACTTAACATGCATTCATAAACTTTAAAAATCAGGCTACAATATTTAAGTATCCTGAACTCATTTTTTATATGGAAATAGAAAAAGACATTTAGTCCCTTGAGCTCTCAGTACCATTCTGTTCAATTGTGGTTGTCTCATGCCTGCACTTACCTGTCTTTGTCTGTTTAATAGTCATCGTGAGCCAGTAAGCATTTTATTGGCTGAGTGGAAGTACTGAAACAGATGGGATGAGAAAACATTTAAGATCAGTAAAACTATAGTCATTAACCTGGGATGTTTTGACTTTAACAGTGTATGCTAATTTTTTAATTCTCCCTTCTGCTCATTATTTCATCTGCCAGTTTCTTCAGTCCTATGTCATCAACACTTATTACCCAAATAAACATGTTAAAAATCTATGACAAGGATAAAATAAGCAGTGATAATTATTTGCAAAGGTTTGAATAAAGAAGATCTTATTTCAGTAGCAAGTAATCATGTAGCTTGGGAATCATATTTTGTATTTTAATTCTGTTTGTATTTTGACATGATGTTATATAATTTGTTATACTTCTGTATTACAGAGGACACAATATGATCTGGCAACTCAAATGCATTTAGCCATTAAAAAGACTGGGCTATATTTTTTTAATTTCTGGGATCTAGGTCCTGTACAGTTGCTGACAGTACTGTGTTTGTTTGCTTGGTTAGAGTGATATAATAGAATGACTACCAGCAGGAGGTCCTTTCTCATTGCATTCCAAGTGCTTAGCTAGATACTCTGGGAGTCATGAAACTGAGTGGATTGCTTGCTGTGAGAATTATCTTCTGTAGTGTAATAACAGAAGGCTCTGAATTTTCAAAATTTGGTTCTCCCTTGTCAGAAAAAATACAGTCTGTTCCTTTAATATCAATTGTGTTGTTTCAACAAAATATTATTTTAAAAACTTACTGCTTGTAAAATATAATTTCCTCAATTTCTTCTTGCCAATCAGCCGCTATCTCCTGACAAAGCAGATTGCAGATAGGTACTTTTTTTCCAAATTTTCAACCCCCCACAGTTTTTGAAACAGCTGGTAAAGGGTAAGTGAATATGACAAAACTTGACTCGTCCTCCAATTTTTCTGCTATGTTCTCTGTTGAAGATTTTTCCCATCTGTTTGCTGTTCCCCTTTGTCAATATTTTCTTTGGAATAAGGAGACTAATTGAAAGGCTTTGAGGAGTACACAGCAGCAAATGCTGCAAAACACAAGAAAGCAAACAGAATAAATCATGAAGTGCTGATTGGAAGACACCAACCTAGGGTTTTAGTGGTTGATAGAACTTGGTAAGAAATGAAGTGATTGTACAAGTTTCAGTAGTTCCACAGAATAAATTAGAATGGATCTCATCTCAAAGAAACTTGAGCACAATGTGGATGGATTTAAAGGTCTGCATTTGTCAAGGACTGAAAAGATAGAGCATAGAAATATAGAAACAAAATAATAGAGAACAAGAACAAGAATCAATCATTTGTTCCTACAAGCCTGCTCCATCATTCAATGTGATCATGAATAATCGTTGAAGTTCAGTATTATGCTCTAGCTTTCTCCCCATATGCTCTGATCCTTCCAGCCCTAAGAACAATATCTAACTCTTTCCCAAATATATTGAATGATTTGGTTCAAATATTTTCTGTAATAGAAAATTCCATAGGTTCCCCAATCTGGGAGAAGAATTTCTCCTCATCTCAGTCTTAATTGGCTTACCACATATCCTCAGACTGTGACCCTGGGTGCTGGACTTCCTGCCATAAAGAATGTCCTTCCTGCATCTAATCAGTCCAGTCTGTTGGAATCCTGTAAGCTTCAATGGGATGTTCTCTTATTCTTCTAAATTATAGTGAATACAAGGCTAATTGATCCAATCTATCACGTTAGTCCTGCCAACTCAGAAATTGGCCTGGTGTACATTTGTTGAAACAAGAATGTCCTTCTTCGGATAGGGAGACCAAAATTGCACACGTTTTTGTGTCTTCACCCAGTCCTTGTACAACTACAGTGAGACATCCCTGGTCCTATACTTGAAACCTTTTACTGTGAAAACCAGCATACCATTTGCCTAACTTGTCACCTGTGGCATCTGCTTGCTTAGCTTCAGAGACTGGTGCACACCCAGGTGTCATTGGACCTTCCATTTTCTCAATCTGTCACTATTCAGATAATAATCTGTTTCCTGTTATTCTGAGCAAGAGGATATTCTCATATTTATCCATATTCCACAGCTTCTGCCATCTATCTGTCCATTCTGTCAACCTGTCTGAATTAATTTGAAACTCTCGGCATCTTTCTCAAGGCTCACCCTCTGAACGTATCCAATGTTTCTTGCGCCAATTCCTTATGTATTCTAGGGTGCAGAATATTGGACTCTGGAAACTTATTGGCCTTAATTACTTCAGATACCCTCCCACCATTTCCTATTTGTAATCATGTCATTTATCCATCCATCTGAATAGAACATATGAGGTTATTAGTATCTTCATTTGTGAAGACAGAACCAAAGTATGTATTTAATTTATCTGCCGTTTTTCAGTTTCCCATTATAAATTCCCTTATTTCTGAATATAAGGAAATTTCACTAATCATTTTTTTGCTCTTCACATTAAAAGCTTTCACACTCATTTTTTGCACCTTCAGCAAAATTGCTTGCATGCTCTGTTTTCCTCTTTGGTATTAATTCCTTTCTTCCATTTACGGAACTGCTTCCAATCTTATAGTCTTCTACTCTTTCTAGCCATTTTATATTTATCCTTGGATCTAATACTATCTCTTGAAATCCATGGTTGATTCACCTTTTTCTGTTCCCTTTTGTGCAAGATAGGAATGAATAGTTGTAATTCATCCATGCACTCTTTAAGCTTGTCATTCCCTATCCACTCTCAAAACTTTAAGTAATGTTCTTCAATCTATCACAGACAACTGGTAACTCAGACCTACATAGTTTACTTTATTAAGCTGCAGAACCATTGTCTCAGAAACATCTTCTTCACTCTCTATCTTAATGAAGAGTATGATTGTGTTAGAGTCAGTCTTCCTGTTGGAACATCACAGGTTATAGGGAATGGTTGATTAGGTTTGGACTGTATTCCTTGGAGTTTAGAAGAATGAGGGGAGACCTCATAGAAACATTTCGAATGTTAAAAGGCATGGACAGAGTGGATGTGGCAAAGTTGTTTCCCATGATGGGGGAGTCTAGTACGAGAGGGCATGACTTCAGGATTGAAGGGCGCCCTTTCAGAACAGAAATGCGAAGAAACTCTTTTAGACAGAGGGTGGTGAATCTATGGAATTTGTTGCCATGGGCAGCAGTGGAGGCCAAGTCATTGGGCGTATTTAAGGCAGAGATTGATAGGTATCTGAGTAGCCAGGGCATCAAAGGTTATGGTGAGAAGGCGGGGCAGTGGGACTAAATAGGATAAAATGGATCAGCTGATGATAAAATGACGGAGCAGACTCAATGGGCCAAATGGCCTACTTCTGCTCCTTTGTCTTATGGTCTTATGGTCTTATAAAGAGGTAATTATAAATTATGAGGGATAGAGATACATTAAATATATGCAAACTCTTTTCCCCTGACGTTCAGTGAGACTAGAACTTGAGGTCATAGGTATTGTGCTTGCAGGATTGGACTGAAGTGCAAAGGAATGGCAGGCCCTCTCTGTCACAGCAGTTGCTGGCTCCAATTCCACCCTGGTGTGGTGGACAGCAGCCTCAGTCATGGGGAGGGCTGCCAACAACTCAACTGCAAGAGTGGAGGGCAGCACATTCCCCATGAGGAGATGGAACCAAGAGGTTAGACATAGAAATGTAACAGAGCCTTGGAGGAATGACTGAGCGATACTGCAAGACAGATCATTCTCTCCAACCCAATGACTCCACTAAGGCACTAAACAAGAATCCTCTTTAAGAAATCATAGAATGTGGGAAACAAGTGCCAGTCACAATTAACTTAACAAGAATAAGCCAAAAACACAAGGGCTTAGCAGCTCTAGTTAAGATAACAGTTAGCAAATAGAGGTGTTTGAGAAACATGGAAGGTCAAGTTCCTTGGCAAATCATAGTCATAGTCATACTTTATTGATCCCAGGGGGAAACTGGTTTTCGTTACAGTTGCACCATAAATAATAAATAGTAATAGAACCATAAATAGTTAAATAGTAATATGTAAACTATGCCAGTAAATTATGAAATAAGTCCAGGACCTGCCTATTGGCTCAGGGTGTCTGACCCTCCAAGGGAGGAGTTGTAAAGTTTGATGGCCACAGGCAGGAATGACTTCCTATGACGCTCTGTGCTGCATCTCGGTGGAATGAGTCTCTGGCTGAATGTACTCCTGTGCCCAACCAGTACATTATGTAGTGGATGGGAGACATTGTCCAAGATGGCATGCAATTTAGACAGCATCCTCTTTTCAGACACCACCGTCAGAGAGTCCAGTTCCATCCCCACAACATCACTGGCCTTACAAATGAGTTTGTTGATCTTGTTGGTGTCCGCTACCCTCAGCCTGCTGCCCCAGCACACAACAGCAAACATGATAGCACTGGCCACCACAGACTCGTAGAACATCCTGAGCATCGTCTGGCAGATGTTAAAGAACCTCAGTCTCCTCAGGAAATAGAGACGGCTGTGACCCTTCTTGTAGACAGCCTCAGTGTTCTTTGACCAGTCTAGTTTATTGTCAATTCATATCCCCAGGTGTTTGTAATCATCCACCATGTCCACACTGACCCCTGGATGGAAACAGGGGTCATCGGTACCTTAGCTCTCCTCAGGTCTACCACCAGCTCCTTAGTCTTTTTCACATTAAGCTGCAGATAATTCTGCTCACACCATGTGACAAAGTTTCCTACCAAAGAGGAACCACAGAGGCTCACAGGGCTTATGACAATAGGTTGTAGGTGAAACTGAGAGGGACCTTCTTCACTCAGAGGATGCTACGAGTATGGAATGAGCTGCCAGCAGAAATAGTGGGTGAAGGTTCAATTGCATCATTTAAGGGAAGTTTGGATCGGTACATAGATAAGAGGAGTATGAAGGGTTATAGTCCCAGTGTGGGTAGATGGGACTAGACAGAAAAACAGGTTGTCATAGGCTTAATGGGCTGTAGGGTGTGTTTCTGTACTGTAATGCTCTATGACTGTAAAATAAAATCATTTATTAACTCAATCTCATTATGCAGTATTCAATCTAGGATTGGTGATTCACTCGGTATTGGTGCAAAATAAATGCAGTCCAGAAATCCCTCCTCTACAGTAACTTTTATGCTCAATCTACATGTAGATGAAGTCACCTATAATTGCAGTTGTATAGGTATTTATAAGTTCCTATTTAGTGTCATTCCATGCTTCATGATTGAAGTGGTCTATTTCCATCATCTAGTAACATTTTCTACCCTTTGGTGTTCTTTACTCCACTCCATGATTCCACATGAGATCCCTCAGCACCTATTCTCACCATTGCTTTCTTCTTTCAGTATTAACATGACTCTATCTCCTTTTCTCAGGTCTGTGTAAGCACAACTATCATATATGTGGTTGTTCGGCCCAAACAGTACATGTTGACCATAATACCCATCTGGGTAATCCCAACTTCCTGTGTATGGCCCATATTCCTTTGAGCCACATCCCTCCATGTACCAAGTGCTTCTTAAATTATACCACTGTACCCTCCTTATCGATTTCCTCTGGCAGCTCAGAATCAGGTTTATTATCACCAGCATGTGACATGAAATTTGGTAACTCAGCAGCAGCAGTTCAATGCAGTGCATAATCTAGCAGAGAGAAAAAAATTAATAATAATAATAACAAATAAACAAATAAATCAATTACATATATTAAATAGATTTAAAAAAAAACAAAAACAGAAATACTGTATATTAAAACAAGGTGAGGTAGTGCCCATTTAGGAATTGGATGGCAGAGGGGAAGAAGCTATTCCTGAATCGCTGAGTGTGTGCCTTCAGGTTTCTGTATCTCCTACATTCGATACACTTGACACCCATCTATTTGTGGAGTTCATTCATCAACTTTAATTTGAATACTTTGTGCATTGAGGGTGAGCGCTTTCAGGCTTGCCACTTTAACATCCCTAGTCATCTTAGCAGAATGTTGCCCTGCTGGAATTTTTCCTCTCTTCTCTCTGTCCTCCATCATTGCCCTTGAGTTTACTGTCTTTTGTGTCTATCCTTCCCTCCAGCTCCTCAGTTTGGTTCTATCATACCTGTTTCTTTTCTAATTTTCTCTTATTCCTTACTATTAAATAGACAACTTGTCGTTACCAGTAAAATTAGTTCTATGAAACCTATGTTAAAGTTTCCTGATTTAAATCACTGAGCTGAAATGCTGCTGTTCAGTTTCCTGACCTCTAGAATAAACACAAGTGTGCTTGATCATGCTCATTCAGTCTGCAGCCTGCTCATCTCTGGACTCCAAGTTTCAATGTACAGGCACTAAATTCTGAGATGAATATTCTCCAAGAAGGACGTCACCAGTGACCAAAAGTAAGGTTTGTTTATCCCTTGTCTTTCCTTGGTCTTAACAGCTCTCAAAGCAGAAGTGCTCCAGTGCCAACAGTGACCACATAGAATATCAATGTCTTGGTTCTGAATTCAAAATTAGCAATGTGATGAATATTAATTTGTATGAGTATCTTGTTAAGGGACATCCTAAATGAATTAAGTACATCACTTCTTGTTTGTGCAATATTGTTCGTTAGAATATCTGATTTACTTTATGCCACGAGAGTCCCTAGGTCATTTTTTTTTACAAATAACCTGTACCAATATTTGACGAGCTAAATATTTGAAGAAAAGAAACAGTGATTTGTTAAGAATCTATGGTACTTGTTAAACAGTCCATGATACTACTTAAAGAAGATTCATAACTGTTGATTTAAGTTCCTTCATATCTTTTGAAAAATTGTTTTGTTCTTTATTGAGGATGTAATTTCCCCATTAATAAATGCAAATGTGCCGAGTAACCACCGTGTTAGCTACAGGAGAGGAACAGAGCTTTCAAAATCTTGATCACAATAGATAGAAAACTTTCTCATCTCTACTCAGATGTTCTTTGTACTTTTTATTCTGAAGTATGAGTCTTTAGAAACTAAACAGCAGCCATTTCACATTGTTTAATATACAAAAGTGTATTTATGAAATTGAAGCCATTATTTTGTTAACGATGCTTTCACACAGCCTGAGGCTCTTTTTATTTTTCCTGAGCCTTTAAAAATCAAAATCACTTTATTATGCATGACATGTTATTATACATTTGGAATATTACAGGTTGTTTCTTTACATAAAACTGTTTCTTTACATAAAATTTACAGCAGCATAAATTTTGTGGGAAGAGGGGAAAAAAGAGAAAGGAACATTGGAATCGTCACTTATTGTAGATTTACAGGTACAAGAAACTTGCATTATCCGAGAAGCAACTTTGAACAGTAATGTTCCAGAAGTGGGGAGTACATCAATGTCCTGTATTAATGGGACAATATAACGGTATAGGAAACAGGTGCTGATGCTCGGCTAATGGTCTACCTCGGTGCCATTTTTCTGCACTCTCTCACTTGCCCCTTGATTTCCTTAATATCCAGCAATCTACTGTTGTGAATTATCCCAATGATTGAATCTTCTCAGCCGCTACTGGTTGATGATTCCAAAAGATTTTATATCCTTTGAGATAAGAAGTATCTTCTCATCTCACTGCTAAATGCCCCCCCCCCCCCATTCCAGGATTCTGGCCTCTGATTACACAGCACATCTCTTTTCCTAAACTCAGCTCCTTGATAATGGTGCAGATTATAGATGTGCGTATGAAAACTGAGATCAGCAAGGACATGTGACAGAATAATATTTTCACTTTCCATCTCCTTTACATGAATATGCAGGACCGGGTAAGATACTATGTTGCATGAGTTAGCTGGGAAACTAACTGCCCCAATCTATGATGAAATAAGGTCATAAATAAATTCTGTGATGTATATTCCAAACCATTGCTGCTGGAGTTAGTCAGCCAATACAGTTAAGTATTTGCCACCTTTGGTCATGCAGCCACGAGTACAGAATCACAGGAGACAATTGCAGCTTTCATGGAAATTCTTATTTGGGGCCATTAAAATCTGTGGCATTTTTATATTAAGTGGAATGTCAAATGGGAAGCTGAAGTAAAGAAGATCAAGCTTGCCTTATATAGTCATAATTTTTAATTCTTTTCCACAGATGCTGCCCAACCTGCTGAGTTCCTCCTGCGTGTTGTGATAGTTTTTAATTGCAGTCTTCACCACTGTTGGCAGCAATAACATTCTGGTGCAGTAGAGTTAGTACAACAGGCAGAAGTATCAGATATCTTGAAATGACCTTAATATGCTCGGTCAGATTAGATGCCAGATTACAGTGCAACTTCCTTAAAATCTGTAGAATTGCCTTCTGCAATGTGCTTGGCAACTCTGTGCTGAGAAGAATGAACAAATGAACGGTGGGGCCCTGGAAAGTGTTGTAGAACCGTGGGGCCTAAAAGATAAAGTACATGGTTCCATGAAAGTGACATAGCAGGTGATCAGGATGGTAAAGAAGACTTTTGGTACACTGGCTTATACACTGAGTATAAGATCCAGGATCTTATATTGTAGTTGTATTAGATGTTGGTGAGGTGACATTTGGAATATTGTGTTCACTTTTGGTCACTCTGCTGTAGGACATATGCCATTTAGCTGGAAAGAGTACAGAGGAAGTTTAGGAGGATGTTGCTGTGACCTGAGGGATTGAGTTATGGAGAGAGGTTGAGCAGTTTGGGACCTTTTCATTGGCATGTAGGAGAATGGAGTGTGATCACATGGAGGTATATAAAAATTATGAAGGGCATAGATAGGGTGAGTGTGCACTATCCTTTTACAAAGATTGATGAATCAAGAACTAGAGAACATGGGTTTAAAGTGAGAGGAGAAGGTTTAATAGGAACCCCAAGAGGCAACCTTAGTATATAGAATAAGATGCCAGAGGAAGTGGTTAAGACAGGTGCTTTAATGATATTTAAAAGGTGTTTAGACAGGTACATGGATAAAAAATGTTTTCAGAGATATAGATCAATCAAGGGCAAATGGGACTAGCTTGGATGGGTCTTGGTCTTGAATCTTGGTCAGCCTGAACAAACTGGGATGAAGGACCTGTTACCATGCTAAATACTATAATGATCTATATGAGACTATATTGCTGGCAACTCAAAATAGGGCATTGTGGGTGTGATAAGATAACAAGCAATGCAATCATTAAAATCGTTTCAATGAGGTAATTAGCATAAATTTTATGTGTATCCTTCCTAGGGTCAAACAGATGTGTTTTAATTATGCATCGTGATCTAAGCACCTTTTCTTCAACACTAGGAGATCTGCAGATGCTGGAGGTTCAAGCAACACACACAAAAAGTGCTGGTGAACGCAGCAGGCCAGGCAGCATCTATAGGAAGAGGTACAGTTGACGTTTCGGGCCGGGACTCTTCATCAGGACTAATTGAAAGAAGAGATAGTAAGAGATTTGAAAGTGGGAGGGGGAGGGGGAGATCGGAAATGATAGGAGAAGACAGGAGGGGGAGGGATGGAGCCAAGAGCTGGAAAGTTGATTGGCAAAAAGGATACCAGACTAGAGAAGACAGTGGCTCATGGGATGGGAAACCTGGGGAGAGAGAGAAGGAGGGAGGGCTTCATCTTGACAGTAGAGGAGGCCGTCAGAATGAGAATGGGACGTGGAATTAAAATGTATGGCCACTGGGAGATCTTGAGCAAGATGAAGCCACACTCAGGTTGGAGGAACAACACCTTATATTCCGTCGGGTAGCCTCCAACCTGATGGCATGAATATTGACTTCTCTAACTTCCGTTAATGCCCCTCCTCCCCTTCACACCCCATCACTTATTTATTTAATATATTTTTTTATTTTTTCCCCCATTTTATTCTCTCTCTTTTTTCTCCCTCTGTCCCTCTCACTATAACTCCTTGCCTGCTCTCCACCCTCCGGGCTCCCCTCCCCCCTTCTCTCTCTCCCCAGGCTTTCCATCCTATGATCCTCTCTCTTTTTTTCTCTCTCTGTCCCTCTCACAATAACTCCTTGCCTGCTCTCTATCTTCCTCTGGTGCTCCCCTCCCCCTTTCTTTCTCCCTAGGCCTCCCGTCCCATGATCCTCTCCCTTCTCCAGCCTTGTATCCCTCTTGCCATCAATTTTCAAGCTCTTAGCTTCATCCCTCCCCCTCCTGTCTTCTCCTATCATTTTGGATCTCCCTCTCCCCCTCCCACTTTCAAATCTCTTACTATCTCTTCTTTCAGTTAGTCCTGACGAAGAGTCCCGGCCCAAAACGTCGACTGTACCTCTTCCTAGAGATGCTGCCCGGCCTGCTGCATTCACCAGCATTTTTTGTGTGTGTTTTTTCAGCACTGTCTAGTTTAGTGCCATTGTATATGTGCATCAGCATATAGTGCCACATAACTAGGTTCTACAGTATTTTCTTCTTGCTTTGTAATATCTACAGTTTGATTTGGATCCATTCTGGATGGTGGTAGACTCGCAGATGTGAAACACCATCTGCCATTGTTGTATCCACATACATGGTCTGATAATGATACTTTTATTAAACGGAATTAGAATTAGTTCATTATTGTGTACTGAGATACAACAAAAAGCTTCTCTTCCATACTGTTCATATGCAATACACAGTGCAATCAAGTAGAACAAGGTAAAGCAACAAAATCCAGAATAATGTGCAACAGCTGCTAGAAAGTACAGTACAGTTGAATATTAAGGTGCATGGTCACAATAAAGTAGCTTGAGATGTCAAAAATCAAGAATCTGCTCTCTTATTATACTAATGCATCATTCAAAGGTCTTATAACAGTGGGCTAGAAGCTTTTCTTGGTACTTGCTTTTGGGCTTTTGGATCTTCTGCCTGATGAAACAGGATACTTTTTATGGTGCATTAAATAAAATGGTAAGGTTGGACAGGGGTATGCCAAAGTTCATTCTCATCCTGAGGAAGCAAAGGAGTTGGTGTGCTTGCTTGACCATTGTGTTTACATAGCTGGAACAGGACAGGATATTATTTGGAACTCGAAGCTCTCAATCCTCTCAAAATAAATTACTATCTTCAAGTTCTACAGTGGTTTTTGCTAAAGCATTGTTAAATCTTGTTTTCTTCCTTTTAGGATGAATAATTCTAATTCTACACCACTTAGTCCTCAATTGAAGTATCTAAATTATGCACTTTCCTGGCACCACCTCATGGATTTGAATATCTTTTTAGATGACTTGCTTGTGCACTATAAATGTTTTTTGATCAGTGCAACCTTTGAATAAGATTCTTAGCATTTACTCAGCAAACATACCAATTTTGTTGAATACTTTGCTTCCTTTAATCAGTAACTAGACAATATTCCAATTTGTTTAGATTTGTGTACATTTTGTGCTCATTGTATCTTAAAAGTTTAGGACTGCAGTTCATAAATAAAGAACAGTTCATTCTTAATTGTACAGCAGTTCCATTATGCAGGTTTTGCCAAAGTACTAATTATATCACAGTATATTGTGTGCAGCCAAGTGGGGAATTCCATTGGGAATCCAATAATGACTAACTTTGTTTCATTAGACATTATAATACATTTTAAAAGACTAAAATAGAGCTATCTTATTTAGATGATATATCATCTGTGGATCTAAGATTTCCTCTATTTAGAATCGTCATACCACGAACAATGCTCTTAAATTTTCAGTTAATCAACAACTCTATTTTAGGCCTTGCTTGTGATGTATAATCTCTGTTTCAATGTCTCTTACTGCAAGAAAAAAACAATTTGTTTGTATATCTCCTACCTCAGTTTGAAGGTAACATTGCTAAGAAGCTGAGATATAATTGAATTTCCAAAGAACGTGAATCAGTTTTCGGGACTAATAGCATGAGGCATGAGAGAACGGAATGGAGTTTGTGGAATGAAGGCAGCTTGAAGGAGAAAGTTACTGGAAGGGAAGCAATCAGTGGAATGTTGAGGAGATGGTGAACATTACATGAAATTTTTAAATTAATATCTTCATAGATCAGCAAGCAGCAACATTTCTAAGCACAATATCAAATATGGATAGCTGATTTAATATTCTAATCAAATTAAATTCAACATAATTTGCAATGATTAGAGTGATAGATATTCTGTCGTGCTTTTTTTAAAGCATCATATTAAATGTCCTGCTTAACAGATTGTGGTAAAATGACAATTGAATGCTGGCATTGGTCAGAATATATGTGGATGAGGAAAGTAACCTTTGTGAATGATAAATGACTTTTGCCTACAATGTACAGTATTCAACACTTTATACCAAACACATTTATCATAGAAGACCAGGATAAGTACATTCACTTCTATGGTATAATGCTGAAAATAACCACAATTGCTATTGTTCTATCAACTCTTACACAAGTAGTCCATTGAAACATACAATATTATTTTAGGGTTGTTAACCTGTTGGACTGGGCATCCCTCCTCAGAGAGGTCACTTTGCCCCTGCCTGTGGACCCTACAAGAAAGTTTCCCAGGTAAGATCCCTGACCCAAAAGGTTTACAGCTTTTTTCTTTACACAGATGCTGCTTGACCTTGTGAGTTCTTTCAGCATTTCTGTTTTCTTTCTGAAAGCAAAGGATTGCAGCCTTAGAATAATTGTAGACTACTTAGCTTTGAGATGAGGAAAAATGTTCTCACTCAGAGGTGTTTAATCTTTAGAATTCTCTACCTTGGAGTGCTATGGAGACTCAGTGGCTGAGTTCATTAAAATTAATGAATAGATTTCAGGATATTAAGGGAATTAAGGGATAATGGAATATACATAGATAGATTGTGCTATGTGCTTTATATATATTGATTGTTTATTGTGTGTGAGAAGCATTTTTTAATTTCTGTTCTACATTTGCCATTAGAATAGACATAGACATAGACATAATTTATTGATCCCGAGGGAAATTGAGTTTTGTTACAGCTGCACCAACCAAGAATAGAGCATAAATATAGAAATACAAAAACCACAATCAATCAAACAACAGTATGCAAACTATGCCAGATGGAGATATGTCCAGGACCAGCCTATTGGCTCAGGGTGTCTGACCCTCCACAGGAGGAGGTGCAAAGTTTGATGGCCACAGGCAGGAACAACCTCCGATGACGCCCAGTGTTGTACCTTGGTGGAATATGGCCGGAGTCCAACAGCAAAAAGTTCAATATCCAGGCTACAAACACGTTCCTCGATTGTAATATGACCAGGATTGCACCATCCGTTGTTAACCAGAACAGTAAGCCCCCAACTCCTTTACGCTTACCGCTCTCAGTGCACTTCCGGTCAGCCCGAACGGTCTGGAAGCCCTCCATGGAAAAGTTTTGGTGGGGTATGTCCACGTGCAGTCCAAGTGGAGAACTTCTCTTCTCCATAAGTCTCTGTTGTCTCGACCCGGTCCTCTTTCCTCGCCTTTTTGATCCCCCCCTGCATCCTCTGTGTGTTTTCCTCCAGATTTCAGCCGGGGTGTCGGCCGCTCTGTTCGCTAAACCAGCCGGCATAAGCGCAATCAGCTGGTCCCTGGAATAAACAATGCGACCGTACTGCTGCCATGCTAATGAGACACGTACCTTAAAACCCTCAGCACTTCTTTCAATTCAAATCTATCAAAGAGGACAGTGTCTCATTTCAAGACATTTTGATGAGTTAATTATGTATAAAATGAAAACACACAACGAGAATTTAGTCCCAGACTCCCCAAATTTTCTGCTCATGCGCTGTACTGATACTTTGAAATGATAGTTCTGTTCATTTGGTTACAATGCCTTTAGCTTCATGTATAGGTGAATTTTAGTATGAGACCCATGAATAAAAGAATCTGTAGCTTGCCATGAATCAAACACATATATAGCCACATCTCACTTTCTCAGGTCATTGTTTCAAGATGGGATTAAGGTTAAATAGAAAATAGACATGCTTACATTCGTGAGAGATTATAGAGGAATAAATAAGGAAAAGTTGTTTTCTCCAATGCCTAGTTTGATAATTGGAGGTACAGATTTGAGATAATAAGCAAAAATCTAGAGGGAAGTTGAACATTTTTTCTTATATTTAACACATTTCTATGCGGTAGATCACCCTGTGTAAATAGGCAAGGTGATAGATCACATAGTTCTATTAAAGGGGGCTGGAAACGGATATCAATAGGAAAAAGCAATTACTGTTTTCTGAAAGAATGGGAAAGTGCAGCTATTGAAAAGTCTTTTCAAAGTGTTAACAAATATTTAAAAGACATCTGTGAGAAAACAGATTGTGTCTTGAAATGAGACACTGCCCTCTTTGATAGATTTGAATTGAAAGAAGTGCTGAGGGCTTTAAGGTACAAGGCGTACTCAGGGTAGAGGCCCATCACAAAGGGTTGCTCAATAGCACCGCTCCAAAAACAGGGCTCATAAGTGATATAATCCACTGAAAATCAAAAGCAAGAAAGCAAATTGCAGTCAATTGGCACTTTATTATTTATGCTTACACATTTACTCATTAATTTGCTCTTGACATCGGTGGTTGGGAAGTTGTTGGAGTTGATTGTCAAGGATGAGGTTACAGAGTACCTGAAGGCATATGACAAGATAGGCAGAGCTCAGCACGGTTTCCTTAAAGGAAAATCCTGCCTGACAAATGAATTGCAATTTTTTGAGGAAATTACAAGTAGGCTAGACAAGGGAGATGCAGTGGATGTTGTGTATTTGGATTTTCAGAAGGCCTTTGAGAAGGTGCTGCACATGAGGCTGCTAAACAAGAGCCCAAGGAATTACAGGAAAGTTACATATGTGGATAGAGCATTGGCTGATTGGCAGGAAACAGAGAGTGGGAATAAAGGGATCCCATTCTGGTTGGCTGCCGGTCATCAGTGGTGTTCCACGGGGGTCCGTTTTGGGGCTGCTTCTTTTTACATTGTACATCAACGATTTGGATTATGGAATAGATGGCTTTGTGGCTAAGTTTGCTGATGATACAAAGATAGATGGAGGGGCCGGTGGTGCTGAGGAAACAGAGAGTCTGCAGAGAGAGTTGGATAGATTGGGAGAATGGGCAAAGAAGTGGCAAATGAAATACAATGTTGGAAAGTGTATGGTTATGCACTTTGGTAGAAGAAATAAATGGGCAGACTATTATTTAAATAGGAAAAGAATTCAAAGTTCTGAGATGCAACGGGAGTTGGTAGTCCTCGTGCAGGATACCCTCAAGGTTAACCTCTAGTTTGAGTTGGTGGTGAAGAAGCCAAATACAATGTTTTCTAGAGGAATAGAGTATAGGAGCAGGGATGTGATGTTGAGGCTCTATAAAGCACTGGTAAGACCTCACTTGGAGTATTGTGTGCAGTTTTGGTCTCCTTATTTAAGAAAGGATGTGCTGACGTTGGAGAGGGTTCAGAGAACACTTACTACAATGATTCTGGGAATGAGACAGTTAACATATGAGGAACGTTTGTCCGCTCTTGGACTGTACTCCTTGGAGTTTAGAAGAATGAGGGGAGACCTCATAGAAACATTTCGAATGTTGAAAGGCATGAATAGAGTGGACATGGTAAAGTTGTTTCCCATGGTGGGGGAGTCTAGTATGAGAGGGCATGACTTAAGGATTGAAGGGCGCCCATTCAGAACAGAGATATGAAGAAATTTTTTTTGCCAGAGGGTGGTGAATCTATGGAATTTGTTGCCACGGGCAGCAGTGGAGGCCAAGTCATTGGGCGTATTTAAGGCAGAGATTGATAGGTATCTGAGTAGCCAGGGCATCAAAGGTTATGGTGAGAAGGCGGGGGAGTGGGACTAAATGGGAGAATGGATCAGCTCATGATAAAATGGCGCAGCAGACTCGATGGGCTGAATGGCCAACTTCTGCTCCTTTGTCTTATGATCGTATGGTCTTAATGCAAGTATCTATTCAGACAATCATGTGGCAGCAACTCAATGCATAAAAGCATGCAGACATAGTCAAGAGGTTCAGCTGTTATTCAAACCAAACATCAGAATGGAGAAGCAATGTGACCTAAGTGACATTAACCATGGAGTGATTGTTGGTGCCAGACAGGGTAGTTTGAGTGTATCCGAAACTGCTGCTCTCCTGAGATATTCACACACAGCAGTCTCTAGAGTTTACAGAAAATGGTACAAAGCACAAAAATCATCCAGTGAGTGGCAGTTCTGTGGGCAAAATGCATTTTTATGAGAGGGGTCATAGGAGAATAGCTAGACTGGTTCAAGCTGATGGGAAGGTGACATTAGTTCAAATATCCACACATTGCAACAGTGATGTGCAGAAGAGCATCTCTGAATGTCCAACATGTTGAACCTTGAAGTGGATGGGCTACGGCAGCAGAAGACCATGATCATACACTCAGTGGCCACTTTATTAGATACAGGAGGTAGCAAATAACGTGGCCACTGAGTGTAAATTTCACATTGGATGAAAGTGAAACCTCACATTTTTACGTTTGATATTTTATCCCAAAGTTCAAAAGTTCAAAGTAAATTTATTATCAAAGTACATATTTCACTGTATACAACTCTGAGATACATTTTCTAACAGGCATTCATTCACAGTAAGTACAAGAAACACAGTAGAATCAGTGAAAGACTGCCCTCAACAAGATGGACAAACAGACAATGTGCAAAGACAAATAACTGTAAATGCAAAAAGAAATAATAATAATAATAAAATTATAATAAATAAGCAATACATATTGAAAATATGAGATGAAGTGTCCTTTAAGGTGAGTTCATAGTTTGTGGGAACAGTTCAGTGATGGGGTGAGTGAAATTGTCCCCATCAAGAGCTTGATGGTTGAAGGGTTATAACTGTTTCTGAACTTGGTACTGTTGGTTCTGAGGCTCCTGTACCACCTTCTTGATTGCAATAATGAGAAGATAGCATGGTCTGGATGGTGGAGGTCTTTGATGATAGGTGTAGCTCTCCTGCAACAGTGTTTCATGTAGATGCACTCAATGGTGGGGAGGGCTTTACTCGTGATGGATTAGGCCATATCAACTACTTTTTGTAGTTTTTTTCTGTTCAAGGGCATTGGTGTTTTCATACCAGGCCATGTTGCAACCAGTCAATATACTCTCATATCTATAGAAGTTTGACGAAGTTTAAGATGACATACCGAATCTTTGCAAACTTCTAAGAAAGTACAGGCACTGCCACACTTACTTCATAATGGCACTTATATGCTGGATGCAGGACAGTTCCTCTGAAATTGTAACACTGAGGAAGTTAAAGTTGCAGCCCTTCTTCGCCTCTGATTCCCTGATGAGATCTGGTTCATGGACCTCCGGTTTTGTCTCCTGAAATCAATAATCAGCTCCTTGGTCATGCTTACATTGAGTGAGAGGTTGTTGTGGCACCACTCAGCCAGATTTCCAATCTCCCATCTATCTTCAATCTGATTTTTCACCACCTTTGATTCAGCCAATGACAATGGCGTCGTCAACAAATTTAAATGCCTGTTTGCCATGTCCTTAGCCATTCAATTAATTGGTCTAATTCTTCTTTTAGTTTCTCTGTGTCTTCCTTACAATTCAGTTTGGCACCCAGCTTTATATCATCAGTGAACTTGAATCTGTTACCCTTAGCGCTCTCATTCAAGTTATTGAAATAGGTTGTGACTTGGCGAGACCACAGCACCTATCATGCAGCACCCACTAGTTACATCTCACAAACTGAAAATGACTAGTTTATTTACTGCCTATACTATGTTTTCTGTTCATTAACCAATTCTTATTCAACACCAGCAAATTTCCTGTACTCTATATTTCCTTAATAAACTCTGCTGTGCCACCTGATCAACAGCCTTCTGAAAAGTCCAGATACATCACATCAACCAGATACCCTTAACTATTTTCAATCTTCCATTCATAAGATGAGGGATTGCAAAGTTATGCTAGAAGGCTGAGAGACTGTAAATAATTGAATTTGTATTAAAACACCAATATAGCCCTGTTCAGCTGATAACCTATTTCTTTTCTGTGTGTTCACCAACATTTTATGGTTAAAAAGCAGACGCATTTCTTTTTAAGAATGGTTTCTTTATGGGAGCAGTATTTTTTGAGTTTTAGTTATGAGGACAGTAATTGCGGAATTGTAGAATCATGCAGTGCAGAGGAAAGCTACAATGCCCGTGCCTGCTCTCGGAGTTGGATTAGTGCCGCATCCCCACTATTTCCTTGTATCCTCACCTTCATGTATCTATTTACAGTGTATCCTTTTCGATACCTGCTGTTGACCAGTCTCTCCTGATTTCCATTCCAAAGTTAAAGTCAAAATGAATTTATGGTCAAAGTATGCATAAGTTATAATATACTACCCTGAGAGCCATTTTCTTGCAGTCATTTACAGGAAAAATAAATAAATACAATAAAATTGATGTAAAGAACATAATCAAGCTACAAACAATCTGCTGGAGGATCTCAAAGGGTTGAGCCACACCTGTAGGGTGAGTGGGATTGCCAATATTTCAGGTTGAAATCCAACATCAGGATCTGATTCCAGTGCTGATTTTCATCCCTAAGCATCGACATTTCCCCAGGTGTTCTTCAATTTGGGGCAATTAGAGGTGTACAAGATGATCCAGTGGATAGCCAGAGACTTTGACCCAGGGTAGAAATTGCTAATATGAGGGGACATAATTTCAAGGTGATTGGAGGGAAGTGCAAGTGTGATGTCAGACGTAGTTTGTGTTTACATAGAGAGTGGTGGTGCATGGAGCTTGCTGCTAGGGTTGGTAGAAGAGGAAGATTAATTAGGGACATTTAAGAAACTCTTAAATAGACATATGGATGATAGGAAAATGGAGGGCTCTGTGGGAGGAAAGGGTTAGATTGATCTTAGAATAGGTTAAAGGTTTGGCGCAACATCCTTGGTTGAAGGGCATGTACTGCTGTATGTTCTATTAGCTCCTCAGAGTTTTCCAGCTTTAGATGTTATACACCTGATAATCAATATCCCAGTGAACCCTTCAAGTTTAGAGTGATCTGGGCCCCTCTGTGTCAGAAAGGAGCACAAGAAATATCAGGTGGTGAGCCAGGTGCCAAACCATTGGCATTCAGAACACGTGGAGTGCCGATTACGAAAGATTTACTGTAGCTGACTCACGGGAAAACATTGGACCTCAAACTATGGTTTTCAATTCTGATTGAAAATAAAATAATTTTATAGCTTCATAGAAAATATTAAGGCATTTCATAATAAGTGAAACAAAAGAGCACTGCCTCAAGAAAGCATCCATCATTAAGGATCCCCACCATCCAGGACATACTTTCTTCTCACTGCTGCCATCAGGAAAGAGGTATAGGTCCCACACTACCAGGTTCAGGAGCATTTGTTACCTTACAACAATCAGGCTTTTGAACCAACACGGATAATTTCTCTCATCTCAATTCTGAAATTATTCCAAAACCTACGGACTTACTTTCAAGGACTCTTCATCTCATGCTCTCGACATTTATTGCTTGTTTGTTTGTTTGTTTGTTTATTTATTTATTTATTAATTATTTATCAGTGTTTTATTTGTACAGTTTGTTGTCCTTTGCACATTGGTTGTTTATCTAACCTGTTGGTTGCAGTTTTTCATTGATTCTTTTATATTTCTTGGATTTACTGAGCATGCCTGCAAGAAAACAAATCTCAGGGTTGTATATGGTGACATTTATGCACTTTGATAATGTTTACTTTGAACTTTGAGCATTTCCTCTCCCCCATGAATGCTATTGACCCATCAATTTCCTCGAGTAGGTTATATGGTGTTCCAAATTCTAGCATTTGTAGTCTCTCCTGTCTTAATAATGTTCCTTTTGTTTTATTTCGCAAATCACCTTAAATCTATAACTTCTTGTAATTGACTTACAATCCATAGGAAAAGATGTTTTGTTTACACCAGCAAATATTTGCTGTAGGTGAATATTGCAAAAACCACATCCATCATATAAGACCATAAGACATATAAACAGAATTAGGCCATTTGGTCCATCGAGTCTGCTGTGCCATTCAAACGTGGCTGCGCTCTTTGCAACCTAGGTATTATATTCAGCTCTATTGGTACTTGGACCATATAGCCTCTGTAATGATGCTCCTGCCTCTGTGCATCTACTGCTGAAACTCAGATCTATATCATTGTTATCGCTCACTTGAAATTCCAATAGACTCCTGGCTGGCCTCCAAAATCACCTTTTTATAACCTTAAAGCCATTCTTTGTCCCATGCCCAACTTACATTGAATCCCTGCATGTATTAACTAGTGTTGGTGCCTGGTTAAGCAAATATTAAAATTTTCAGCAGAAAACAAACTGCTGGAAGAATCAGTGCACAGGGCAGCTTTCATCGATGCAGAGGGACTCCAACATTTCTGGTCAATATTGGCACATTACTCTACAATCTCACTCCTCCCTTTTGTAGTAATCTCATAGTATAAAGTTGAAAGTAAATTTATTATTGAAGTACGTATATGTCACCTTATACAACAAGTGATAGGACAATATTTTGATGGATCTTTTGTGATTTCTACTTTAGGTAAAAGATATAAAAAAAACCCACAACTGGAGATTTGTTTCCTTGTGGGCATTCACAGAAAATACAAGAAACACAATAGAATTAATGAAAGATCGCCCCCGACAGGACGGGCAAACAACAAACTGTGCAAATACAAAATAATAATAACAATAGTAATAATAATAATAATAAGGCACTCATTAATAGAAACTCAAAATGAGTAATGAAATGAGAACACTGAAATGGCAGAAGTTTTAAAAAAATTGAAACCTGAAGAGCAGAAATAGCCTGGCAGATGGAGTATATAAAAAAAATAACCCATGCAAGAAAGTTAAGAGCAAAGCAAATGAAGTACTAAGGAAATATAAGGGCCATACAAGATACGATCAGCCTAACAAAAGCACTGTAGAGTTTGTAGCTACACTAGACAATTGGGTGACCCGTTGGGGCACCTCTTGAGAGAAAGGTAGTGCAGTGTTAGAAGTTCGGTACACACAAAGCCAGACTAAATAGATACATAAAATGCACCGGATGATGAAAACAAAATTATCAGTTTAGAAACAAAGAAAGAGGTTTGTAAAGGACACTGAAACTAAATATGATGCACCAAAATGTCACCAACCCAGCACAGAATTACCAATAATGAAGTTTTGGTCTAATATCTGGTCAAACAGGGTGACACACAATCAAGAAGCAAACTGGATTAGTGAAGAAAAAGAACACACACACACACACACACACACACACACACACATTTGAAGAACCAATGAAGTAACCTGAAGTTACAATGGATATGCTGAGAGAAGATATAAAAATACTCACAACTGGAAAAGTACTAGAAGTGATAATATTCATAATTATTGGTATAACAATTTACTTGCCTTCCTCAATACCTAATAATACATATCAACAATTTTCTTAAAAATCCTGAAAAAGTTCCTGAATTTTTGACAGAGGGTAAAATATATCTTTTACCTAAAGGGAAAATCACAAAAGATCCATCAAAATATCATCTTGTTTACAAACTATATATAAAATTGTAACATCATGTATCTTGCAACAAATCACGATTCACTTAGATAACCAGAATATACTTACAGAAGAACAGAAAGAATGCCATAAGGGTGTGCAAGGATGTAAAGAACAACTGATAATAGATTTCAAAATTCTAAATCAAGTCTGGTGGAAAAGCGGAAATCTTTCGTGTTGCTATATTGACTATCAAAAAGCATTTGACTTTATCCTACATGCATAGTTAATAGAAGTTCTTAATATGTATAAACTACACCCAATGCTTGTGAAATTCCTGCAACATCTGATGAAGCATTGGCATACTGTAATCACCCTATTAACAGCCAAAAATGAACAGCCACCATTATCAAAATAAATCGAGACACTTTTCAAGTCCACTATGGTTCTGTCTAGCTTTAAACTCTCTCTCTAATTTACTGAATTGGATGAAAATTGTGTATCAAATCAGAAACAATGAAATGAGCTATACAGTACCTTAGCACACCCTTTATACACGGATGATTTGAAATTATATGCTCCTTCATCAGTTAAACTAGAGCAATTAATTCAAATAGTAGAACTATTTTTGAAAGATATAAACATGAATTTTGGACGGGATAAATGCAGAACATTAAACATAAAGAAAGGTGCAATAGAGCTAATAGAATACAAAACAGAGAAACAGGATAGAATACAGCTGATGGAATGACTATGAAACACATAAGTATCTGGGATATTAACAAGGAAAGAAAATTGATCGAATAGAAAATAGAAAAAACTTCTGACAGAATTTACTTCAAGGCTTAAGAAAATCTGCCAAACAGAGCTCAACAGTAAAAACATAACAAATACAATAAACACTTTCACCAAATCTATATTAATGTATTCTTTTGACATAACATCTTGGTCTGAAACTGATCTGGAACATTTACAAAGAAAAATAAGAGCTGAAATGACACAGAAAACGTTCTGTACATTTGAATGTGCTTTAATTAACACTACCTAGGAAAGAAGGGGGAGAGGAATAATTGACATTAAAGATCAACACAACAGTCAGATAAAACTTATAAGGATATATTTTCATCAACAAAGACAGGAGTCAACACTCCATGGAAGCGTATGCAATTCTGATAAGAAGTATTAAAGAAAAAGTTAGCCAATTAAAAAGCACGACCGTCCATGGAGGATACGAGGGGTGATTGATAAGTTTGTGGCCTAACGTAGAAGGAGTCAATTTTAGAAAACCTAACACATTTATTTTTCAATATAGTCCCCTCCTACATTTACACACTTAGTCCAGCGGCCGTGGAGCATACAGATCTTGGACCTCCAGAAAGTGTCCGCAGCGGGGGTGATTGATAAGTTCGTGGCCTGGGGTAGAAGAAGATGAGTTATACAGCTCTCGTTAGAGTGATTACGCAGAAAGTTTGAAGTTAATAACTCATCTCCTTCTACCTTAGACCACAAACTTATCAATCACCCCTGATGAGTTATTAACTTCAAACGTTCTGCATAATTACTCCCCCTCCCACTTTCAAATCTCTTACTATCTCTTCTTTCAATTAGTCCTGACAAAGGGTCTCGGCCCAAAACTTCAACTGTACTTCTTCCTATAAATAATAATAATAATATATGGTTTTGTCTAGCTTTAAACCTGCTCTCTAATTTCCTGGATCAGATGAAAATTGGGTATCAAATTAGAAACAACTAAATGAAATATACCTTGACACATCTTTTGTACACAGACACGTTTCAAATTATACACTCTTTCATCAGTAAAGCTCAAACAATTAATTCAAATAATGGATCTGTTTTCTAAAGATATAAGCATGAACTTTGGACTAGATATGTGCAGAGCATTAAACATAAAGAGCGGTGCAATAGATCTTGTAGAATATAAAAGAGAGCAGCTGGATACAATACAACTGATGGATGAATATGAAACATAAGTACCTGTGATATCAAGGAAAGAAAATAGATCATAGTGCGACAGAGGAAAAACCTTCAACAGAATTACTTCAAAGCTTTAGAAACTCTGCCAAACAGAGCTCAATAGTAAAAATATAATGAAGATAATAAACACTTTTGCTATACCTATATTACCATGTTTTTGGCATAATATCTTAGTATGAAACTGATCTGGAATATTTACAAAGAAAAATAAGAACTGAAATGACAAACTTTAGAAAACACTACGTCCATTCTAATGCACTTAGATTTACTCTACCCAGCACAGAAGAAGGAATAGGAATAATAGACATAAAATATTTACACAATAGTCAGATAAAACTTCTAAGGATATATTTTCATCAATGAAAACAGGATTTAGCATGCCATGGAAGCATATGCAATTCTGATAAGAAGTACTCACCACTACACTTAAATTAAAACATAACCTAGAAAATGAGGAAATTATCACTATAGAGGAAAAAGTTAACCAATGGAAGACATGACTCTCCATGGAAGATATCCCCACAATTTCTGCAGACTAGATGTTGAAAGCATCAAACTTTTTGGCTCAGAGTTGGAGGCCTCTTCCCAGAAACAGAGGAGTTCCTTGTGGCAATACAGGACCAGGTGAAGAAGAAGAAGAAAGCCCTTAACTCTAAGTGGATTCATCGGGACACCGTCATGACAGCGCTTTTTTTTTTCAGCAGGCTTTCTTATTTTAACGAGGCCGAGTTGCTAGCTCGATGCTCAGCCCAGCACGGGTGGAAAGCGTACAACCAAGCCAGCTGGATTCGAACTCAGGAGCCTTCGCTCCGAAGTTCCGCGCTGATGCCACTACGCCACCAACCGGCTAACAGGACCAGGTGGTTAACACAAAAAAAATCAAAATGATATAATAAAAGACCATCAAATTCAAGATGATAAATGCCAAGAGAAACCAGAAACAATACAACACATTGCAGGATCCTACAGCAGTTTAACTCAATCTGATTACTTACACAGGCATAATCAAGTGGCAAACATCATTCAGCAAAATCTTGTTTTAAAATATAAACTAATTAAATACACCAAACCTTACTGTAAATGCAAGCCTGAACCAATTTTAGAGTCAGAGTCCTACAGATTATCAAATTATATTACAACTGATCCATTAGTACAGGTAGGAGAATACATAATTAGTATCTGGATATAATATAACAGGATAAACAAGCACGAACAACTTACTTAATAGATACAGCCATTCCAAATACACACAACATATATAAATCAATAAGTGAAAAACACCAGAAATATGCTGAAATAAAAGAAAACATTGAAAGACTATGGAACAGCTTGGTATCAGTTCATCCCTCTACAACTGGACCTTGGACTTTCTGACTAACAGACTCCAATCAGTTAAGTTAGACAACCTCTCCTCCTCCACTCTCACCCTGAACACCGGCGTGCCTTAAGGCTGTGTGCTGAGCCCTCTTCTGTACTCCCTTTTCACCTATGACTGCGCTCCTGTATATGGTTCTAACTCCATAATCAAGTTTG
Source organism: Mobula birostris (assembly GCF_030028105.1). Classification (NCBI taxonomy): domain Eukaryota; kingdom Metazoa; phylum Chordata; class Chondrichthyes; order Myliobatiformes; family Myliobatidae; genus Mobula; species Mobula birostris. The sequence goes on from NC_092372.1 coordinate 56,732,540, forward strand.
CAGATGACACCAAGGTGGTTGGCCTGATCAGAGGGGATGACGAGCTGACCTACAGAGATGAGGTCCAGCACCTGGCCATGTGGTGTGCTGACGACAACCTGGCCCTTAACATCAGAAGACCAAGGAGATCATTGTGGACTTCAAGCATACCAGGACCATACTCACATCCCCAACTACATCAACTGAGCTGTAGTGGAGCGTGTATCAAGCTTCAAGATTCCTTGGTGTCTACATTTCTGAGGATCTCACCTGGTCCCTGAACTCCTTCATCCTGATCAAAAAGGTGCAATAGCACCTTTATTTCCTGCAGAGCATCAAGAAAGCTCACTTCTGTCCCAGGACACTGACGGACTTTTACTGCTGTACCATTGAGAGCATACTTACCAACTGCATCTCAGTTTGGTATGGCAATTGTCCTGTATTGGACCGCAAAGCACTCCAGCGTGTGGTGAAAACTGCCCAGCGGATTATCGGCACCCAATTGCCCACCATTGAGAACATCTACCATAAACACTGCCTGGGCTGGGCGAAAAGCATTATCAAGGATGCATCTCACTCTAACCATGGAATTTTCACTCTCCTCCCATCTGGTAAGCGCTACAGGAGCCTCCACTCCCACACCAGCAGGCACAGGAAGAGCTTCTTCCCTGAGGCTGTGACCCTGCTGAACCTCACATCACAGTGCTAAGCAGTATTGCACCCATATTGTACTGTCTCAGTACTTTTATATTTGTGTGCTGTAGCACTTACTTTTTATTCGCAGTTATTTTGTAAATAACACTATTCTTTGCATTTCTGGTCAGATGCTAACTGCATTTCATTGGCTTTGGATCTGTACTCAGTACAATGACAATAAAGTTGAATCTAATCTAACATAAACAGGGTATATATTGTCCCAATAGTAATATCTACAGCTGGTATCATCCCAAAGTCACCACACTCATAACATTAAACAATTAGGCCTACACGGTAATAATTATGTAAATCTCCAGAAAGTCACAATACGAAACACCACTAGAATAGTCTGAAAGTTCCCAGCAACTAGGAAATGAGTGTGCTTGGCTCTGCCTGTACCTCAGGTTTTACCAGGTTGAGCTTAGAAGAAAATAAAAATATAACAATAATAATAATAAGAAGAAGAAGTAGGAATAAATATTGAAAACATAAGATGAAAAGTCCTTGAAAGTGAGTCCATAGATTGTGGGAATAGTTCAGTAATGGGGTGAGTAAAGTTGAGTGACGTTATCTCCGCTAGTTTAAGAACCAGATGGTTGTGGTGTAATAACTGTTCATGAACCTGGTGGTATGGGCCCTGAGTCTCCTGTATCTTCTCCCTGATGGCTCTTAGTCATATTTCCAAAATACTTACATTTCTTCAATTCTGACCTCCAAAACATCTCTGAATTTAATCACTCCTCCCTTGAGGGTGATGGATTCAAGACCCAGGTTCTGGAATTATCTCCTGAATCTATCTGCCTGTCAACTAATACTCTTTATTCGTTTGATACTGTTTAAAGCACATGCTAACAAAGTTTTTTTATTCATTCATTTTTGTTTTTAAATGTTTTCATCTATCTCTAATTGCTCCATGATTTGAACTTTTCTAACTTCAATTTCTCCAGTCTATCCATGCAGCAGCAATCCCTCAAAATTATTATTGTAATAATTAAGTTAAAAACTTAAGTTCAAAACAGCCTTTCTAAGATGTTGGTTTCAAAACTAGGTACAACTGTCTAGCTTGGCCCAAACTTAAGATTAATGAAGTCCTTGCCAACCCCTGTAAACTCACTCAGCTAATATATTCCATGCATCTACTGTATTTATAATGCATAATTTTTTTTGTGTTTTCTTTAATGCCCTAAACTTGACTGCCATCTTAAAATGTACTTTATGCATGTTTGTTCTAAATTCCCTACGTTTTGTTTCCTTCACACTCCATACTCTTTTTACGTGTCTTTCCATATCCCAAGAAGTCTCTCACTATCTTCCTCACTGCTTACTGCACTTTCAAGTTTAATGCCATATTCTGATTTCAAATTTGTACTCAGCATTTACAGGTATGCTTTTTGTTTAATGACCCAGTGTTACAATGTGATACCATAGTTTCACAGTGATGGCAACTTTTACTCACTAAATTTTCAATGACAAACTTCACACTACCAATGGGATTTATGTACTCTCCAGCTAATATTCTAGGGAATAGAAGATTGATTGCTTGATAATATTTTACAAATAGAAGCATAATAGTCTGTCAATGTTGTGAAATTTTTGATTCATCTTCAGAGTCCTCATTGTATTCTTTTCATTCTGAATTGTCTTTGTAGATTGTTCTTAGTCTTTAGGGAACTCTTTGATCTGTATTTTCCTTTGTATGGGTAGTTGCTAATTGGTGTTCTTGCATTCTTTATAATTTAGTTGAAATAAACTATGAATCTACTTCTTGCTTTCTTCTACCTGAGATTCCTAGAGTCCATTTATTGCTATGTGTAAATAACTGGCTCATTTAATTTCACTTTATATCCACCAAGATAAATCGTGATTTCCCTGCTTACATTATAAAATATAAATAATTACACATCAATCTATTGATAAATATCATTGGGCATGTAAATAATTTAACTGTTAATATTTTTACAAAAGTATACATAATTAAATGACTATTAATTGTAATGCTTAATTACTGTATTGTTTTAAATATTTGGTTCCGTTGAGCATGCACCCCTGAAAAGAGCTGCAGAGATTGTCCACTTGAAAGTTGTTAAACTACATATTACCGAAGGGTTTAAGCCATTTTTTATTGATCCACCGGGTAAATAACCTTAGTGTACTTTTCATTAAATTGCAAGGAATTAAATAAAACCCAATGGAATAACAAACTAAAAAGGGAGGAACAGAACAGAGCCCGCCGTCCCAGAACAATTGGTCGAAATCTATTTATCTATGCTGCCCCTTGTTTTTATTTATCTGTAAATTAATCTTATTGCATGCTTTTCCATTGCCATTACAAGCCTTTGTAGTATTTGTGATTTAAGATGGTGCCGTTTCAACATAGTTTTAGCCTGAAAATCTCATCCAACATATGCAAGCATATGGCAGCAAATTCTGATGATTAAAAGCAAAAATCTTTATTTAAAAGTAAGTTTCTAAATTCAAACACTCAATTTTGTTCTTAATCCCCATCCTCTAATATCATTCTAAGAGTGACAGCCAGTTGTGGATTTGTTCTGCCCATCCTTCATCTTGTCTGAATGAACAATCAAGCTGAAATGTTTGTTCCTGACATTATTTATTCTTTTACTGATTCTGATACTGTTCAGCAATATTGGAATGAAACAGGTGGAAAATGCAAGAATTAAAGCACAAATTAAATGATCCCTTATACAAGGACTTAAATAAAATATAAGATACCATTTGACTTAACACAGTATCACAGGTATCTGCTGAATAATATTAGCAATCTATTGTAAGGCATTCATCTCCTTAATGTGCCACTCTTAATTCTTGTCTCCCTTTCGATATCAAATGGTAGTATATCCCAATACAATGTGTTTAATATCTCATCCAGGGAGCATACAAGCACTAACTCCCATTGCTTTTAAATCACTATAATTTCTGTGTTGCAAAAACTTGCAAAGTGCTGAAATGTACATTTCATTTTCTTTTCAGCATTTTTGTTATATATTTTGGATTGTGACCAGTGATTCCTTTAAGTGGGAGCCACATTTTTTTCTTTTACATCTCTAACCTTCATCTTAAGTTACAAGCACCATACACATACAAGAGTGTGGGCTACCAGTTGTGTTCCAGTAATGGAAGAAATGAGCAGAAGATAAGTGGAAGCTGTACAATACTCTTGCATGAAATTAGTTCCAGTAATCAACATTGCATTTCTTTTGTGTTTTCTCCCTACCTCCTGTCTGATTTTTCATCTTTAAAAATAACATATACTTTATGAACTTCAATGTTTGATAGATGGCTGCCATTCTTTCTTCGTTGTACCCACATATTTTCCCCTGAGGTATCTTCCCAGTACTCCTGTTGTAAACTGGTTGTCCCTGGAATTGCTGAGGGTATTGTGAGGACCACTTCACCCCTAGGATAATTTGGTGCTATATTATATTCCATGAAAGGCTGTCACTTCAGGAATTTTATTTTCACTCATGAATTGTTACTTTTGGCTTCAGCAAACTGCATTTTATTTAGTTCAGGTTTACAGTAGACTTCCTTTGATGCTAGCTTTTCAGATTGAATCTTTCCACTAAAACTCTTCACTGAGCACCAGCACTTAAAGTTAAAAATTTCAGCAAATGCCCATGTTCTTTGTAAAATATAGAATACTTATCCATATATATCAAAAAAGCACAATTTCTAAAAGGAATTATTCAGGAAATAAGTTATTGTAAGATTTTTGGGGATGAGTGTACTTGACCTTGTCATCTCCAGCTAAAATGTTCAGGATTGATAAAGATCCAATCACAGACAAGAGGAAATCTGCAGATGCTGGAAATCTAAGCAACACACACAAAGTGCTTGAGGAACTCAGGAGGCTAAGCAGCATTTATGGCAAAGAGTGCAATCGACATTTCGGGCCGAGACCCTTCGTCAGGACACGATAAGGATTGATAGAGATCTCATAGGAGACTGCAGGGAAGCATGAAGTGATGTATTGTAAAACGAAAAGGAGGAGAGGCAATATAAAGAATTTTAAAGGGAGTGCTGAAGAAGAAAGACGTGCACTCATGTTCGCAAATCTTTGAAGGTAGCAGGTTCAGGTTGAAAAACGATGTTAAAAAAAGATAAATCATTGTTAGCAGACATGCGTAAAAGTAAATTTTCCTTATTCTGAGTGCTAATTGCTTCTGAGATAAAGACAACTGACAGCAGGCACTTCAAGGCTCTGGAGAAGTGCCATCAATGGCGTTCTTGCAAAATTCTCCAAAATCACCGGAAGATGAAACAAAACAAAATTAGTGCTCTCTCCCATTTCAACCTCTCTAGCTTTAGTTACCCTCAGGACTGCTACATTGGCCAGGTTGTTTGCACACCAGGCTTCAGACACCTGCAATGGACTGACTGTTGTATTAGACCATAAGACATTGAAGCAGAATTAGGCCACCTCACCATTTGAATTTGCTCCACTGTTCGATCATTTCTCATTTATTTTCCCTGTCAACGCCAGTAACTTTACTTTGAACTTTGATCAACCTCTGCTTTAAATATATCCAATTGTTGCAATGAGCAAATGAAGCGAACCCAAGTGCAGGACACAGGCATGGAGATTGCGTTAGGATGTTTACGCGGACGTGAACTTTGAACAGCAAACAGGAGGAGCCTTGACACGGAGAGACGGAGTTTCATAGGTAAACCTTGAAAATGGAGCAAAACTTAGAACACGCGGTCCTAAGCGGCCGGGAAACATTAATTACCACACCAGCAAAACCAACGATCTGGCAACTAGTGGTCATAATGCCAGGATTCTTATGCTGCAGTCTTGAAGGAAACCTGGTGTGTCGTCATCAAAGAGAATTGGAAACAAATGAGGAAATTAACGGTCGGAACCATGGCACAATCAAAGGAAATTAGGGGAAAGATAGGGAATTAAAGATTGGGACCATGACATCAATGATTTGGTCTCTGCAGCTGTCTCTGAAAATGAATTCCACAGATTGACCACCCTCTGGCAAAAGAAACTCCTCCTCATCGCTGTCCTAATGTTCTATTCTGAGAGTCTCCCCTATTGGAAACATCCTCTCCACATCCACTTTATCTAGGCTTTCAATATTCGTTAGGTTTCAGACCGAGCTCTGTAATAGGAGGGGGTTGTCTGGCAGACAGAAGTGTGCATGCAATCCTTGGAAGAAATGTAACATTCTCACTGGGAAAATCTGGCCCTTCACCGCAAAAGTGGAGAAGAATGCAAGGCCATGCA